>NC_048228.1:25309141-25575240 GCF_002007445.2 Ailuropoda melanoleuca | reverse complement strand
CTGGAGATGTTCGTTTGTAGAGATCCAGATGTATCTTCCTGCATCTCAGGCTGATTCTGTGGGCGTTCAGAATGGTCTGGTAGATATCCAGCTCAACTCGGACCAGCTGAGAAAGGGTCGCCTACTCCTCCTCCATCTTTTCTCCTCCTTGCAGAAAGTGGTTGCCTTTCTGTTCATAGAGTTTCTGCTTCTCTTTTCTTCATTCTCCAGTTGCATTCATAGGTATTCGGAATGGTTTGGTAGCTCTCTCACTGAATTCCTGGGACCAGACGAACTTTAGGTCTCCTGCTACTCCGCCATCTTGGAACACAGAGCTGGAGCTCAACTCCTGTTTTAAAACTGGGTTCCTTGCAGAAAGTGGTGGCTATTCTGTTCTTAGAGTTGCTGCTATTCTTTTCTTCATTCTCCAGTTGAGTTTGTAGGTGTTCAGAATGGTCTGATAGCTATCTAGCTGCATTCCTGGGACCAGACGAAATTTAAGCCTCCTGCTCCTCTGCCATCTTGGACTCCTCTCTCCTAATAAATGTTTCTTAATTGGCTGTTGGAATTCCTCTTACTCTTCTATTATTGATAGAAAGAAAATGGGTTTTTCCCCACTTTCAGTGAAAGGTTTAGTTTATAACTGCTCTTTTTTCCTCTTGAAATATTGAATACAATGTTCCAAACTATACCTTGGCAAAGAAATTATGTTTTTTTGAATTGTATAAATTAGTGAGTTATCTATAGTCCTGTTATTGTAATTACCAATCACAATATGTTTTTCCTCAGTGTTTGGATACGATTCCTTAAAAGGCAACTAAAATTCTCATATGTTAGCCTACGACTGTTTGTTTTTTATTATAAGTCAAAGTACAAAGTCTTTTACTAGATCATTCATTTATGAGTTTTAAAGCCCATCAGTACAACAGTATTTATTTTAATGTTCTACATAATTCTCTAGGAAGTCTACCTGTTTTCTATTACTTTATGTAAGAAGAAAGTTCTGGCTTCTTTTATTAACTTGAAAGTAAAAACTAATCACATGTTATAAGATTAAACTAATGGAAATTGATGGAAACGTTTGGACCAACCACCATTTCCTGGTGTTTTTTGTTCTATATGTTTGGTTTTCTGTGTATCCTAGACATTTAAATAATGGGGGGAAATATATAACACTTCAGATCTGATTTTAGTAGTTCTTGGAAGCGTCCAAGATTTGCATCGTGTTTCAAAGCGTAAGGAAATTGCCATGGCTGTCTTGTGTGTATGCAGATATGCCCTTATGCTACCATGTCTGCGTCTTGAACATCAGATGGTAGATTTTAGGGCTATTCACTAGGGAGGATATTTAGATGTTTATATTGTGTATTTCATTGGGTACCTAGAAATGTTAAATTTTAAGCATTATTCTCAAGAGTTCTCATAAGCACTTAGCTATTTCAGTGGATGTAATTAAATACTGCTCCTGCTTAACTGTGATGAGCACCATGACTCTGTTCTCAGAATATTCCAGAAGTTTACATTAAATGTGTTACATCACTTTCTTTCCTAAATTAATATTCAAGAAGAAATATTATGATGGCTAATGTCATCAAGCTTTCAAACATAGCTTTTACAACTCTGATTCTCAAGAAAAATGTTTTTGGTGCCTTTGGTTCCTTTTTATTGCTGACTCAGTCTCTTGAGTCAAACTAGCATGTAGTCGACTGGATTTTGTATTTATTCTGTGTAATTTCTGGAGGTTCCTAGGAGATACAGTTGTCCTAAAATAGAGGGTTTTGTCGTCTGAAGAATCTGGTTTGTGTCTTTGTTACTCACTGTATTCACTGGAACTGATTTGAAGGAAGCGTAATTTTTAAGCAAAGAGGCTGGATAAAGCAATATTTCCTAATATAGTTCCTAAAGAGAATTAGATAGTAAAAACATTCGGTTGTCAGATGACGTGGGGAAACACCGTGTTTCTACCCTGAGATTCCTCAAGAGCCTTTATGATGCCAATGGGCACTGTGATTCTCCAAAAACCTGGATAATGTACGAATTTCCTAAGACTACCTGATGGTGGAAGCCACTCTTTCTCCCTCCCAATATCTCTTAATGTCGTGAGGGACCAGTTTTCCACAATCCAAAGTTTAACAAATGCTAATACTTCTGTGTCTTCATAGCTCAGACTTTCAGGTGTACATGTAATGGTCAATAGCTGATTAAAAACTATAGTGCATGAGAATGCACAAGTGTATATACACAAAACTAAATAACCAAACAACCAAAAATCCAAAATAATCACAGCACTCTTTTGACATTTACTTGTTCAAGGAATGCTTCTTGGATTCAGCCATCATTAAAAAGAATTATCAAAAACTCAGAACAGAGGGGTGCCTGGGTGGCTCGGTTGGTAAGCGTCTGCCTTCGGCTCAGGGCGTGATCCCGGCGTTATGGGATCGAGCCCCACATCAGGCTCCTCTGCTGGGAGCCTGCTTCTTCTCCCACTCCCCCTGCTTGTGTTCCCTCTTTCTCTGGCTCTCTCTCTCTGTCAAATAAATAAATAAAATCTTTTAAAACAAAAACTCAGAACAGAAGAACCTGAAAGTAATTTGAAGTAATTTGGGATGGGTAAACTTTCTTTTTAGAAAGATGCTTCTCTTCTCTTCTCTTCTCTCTCTCTCTCTCTCTCTCTCTCTCTCTCTCTCTCGTGGAGCACTTACCCTGAATGCACAATAACTACCAAGATAAGCCCCAAAGAACTTTTTTTTTTCTACATCGAAGCCATTTATACACATATTGCTTCAAGTCCAGCACTCCTGTTCCGCATTTTTCTGAAAATTTGACTTTAGCATGACTTTCATGCTGATTTTGAGATTAGAATTAAGTATATTACCAAATATAAAAAAAACAATGTTCAGATGATGAAAATTTGTCTGGTGTCAGAAATACAGATGAAACGTATCTGTGCCACACCAGGGAGGCAGCATAGTGCATACTGAAATAGAAAAAGTTTCTATTTTTCCTAAAACAGACAATAAACTTTTTTAATATTTAACAGACAAATTGGTAATCCTATATATATTTGGGTCCTGTTCAAAACTACTTTACCGATAAGGATTTGTTATTTCCGGGGTAGTAGATAGAAACACAGGCTCTGGAGCGAGACTGGCAAAATTCAACCTGGCTCCACCTTGGAGCAACTATGTGGCCAAAGTGAGTTACTTTATTATTTTAGTTCACATTTATTCATCTGACATTGCAGTAACAGTACCAACCTCATGACAAAGGACTGAAATAATAAATAAAACATGCTTAGCACATTGTAATCATTCAGTGGTCCTAATACCAGTAACTGAGAATATCCATTCAGGGACTATAGATATGTGTACGTATACACACACACACACACACACACGTACGCATGTATACACACACATATATATGATGAGAGTAAATATATATGATTGTAATTGTCTTCCTCAAACATCTCTGCCTGCTCTCCACCTGAAGGCTCTTTTAACAGTTCCCTTTGTATGGAGTGCCTTTTCTCTCATTTCCCATGGCTACTTCTTGCCCTTCAGATCTCAGTTTTGTTACCTGCTCAATGAAGCTTCTCCTCACTATCTTATCTAAAATATTCACCAAGTTAATTTCCACCATATCTTATTTTAATTTTCTCCATTTCATTTATCACTCGATTTAATTTTTTGTTGTCAAACTCCTGTCACTGGAGTATAAGAAGCCCCCTTGTTCCCTGCTATGTCCTAGCAGCTTGGTAAATGCTTTAAAAGTGTGTGCTAAGTTAGTGAACTGCTCTAGAGATTGTAATGGAGATATCAGAAAAGTAGGGAAATTCAAAATTCCAGTCAGTTCCTGCCTTCCACTGCCCTACCCAGGCCCTGAACTAATATATCAGTAAACTCAGATCTCCCAAATAGCTCAGTTTTAGTGTAGCCTGGCTCTTTTAGACCTGTCATCTCTTGTGATTTGGGATAGGGCCTGACCACCTACATGTCCCCGATGGCGTGACCTTCCTCTTCCTAGCCCTTCGTATTTCTCCCTTTTCCTCAACCCTACTGGCTGGACCACTGCTAAAGACTACTGTTGCTAGACCTATGTGAATATCAATACTTGTCCAGATTGAGTTCCTTTTGAATACTCATCTGGATCACTGCCCATCCCTACCGATGCCTATTGCTGCGTTAGTTCCCACAGTCTCTTTCTCTCCATCATCCCTTGCTGTTGAAGTCCCAACGTTCTTTAATGTTCTATTCTTGTAAGTAAGGCTCTCAAGGTTTGAGACTATTAAAAAAAGAAAAGGAACAGTAGAATTGAAATTTAAGACTGGAGTTTATATGGTCCCAGTGTAACTTCTAACGAATACTACTGTCTCGGACTGTTCACTTTTAAGTATAATAACCATTCCTTATTTTGGTTATTGTTATAGTACCTAGCACCATTACATGTATAGGTAGGTACCTTCAAAATACTATTCAATGATGATAATCCTTAAAAGCCCAATGTTAGGATGTCATTCTGGTCATCTATTGCTTTATAAGTAATGACTGCAAAGCTTAGTGCCTTTAAATAACAATTATTGATTTTATCCACAAATCTGTAACTTTTAGGGCTTGGTAGGAAAGCTTGTCTGTTTACACAGCATCAGCTGGGGAGCCTTGGCTTCCTAAAGCATGGTGCTGTGTTGCAAGAGCAAATGACTCAAAAGAATGTGGAAGCTGCCAGAAATGGACACAGTGTTGCATCTGTATTACAGTGGTCAAGCAATCATAGAGCTCAGATTCAAGGGAGCAGACATAGAAACCATGATGGAAATACTATATTATAGCATTAATATTATCAAAGAATTTGGGATCATGCCACCTTAGATACTCACCATTTTCATTTTTTAATTAAAAAAAAACAAACTCTGCAGGTCAGATCATAGAAGAAATTAGAATGAGCTACTAGATTATCACTTAACTTAAATACTGTGAAACATATCACATTTGAAGCCAAATTGAGGTTTATTTGAATCATCTCAAAAAGTTAATGAAACTATTAAAAATACCTTACTGTTGTTAATGTAAGCCTCTGAAAGAGGGAGAAGAAATAAATACCTAAACTATTTTCTAGAGTTAACATTTTTGTTTTAAAGCGTTTCAACTTGGTCTTGTGGGCAACTTGGAAGATACTGTGACTTTTTTTTTAAACTAAATTCCAGGGCAAAGTGGTGTTTATTTTGTGTGGTGTAAATAGCATTTAAACGGAATGAAAATATATGTGTTCAATTAACTTGGGGTTCTGGTATTCTGAAGTCAAAATGGTTTATCAATCTTAGAGAAAAAATAGCAGGTTTTAAAAGAAACTTTTAGAATTTCCACTGTTTACTGTTTTTAAGCCCTTCTATAAACAAAGCGGAAGTTTTGATTTGACAAGTAATGTGACTATATTTTCTCCAATTTTGTCCCTCGACCCAGCATCTTGCTAAATGTTCTTTAGTCATCAGTTTTTAAAGACGCTCTGGAACTGGATGTGGAAGGGTGAAGGTGCGTGCCATATTTAGGCAGCATCTGCAGCACTGTAACAGGAAAGATCTTCCCAATCTATTTTCATTTCTTTCCTCCTGGATAATCCGATTTTGCAACAAATTGATTGCTCAACCTCCCCATGTCACTTTTCTATAAAATCAAAAAGGTTGCTACAGTCCCAAGGTGAGGAAATGGTCTCTTCTGGGAAGGGTGACACTCAAAGGTCAATTCATTAAACAGAGTGACTTATGAGACCTCCAAATAATGCCTTGGTGATATATTCCAAAACATTGAGTCCAAAACTGAAATTTATCTTTTTTTACTGGTAAGCCTACTCTTAGTAATTTTACTTAGAGGAAAAACTGAAATAAACTGCTTTTTACAACTGATTCTGAAGAACAATATTTTCCCCCCTAAAATGCAATTATTAGGGAAATCCCTCATTTACCTCCCAGAAAGCACTTCATTTCCTTGAACTCTCACACATAAAAAAAATACCAGTGCTGAAATTCTGACATTCAGAATTAATCAAAATCATCTATTTAAGAGAGAGCAAGTCATAGTGGGAAGAAGACTAACCTGGCATATAGAAATTTTTGGTTGGGGTCCCAGCTTTACTACTTACCAGATGTGTGTCTTTGAGCAAGTGCTACGTCTGAGCAACCTTATTAGTGCTCAGTGCCCTTATTGTAAAATAAGGAAAATGCCATCCACTCTGACAACCTGACAGAGTTTTGAGGTTAAATTATTTATCAAATATGCAAGTGCTCAATAAATTGCAAAGCATCATTTAAACAGAAAGTGTTATCAACCATTTTAGAAACTTTAGCTGTTGTAAGTTATAGCTGTTAAAATTTCATTAAAAATATATTGTACAATGTAGTTAATACAATGTATTTTTGAAGCTCAAATAAAATGTTTTTGTACTAATTAAACAAGACATAACTTTACGAAAGACAGATACCAAGTGTTGTACCTCTTTGTGTCCCTAACATTGTCTAGAACAGTTCTATGTACGTTAAGTTCATTGGTTGTTTCATTGGTCAAATAATTGATTAAGATATTTGTGAGGTCATTATTCCTCAATTTAGAGAGGAATAGATTGGCCTCTTTTAACATTTTGGATTTCTAATTAATAATTACTGAATGCTCTAATACTGTGAATAACGAAATTATCAGTGAAAATAACCATCACACTGTTACACAATTGCTGGTTTCATAGACTGCACTGTGGGATGTGTGAATAAGTGGGGAAAGAGGGAAAAGGTTATCAGATGATTAGTATCCATTGTTGCAAGAAAGTTGTCACTGGGAGGTTAGCATGGCTAAGAGGATTAGTGATGCTGGCCTGCAACTAACTTTGAAAAATGTAAATCAAAAGGACTCTTCTAAATGTTTAGTATTTCCAACAAGTCATGTCCAAAATTTAAAACAAAATTGCATTGGGGCACCTGGGTGCCTCAGTCATTAAGCATCTGCCTTTAGCTCAAGGCGTGATCCTGGCATTATGGGATCGAGCCCCACATCAGGCTCCTCTGCTGGAAGCCTGCTTCTTCCTCTCCCACTCCCCCTGCTTGTGTTCCCTCTCTCTCTGGCTGTCTCTCTCTCTGTCAAATAAATAAATAAAATCTTTATTTAAAAACCAAAATTGCATTGACCTAAAGTGTAAACTTTATGTTGCTGCTTAGTTTTACACATCAACTCAGGAATTTCTTTAAGAATTTCATTCCTGCCTTTCTAGCTTTTTTTTTTTTTAATTTTTATTTAAGTTCCAGTTGGTTAACATACAGTGTAATATTAGTTTCACATATA
The DNA here is from genome assembly GCF_002007445.2 of Ailuropoda melanoleuca. Classification (NCBI taxonomy): domain Eukaryota; kingdom Metazoa; phylum Chordata; class Mammalia; order Carnivora; family Ursidae; genus Ailuropoda; species Ailuropoda melanoleuca. Next base: position 25,567,939 of record NC_048228.1, on the reverse strand, counting down.
CAATTTAGTGATTCAACACTTAAATACCACATTCGGTGTTCATCCCAACAAGTGCCCTCCTTAATCCCCATCACCTATTTAACCCATCCCCCCATGCTCCTCCCTTTGGTGACCCTCAGTATGTTCTCTCTTGGTTGGCCTCTCTCTCTTTTTTTTTTTTTCCTATGCTCAGTTGTTTCTTAAATTCCACATGAGTGAAATCATATGGTATTTTTCTTTCTCTGACTTAGTTCACTTAGCATTTACTCTCTAGCTCCATCCACATCATTGGAAATGGCAAGATTTCATTCTTTTTGATGGCTAAGTAATATTCCATTGTGTGTATGCATGTGTGTGTGTGTGTGCGTGTATCCCCTCTTCTTTTTTTTTTTTTAAAGATTTTATTTATTTATTCGACAGAGACAGCCAGTGAGAGAGGGAACACAAGCAGGGGGAGTGGGAGAGGAAGAAGCAGGCTCATAGCGGAGGAGCCTGATGTGGGGCTCGATCCCATAACGCTGGGATCACGCCCTGAGCCGAAGGCAGACGCTTAACCGCTGTGCCACCCAGGCGCCCCTGTATCCCCTCTTCTTTATCCATTCATCAGTTGATGGACATTTGGGCTGTTTCCATAATTTGACTATTGCTGATAATGTTGCTATAAACATCAGGATGCATGTATCCCTTTGAATTAGTATTTTTGGATTCCTTGGATAAATACCTAATAGTGCAATTGCTGTTTCATAGGGTAGCTCTATTTTTAACTTTTTGAGGAATTTCCATACTTTTCTCCAGAGTGGCTGCACCAGTTTGCATTTCCACCAGTGGTGTAAGAGGGTTTCCCTTTCTCCACATCTTCATCAACACCTGTTTCTTGTGTTGTAGATTTTAGCTATTCTGACAGGTTTGAGCTGATATCTCATTGTAGTTTTGATTTGTGGTGAGCTTTGCATGTCTGTTAGCCATTTCTTTGGGGAAATGTCTACTCATGTCTTCTAGCCATTTCTTAATTGGATTTTTTTTCTTGGGTATTGAGTTTGATAAGTTCTTTATATATTTTGGATACTAACTCTTTATCAGATATGTCATTTGCAAGTAATTTCTCTCATTCTGTAGGTTGCCTTTTAGTTTTGTTGACTGTTTTCCTTTGCTGTGCAGAAGCTTTTTATTTTGATGAAGTCCCAGGGTATTATATTTGCTTTTGTTTCCCTTACCTTAGGAGAGTTATCTAGTAAGAAGTTGCTATGGCTGAGGTCTAAGAGTTTGCTGCCTGTGTTCTCCTCTAGGATTTTAATGGTTTCCTCTCTCACAGTTAGGTCTTTAGTCCAGTTTGAATTTATTTTTGACTAGCTTTTGATATAGCTTTAAATAGCTGTGTTCTTATTCCTTCACCAAGGTTCTTAGAAACTTTTACATTCCCATATAAAACGCTGTTTTGTAGTTGACTTCTTTTACTGTTTCAACAAATACAGGCATAGCATTGATAGCTAACTTGTTTTTATGTTTATTACCTGTAGAAGTAAGCATGTGGCCTTAAAATCCAGCTTGTCCTAAATGCAGAGAAAATAAATTCATTAAACTTTTACTAAGCACCTGTTATGTGCCTATCCATCTTCTAACACTCTTTCCATTTAATTAGACCCAAGTTTATTTGGTCAGGAAAAATCATCTGTATCTATTTCAGAAAGACAGAAGCAGTTTTAGGTAATGATTCTTTTGGTAGTTAATATAATTAATTGTGCCTGCATATCATTTAAAAAAAAAACTTTGAGGTATAATTGACATACATTATTTTAGTTTCAGGTGTACAACATAATGATTTGATATTTGTATGTGTTGTGAAATGTTCACCACAATAAGTCTAACTGACATCCATCACCACACATAGTTATAGAATTCTTCTCTTGTGATGGGAACTCCTAGGATCTACTCTATTAGCAACTTCCAAATATGCAATACAGTATTATTAACTATAGTTGCCATGTTATACATTACATCTTCGTGACTTATTTATTTTATAACTGGAATTTTGTACCTTTTTACTCCCTTTACACATTTTGCCCTCTCCCACCCCCACCTCTTGCAACCAACAGGCTATTTTCTCAGATTCCACATGTAAGTGGAAGAGATCATATGGTATTTGTCTGACTTATTTCTTTTAGCAAACGCCCTTGAGGTCCATCCATGTCGTCTCAAATGGCAAGACTTCATTCTTTTGTATAGCTGAATAATATTCAGTTGTTTGTCTGTATACCACATTTTGTCTGTCACCCATAGATGGACACTTAGGTGGTCACCATATCTTGACTATGGTAAATAAAGCTGCAACGAATATAGGGCTGCAGATATCTCTTTGAGTTAGTGTTTTCATTTTCTTTAGATAAATACCCAGAAGTGTAAAATAAGAAAAATTTTTCACTATTTAATAATACTAGTGCTTTATAGTATAAAAGATGAATTCTTTTAGGTAGTACCAAAGGGTTTTAAAAAGTAACTTTTTCTTTGTCTCTTTAAAAAATGTATTATAAAATACTAAATGTAAATGTGGTCAGGAGCATGGAAAGCTGGTAGGGTTCCTGAGGTTCTAAAGCAAGAAAATTGGTTTCAAGCAGAGGTAACAAATTTATAAAGGCACCACCTAACTGACCTTGATAAATTCAAGGAACTATCCATTGTTCAGAAAGGCAGGAATATAGGGGATATGTAGGAAAGTTCCAGAAGATGAGTTTGCCAAAGTAACAGGGCTCAGATCACTAGAGGCCTTGTTTTCTTGCCAAGAAGTCGAAATTGCTTTCTTAAGGCAGAGAGGTGCCTTTAAAGGTATTTTAAGCAAAGAAGACATATTTTTAATGGATAGATTTGGAAGGGCCTTTGTTAAATAAATACAGGAAAAGTATGCTTAATGACAAACTGTGGCACAAAAGACAGGACCTAGTGAACATAGCATTTCAGAGCTATACCAAGGGAAGAGAGCCTGGGACGGAGACTAAGAAGGATAATGCAGTAAGGAGTCCAAGGGCTTTCTTGATCTAGAACAGCAATGTTCAGAATGAGTCAATGAGTTCCAATGAGTTAATTCTATTTCATTGTCTTAATTAAATGATGTAATGATAATTAGCATCAGTTGAGTTTGAATGCTCCAGAGAAATCTATCAATAATCAGATTTGATTTGAGAATATACTCTATCCTGAATAAAAATCTTTAATATGTAATAATGTAAAAATAAGTACGCTGTCTGTTCAAGTAAAACTTGTCTCTAAGGAACTCTAAGCACATTAGATATTAAAATGAGGCCCTGTTTTCTCTATAGCACAGAAACAAAGTTTCTGTATAGCAAAATAACAAGCAATGCTCTTTCCCATCTGGTCTTGCCTGTATTTTCAGATCTAATGTTCTACCACTTCTTCATCTATCCTCATTTTTAAGCACATGAGCTAATTGCGGTTTTCCCCTAGATATGTCATATTGTTCTTAGCATGCTTTCCCTTGCCGTTCTATCTGGTAAGTTTCTGTTCCTCCTTAAAGACTCAGCTGAAATGCCTCAAGTCTCTGTAAAGCCCTCTGTGATGTCTCAATTAGTCCTTTATTTTCAGCGCACATACGTTTGCACATAATGAAGACCTGTAACTTCCTTTACATACTCTCTTAACTCCCTAAGGACAGGGACTATGTTTTATTCACTTTGAGATGTGTCCTCAGCATATAGACAGGTATTGAGCATGGTACGTTCCTAAGTGATATTACGAGCATGAAAACCATAGGTACTCTGGGGATGGGAACTGCGTTTCGCAGTCTATTGCCCTGTAGAACATAGGTCATGCCAGTGTTCTAATATGCCTCTTCCTTTGCTTAAAAATGGATTCCTTTACCTTTGTGTTTTCCTTTTGGGCAATGCAAATAACACTGAAGTTATTGAAATAACCAGGTTCCTCCTAACTTGAATTAGACAAGGGAAAGACTTCCCTGTCGGAGAATTACATCACAGAACAAGTAAGATCACTTGTATTAAAACATCTGACCATTTGACTCTTGGGTTTCTTTTTCTATGATGGCACTTAAAGAACCAGCATTTTTAGTCAACCTAAAAATAGATTATGAATTCATGCTTATAAATTGTGTCTTAGGCACAAGAATGTTGGATATAAATAGAGCATAGGACTAGATTTTTAAATTAATACCATATCTCAAAATACCACTTTCTTATCTTGTTCAGTGTATTTGAGATCCTGTTCATTTTTCCAGGAGCTTCATAATATTTATAAAACTGGAATGGGGAGGAAGAATGCTTTTTTAGAAGTGGCTTTTCCATAAAGCATCTGAGCATCATGCTACTATATTTTTAGCTCGATTTGTGAATATTACGTGCAACTTAATAGTGTCTATTTAAACACAACCCTGAAAATTACCTACTTGCGTTCAGCCTTCACATCAGCATGAATTGTTTATATGCAAAGATGCGGTCTTAGCAAGGAAACAGGTCCTCATCAACGTTTGCTTTTGAAGCAAGTCTAAGAAAGTTAGATAACTCTAAATGTCTACTAGAAATACGGTACCAAACTTCCTGTTAGTTGTTCCATTAAATACATTTTCTTTTTTCCTTATTCTTAACAAAAGGTAATTCCTTTTGACTTTATGAAAATCCCTTGGCTAAGAAATGTTAAGAAATCCACAAAACGAAGACTGAAATGTTTGTGTTCATTTCTTGCCTCTTGGTGGCTCCATTAAACAGTAGCTTTCCCACAGGGCTCAAAAATACTTTTCTTTTTTTGCCACTCTCCTCCCCTTCCTGTAGTTACTCTTCCTTTTCTGCATTGCCATAAAAAATAAGGCAGATTTATGAATGGGTGGATAGACAGATGGATAGCTGAATAGAAGTGTGATTAAACCAAGGATGGTTAAGTTGTTAATCTAAATGGAGGTTATAGAGACATTCGCTGTAAGATTCTTTAAACTTTGCTGTGTTGAAAATTGTCGTAATTTCTTAGGAGTGGTAATCCAGGAAGGGTAGGATGACAGGGGCTTTTACTATTTAGTTTAAGTTTTTTACAATTATGTTATTAGAGAAAAAATGAAAAGAAGACTATATGAAACTGTCTTCATAAATGAAGTCACAGGACTGTTGGTTTAAGTGCCCTTCATGTTTGAAGTTCACATTAGGCCATGCTGAATAGTTAAGAATGTGTACAGTGATTTAGCTGTATGATGATGACCACGTTATTACAATAGGAGATTGGTTATATAAGTGTGGTAGATACAGTCAGTGGACTACTATACACCCATTAAAACTTAAGGCATAGAAACATGCATTGACATGGAAAGATTGATATATATGTATAATGTTTTATATGCATCTAGAACATTATGAATTTATAGATACAGCTGAAAGTGCATATATACAAAGATATTAGCTCTGAATTATTAGATTATGGATCTTTTTCTCTCATATAGATTTTTTTATTCGTATTTTCTTTTTCCTAAAATAAAGGGTTTCTAGTGTTTTAATTTCAGTAACCTAAGAAAGAAGGAAAACAGAAAAGAGAAGAAAAGAAAAAAGCCAGGCTATTTTTCTGTACAAATGGAGCAGGGAAACGTTGATAACTGTACATAATTTTTGATCGAGCCAAAAGATTATCTGGGTTTGCCTTTTATCTGTATCAATGAAATCTTCTCTCTTATATTTTCTTAATCTTGCTCTTACAAAAAGTGCATGTGAAATATGTAAAAACAAATAATTTCATTCATTCTTCTGACGTTATTTTCATGGACTTAACTAGTGGCTTTGAAGGAAAGTTAAGATGTTTTCATGCTGCTAGGCCCAAGGCATTTCATACTTGGAAATGGCCTATCTTTAATCTCTAATTGCGTTAGATTTCTGTGTCTGACTCATGAAGAAAAGAAGCTTCAAAGCTGAAATGGTAAAATCTAATTCCTCTGTAAATACACCAACTATTGATATATTTCAGGCAACGTGACATCTATGTTCCAGCATTCCTAACCAGAAAAACTAAGAGTTCAAGGACATGCCAGTTAAATAATAAAAATGTTTTTGTTTATTATGGATCTCTTTTGTCCAAGGAGATTTAAACAATGTGCTAGAATTCAGTAATCTTTGCAATCTGTCTCTGATAGCGATAGAGGGAGGAGAGACTATCACTGTTAATTTTTACTTATCCAGTAAACTTTTATTGAACACTTTATGACTCTGCCATTAATATTTCATTTATTATATCCTCTCTAGAAGACTTTTTCAATGGCCATTAACAGAGAAGTTGGACATGAATAAAAATAAAAATATGCATAGAGAGAGTTCATTTCTGGGTTTCAGTTCTCTGGTCGTCTTGTGGTGGATGATGTGGAATTTGGAACTCATTTGTACATTTATCCCTCTTGCTGGATGCCAGCAGTCTATCTATGAGTGCCTTCTCACTACCCCACGATGCCTAACATTTCATTGTCCTCATCTCTTATCTTCCCCAGGTAAAATGTCCAGCGATCGAGCTTTGAGGAAGCAACAGCAGTTAAACAACCTCGTTTATGTGGTGACGAACCAGGCCAAACCTGGTGACAGAATTGTGGATTTCTGCAGTGGCGGGGTATTCCATCCCTCCTTTTGTTCCCGTTAGCCTTTCCCCAACTATGTGACTTTACTGTATTATATTCAAAGTCATGTTTTTATTTGGTAAGACTGCTGTCTCAGAATGAGAAAAAAGCCTTAGGGATCAAAGATGACTTGTTTCTTTTTCTGCCTTTTCCAGGGCCATGTTGGGATTGTCCTTGCTCACATGCTACCGTCATGCCAGGTAAAGTCTGAATAACCCATAAAAGGGAACATTGGAAAACTACCCAATTCAGTTCGCTGAATCTGTGTCTGACCCCTGCTCTTTGCATTTATAATCGTACACTCGGGTCACATTATGTGGCACAGTTTTTTTCTTTGACCTAAACTTCTAAGAATCTTTAAAAAAAGTAAAGGAGGATCACAATACATTTTTCAATTTTTATAAAAGGGTTATATTTTAAAATAAAGAGGGAATAACCATTCTGTTGTTAAATAAAATAATTAATGGCAAAACTAGTTTAATTGGCCACACAATTTTATACCAGAAATACTAGCTTCTGGAACATGTTAAGCATACTCTTTTGGTATCTTGATTTTTATCCATTGTACCAAAATTGTAACAGCAATAACAAAATTCATTAAAGAAAAAAATAAACTCCAAATTTGCCATACTCATCCATCAAATGCTTTTCTCCCCATGTTCTCATTAAGTCGTTGTCCATGAGAATGCCTATTGAAGCAAATGCTAAAAATGCAAATATAATTTTAGTTACCAGCTTTAACTCAATATTGTAGTGTAAATGTTTTTCCCTATTGCAAATAATTTTAAATATTATTATTAAAATATCACCAAAATGTAACTACATAGTATGTTTTTAAGTAAATGTACCATAATTTATGCAGTCACTGCCACCATTTGTTAGAAGTTTATTATTTTTAGTCTTCTGTCATATGAACTCATTTCCTTGGAGTGACCATCTTTTAGCATAAAAGTCTGGAATTTGATGGCTTTAAAAAAAAATGCAAAACGAATGGGGCAGATTCTTTGCTCATGAACTCTCTGGAAGGTGCAAAATAATTACAGTGATTTCTCACAGAAGAAAAATATGAGGAAGAACTCATAGACTGGCCAGAGCGACATGTAACAGAATGCTGGGGGGTGGGGAGTATTATTCTTTTCCTTTCTTCGAAAATAAAGGGCAAAATAAATAAGGAATCCTGGGGAAAACTAGCAGGTGTCTGTTTTGTTATCAAGGAAAGTAATAACTTTGTGGTTAGAGGAAGAAAGCTCATAAAGTAGAGCCGTGGAGAAGCAGATACGGGGATATGGTGTCTTTTCCCCCTTCCCAACAGTTCTGAAAACTTAGAGACATTGAGCCTTTAAAGGGGAAATCTTGTCTAGAATAATGGCTGGAAAGCTTTTGATACCAACTGTACTCTGACAGGTTTTTATACGAAGTGATACAGGATTTTTCTGTAAAGACAAGCATAAGGACAAAATAAGGGTAGAACTAGGAATGATAGTGATGAAAGTGACCTAATTCTACCCACTTTTCTCTGTCTAAACAAATAATCCTTTCCAATCGTCATTGGCCTGGATTCCTAACTGGTTGCCCTTCTGTCTCACCCCCACCAATCCATACTATACACTGCAGCAGTGGAACCTTCTTTGACCACACGATCTGGCTCCTATTACCTCTCCAGCCTCAAGTCTACCCTCCACACCCTGTCCCCCCATCCACCGTCACCACCACACACTGTGCCTCAGCTACACCAGTTTTCCCAGTTCTTCAAACACACCATTTCGCCTTCACAAGTGTTTCTTTCTCTGTCTGAAACACTCCTTCATTCCTCCAGCTGATTCCTATTCATTGCTCAGGCCTCAGTTAATATGTTATTCTCCATGTTAAATGACTAAAACCTTCTTTAGTCATCAAGTCCGACTGTTCTGATAACACACGATGTATCTTCCATTAAACACTTACACTGTATTATAATTGCCTGTTGCACTTATATCACTTCATCTGTAAGCTCCAAGAGTTCGAGGACCTTCTTTGTTTGCATACCGTGTTATCTGGCAGACTTCCTGGCACAGGGTAAGTGTCAGTGTAACACGTTCTACAGTAAAGCTGTGAACCACAGTAATAATACTTTACCCTAATGTCTGAGTTATGTTACTGAATGTACTATTGTTTCCTGGGTGCAATCTAGGTCACATTAATAGAAAACAAGGAATTGTCATTAATTCGTGCTAAGAAGAGAAGTGATGAACTAGGTTTAAGCAACATTTGGTTCATTCAAGCAAATATGGAGTACTTTACAGGGATGTTTAATATTGGGGTAAGTAATCAAGCAATTTCAGTTTCTTTAATTAAGAAAAATTATATGCCTTAGACTAATTAAAGGAGATACTTTTATATTCTTTCCTAAATAAGTTTATGCGTTTTGTTTTCTATCTCTAAAGTATAACTTATTCATGAATATTATTTCATTCATAGCTCTTCACCATTATATGATAGAGGTAACATTTGTTCCTCTCCCAGACACAAGGTTTATCTTCTTCACCGCAGAATGCCCAGTGCCTAAAACAATGTTTGACCTATAGCAAGTGCTTAAAAATAGTTCTCAATTGAATGAAGGAATGAATTCTAATAACAATGACCTCCCTTGGCTTGTTTTACATTTTTAAAAGATAAAGAAAAGAAAAACAGAGAAATGTGGCTGTTATTCCTTGTATTTGTTTTAAATATTTTTTTCTTATTTTTAAAGGACTATATGCTCAATATAGAAAAACGCATAATAATACAAAGAAGAATCACCAGTATTTCCACTACTGAGAAATGAGTAGTGTCAAAAACCTTGGTCTTTATATATTTATACACACATACAAATGCATATTTACATGTATGTTAACATCACTGTCATCATACTACATAGATCTTGCTTTAACTGAACATTGTCATAAATCTTCCCCTGCTCATCAGTCATGTTTCTTTTCTTCATGTTGTTATAATGTGTAATTATTACTATGATGGATACCTTATGCATTGTTTAAGATTTTGATACATTTGCCAAATCACGTGCTAGGAAGGTTGTGCTAATGTGCATTCCCAGCTGTATGTGTTCACAAAACATACACAATAGGCTGGTCTAGCTGGCACTCTTCTTCACTATCAGAAACTCAGACTTTCATAGTTCTTATGATTTTTCTTCAGTGATGTCCATTTCTTAAATATCGACCACTGGAAATTTGTGGGGTTTATTGTTATCTTTTACAGTGAAAAGGTATGCAATTTGTTTCCTTTGTAGATGTGATCTAAATTGGTTATCTCAAGCCAAGCCTATACAAAGAGAAGTAAACTGCTAATAAGGAAATTCAGGAAAATGCAGACATCTAAAACAGCAAATTCAAATTAACTATATCTTTATGTGCAACTTAAATTTTACATGAATGTTGACATAAAGTTTAAAGTTTCTCCCATGAAATGAGCCATTAAGCCAATGCCCATGGTACCAGTACACCAGGCAGAATATTTAAGGTGGCAAGATATTGCTGCCCACTTATTCACCTCTCAAATCACAAAATTTTCATCTTATCAGCCATACATCTTTTTATCCTTCTGTGGTTTATAGGTGCTAAATCATTCTGGTATATTCTTGTAACTTCCAAGGTCATAATTCACTAATACCAACTGAAAATGTGTATGTCTTTTTTGATGTGATATTTTTTCTACATTTCATAATAGTATATTCATAATGGCTTTTTTCTTTCATAATTACTTTTGTCAAGATATATAGAAAGTGGATTAAAATTACTTGGAGGATTAAACCAAAATTAGATTTACTCTCAAGAAAATAATTTTCCCTAGGGGGAGAATTGAGGTATTGTCACTAGATAAATCAAACTGAATGCATCAGTGGCTCCAACTCTTGTATTAAATAGATTACAGTGAAAATAGTGTAGCTGGAGAGGAAATCAGAATAACTAAGTATTGGAAATACATTAAAACTGCATTAATCCATGATTTTGTGATATTTCAAATAAAGGTTTAGTTAGCATTTATCTTTGCTTAGTAAATACCTTTTTCTTTTACTATTTTTCTTTAGATATAAAAATAATGATGTAAACCAGATTTTAAATTTTTTTTTTTTTTTTTTTTTTTTTTTTTTTTTTTTTATTCGACAGAGACAGAGACAGCCAGCGAGAGAGGGAACACAAGCAGGGGGAGTGGGAGAGGAAGAAGCAGGCTCATAGTGGAGGAGCCTGATGTGGGGCTCGATCCCATAACGCCGGGATCACGCCCTGAGCCGAAGGCAGACGCTTAACCGCTGTGCCACCCAGGCACCCCTGATGTAAACCAGATTTTAATGAGAGAATGTTAGTCTTAGAATCAACTATCTTTAGGAACTTTAAGCAAATCATTTATATGTAAGAATTAAAATACTAATTATTAGTCTTACCTCCATTAATACAACAACCCATACCAGGCAAAAATGAATAACTTTGTTAAACTAATTTGATCTGAAATAAGGAAAGAGAACAAATCTAAATATTTTCAGATCTTTTAATTAGGTCTTCCAACATGTCCTCCTACTGTACCCGCCCAGTATAACCAGAATCAGTGAGATAATAATACTGTGTTTGCTCCAAAGAGTCATCTTGTAGTTTCGGGTTTTAATTGTACTTATTTGAGAAATATATATCTTTAGAAATATAAATGCCTAATAAGCTTATAAAAACATTCAAAATCTCTATACATTTTAGCTTGAACAACAATATTCCATTTTTGCTCTTAAATTTTGCCAAAATTAAAAATATATATATTATTACTCATTGACTGCAGGGCTTCTGTGAGACAAGCCTAATCATACAGGAGTTTTACATTTTTTACTTTACCTGATATTTGCAGTGATTTATTAATGACATGAAAAATTAGATATAATGGTAAACAAAGAAAATAAACATAAGGGTAAAGAATATGGACTTTAACATTGGGCAACCTTGTGCCAAAATCTCAGCTTGGCCAATTACTAGCCGTATGACTCTGGGCAACTTATTTAAATCACTAATCCTCAGTTTTTCTGTGTATAAATTAGGCATAAAATACCTGGCTCATAGGATATTAATACAATGTAAGTGAAGCACTTAGCAGGTTGTCTGGCATTTAGGAAGTACTCCGTAAATTGGGCCTCTTTCTACTGTGTGCAGTGTGATCTCTGCATTTAAAAAGGATTGGATGAATATGATAATATGGATTTTTTTAAGGTATCTATGTCTGTATACTGTATAATAATATTTTTTCTTTATTATTTTCCATATTTTCAAAATACCTCAAATTTAACATGTTACTTTTATATTCGTGCTAAGGTAAGCAATAAAGACAGAAAAATAAATATGTGTTTAATATTTCATAGGTAGAGGTAGGTAGATAGATGATAGATAGATACTTTATTTAGCCAAGAAAGGCTAATAGGTCCCTAAGGATTATTACCAAATATCTAAAAGAATTCTGAACATATAAAATATATTTTTTCTTTCAAAACAAGTAGTTATTATACAAATACCTTATTATTGGCTCATTCTGATTTTGATTATAATGACTGTCAGTGTCCTGAGGAAAATATAAAAGTCTTTTCAAAAGTAAGAAACATCCAAAAAGGTATTCTTTTCCTCCCAGTTTCAATATATTTAGCTGTATGACCATGAATTAAGTATATGTTATGGGTTGAATGTTTGTGTCCTTTTTCAAAAAATTCATATGTGGAATTCCTAAACCTTAATGTCACAGAATTAGGAGGTAATTAGGTCATGAAGGTGGAACCCTCCTGAAATGAAATTGGTGCCCTTGTAAGAAGAGAGTGCTTGCTTCCTCTGCTAGCTCTCTCTCTGTAAACCAGGAAGGGGTCCCTCTCTCTCTGTAAACCAGGAAGGGGTCCTTCTCTCTCTCTAAACCAGGAAGGGGTCCCTCTCTCTCTCTAAACCAGGAAGGGGTCCCTCTCTCTCTCTAAACCAGGAAGGGGTCCTTCACTATCTGTAAACCAGGAAGGGGTCCCTCACATTAGATCTCCCAGCATCCTGATCTTGGACTTCTCAGCCTCCAGAGCTGTGAGAAATAAATGTTTGCTGTATAAGCCACCCACTGAATGATGATTTTTTTTAATTGCAGCCCAAACTAAGACAGTATGTATTGATTATCAACCCTTAAATGGACACTTACAAAAAATTGCTTCACAAATGGATTTTTAAGGCTTTTTTTAAAAAAAGAGGTCTATTAATGCCTTGTCTAATGCAAGATAAATAATCTTCATTATTGTGAAAACTTACTTTAGAAGATTATGCTTTTTAAGACCTAACTTACAATGTATATTAATATGCACGCTCTCAAACAATGTTACAGAAAGCGCCGTGACTTTGGACAAACACACTGTATTAAAAACATAAACTGTATCAGTGCTAAATACCTTGCCCAGCAAACTGTTTAACGAGATAATTCCAACAGTAACAGTCTTCTGAAGCAGATGATAAGGTATTGATTTCTAACAGTATTGGTGAATATTTTCTATATTGTCAATATATATCAAAATCTCAAAACAGTTTATTTTTTAGTTATGTATTTACCTTTTTCTATCTTACCAATAACAATTTTTAATATCATTGTGGTTTATCAGTGTTGAGTGCTTAATTACAAGCTTATTTCTAGTTATGTATGTTAGTATACAATTATAGAATGTAATTGTATACAATACAATAAATATGCAATTATACAATGTAATTCAGTAACACCTTTGATGAGTAATTTATATAATCCTTGTTTTAAAAAAAAGGAACTTGAGGAAATACATAGTCTGCAGACATAATTTTGAAAAATCATTAAGGCAAAATGGAGGATCTCCCAAATGAAGACAACAGATAGAGGTATTTCAACCCCCTTCTCTCCAAGAAAGATCAGACCCCCAAATAACAAGGAGAACAAAAACCAGAAGAATCACAGTCCACCTTTGATGAACCTACGTTCAAGATCCTGTAATTTGAACCACAATATATGAAGGCAGAAAGCAGATTGAAGAAAAATGGAAAATTATTGAGTAGAAAAGAGGAAGATCAAACTTAAATGCATGAAGAGAGGGAGTGACTATCAGGAAGCAAGTCACTTTGCTCTCATCAAATCGCAGAAAATGTCAAGAATTCAGGATACCACAAACCTCAGAGGAAGGGGATAAGGAAGAGCTGAAATCATGTTTAATTAAGAATATTTACTAGAGACCCAGATTCCTACCTCCATCTTGTGTACACTCCCTGAGTCCTGCAAGGAACTAGAAGTTTATTCTATGAAGAAACTGAGCCAGAGGTGCTCTAAATACAGGGATGCTGGCACAGAGGCGGGCAAAGGTGATGTGCGATACTGAAAACGAGGACTCAGTGAGAATCTGTACACGGAATGATGGATCTTTCCCCCTCACTCCCTTTTGCCCTTACTTCAGAACTTCAGAAGCTGAAATCGTGTTCTCAAAGAGATCAAAAGAATCAGAGCTGTCCCCAGAGAAAATAAGTACAGATACTACAGCTGTAATTAAAAAAAACAAACGAGCAGCTAGCCATCTGACCACTCAGTCACTAGTGAAGCCCACCAGTCTTCAAGCCTTTCATTCAGTATTTCCAGTCAACTTCTTAGTGATTCATTCTTTAATATGAACTGACAGCCAAGGAATATCAAATATGGAAAACTTACAAAACAGAAGATAGAGACCAAAAGAACAAGCATAACAAAGGCTCTCCTCCATGGAGAGATCAGGAAGATATTACATGAACGAAACAAGGATAGGATGAAAAGGGGTGGGGGGAATGAACCAACAGAGAACAAGAAGGAACATCTTGGAAATTAAAATATGTTAACCAAAATTGAGAAAAAAACACAAATATAAAATCTAAAAGATGAAGTGTAGGACATCACCTGTAAAAAATAGAACAAAAAAAGAAATAGAAACTGAAATAAACAATTTTTTTAAAAGTGTGAAAGTAATAAAATGCTAACATCTCAAGAAATGTACTTCAGAAAACTCCTGGAAGCTGTGCTTCACTAACACAAGAGAGTAAATAAGCAAAAGGAACAAGTGGTATCTAACACAAAAGGAGGTGAAGAGATTCTCAGTGTGATGGCAAAGGGAATCTCAGGACCAGAGCTAGGCAGAAGGCCCAGGAAGCATTGAGTCATTAGCTAAAGATTAGAAAGCCCAGGAAAGATGTCTTCAGGAAGGAAAAATGAGACTGATTGATTACTTGGCAGTTTTCATACAGTGGAAAGTTATACAATAGGGCATTTTACAGAGCTTTTGGGTAGGGAGAGGCTTGGGTGTTTAAAAAAAAATTGTACAACACACTTAGTGAACAGTATGTATACAAAGCAACAATACTAAAAACAATACATAATACTTAAAGTTGGAGGTAATATTAAGAGGATGGTAAAAGGGAAAAGGATGTAAATGTAAAAAAAAAACAAACAAAAAACAACCCCACACAAAAACAAAACTTCATCTTCCATAATGGAAAATCAATAGATAATGTCTAATAGTTATAAATCAGGAGGTAGCAATCTGCATTTATTATATGGAAAAGTGAAGTGCTAGATTTCAGGAAAGAAAACCAATGAGTTGAAAAGCATTGGCTTTGGTTGCCAGATGTTCTTTCAGGGGTGGAAGAGCGTGTACAGAACAAGGGGCTCTTTGTACATGCCTTCAAAGCCAATTATCTATAATATAATTGCACACAAGTTTTTAAAGGGCTTGGGGAGAGAACATGAGTGCACAGTTGGGACCACACCTACTTCTGTCTAAGATAGTTGATTAAGAATCCTTCTTTGGGAAGCAAAGGTTCAGAGCCTAATTGGGCTGGGCAAACTTAGAGATCGTATATATAGATATATAATTTCGCCTTCAAAAAGAAGGAAATCTTGTCATGCTACAACCTGGATGAACCTTGAGGATGCTAAGTGAAATAAGCCAGTTACAAAAAGAAATACTGTAGGATTCCTCTTCTATGAGGTATCTAAGGTAGTCCCCCATGCATAGAAACAGAAAGTAGACTGGTGGTTACCAGGGGCTGAGGGGAAGGGGAAACGGAAGTTGCTGCAGTTGATATGGAGTTTCACTTTTGCAAGATGAAAAAGTTTTGGAGGTCTGATTCACAACAATGTGTACACTTAAGATGGTAAATCTTGTATATATTTTTCCCACAATAAAAAGGTAAATTAAAAAAATAGTACTTCATAGGGTTATTGTGTTAAATGAGTAAATACATGGAAAGCACTTAACATGATGCCTTAATAAATGTTAAATTTTATATTATTACTGATATTAGTATCACTCCCTATTTCATGAACATGCCAGCTGTTTTTTTGTTCTGTGCTTGTTACTTCTTTGCTTTCTAAACTCCTTTCTACCCTACAAGGCCCTCCTCAAATGCCCCCTCCTTCAGGACTCCCTTCCTGAATTTTCGCTGTCTGAATATCCCCTGTCCCTACTCTGATGCTTCTGTTTGTACTTTTTCAATGGCACTTAACATATTCTATCTTGTATTAGATAGGTTTGTGTACTGTTTGTGTGTTGTTGTATGTGTAGTGTTTTATTCTTCTTTGTATCCCCTGTGAATCACACACATGAGAGACATAATAGTTTATGAACTTTATGAGTTATTTCAACCTACATGATTCCCAGATTGAGTTGATTAATGTATTAAGTAGTTTGGATACAGTTGTTACTATGACAGAGCATACAAAAGGATCATATTTTTGACCTTTGTATTCCCAGCCATTACCATAACACCAGTATATACAAAATGCCCAATGATTGTTGAATGAATGAATGATGAATGAATGAATGAATTCTACAATTTCTAGAACTGTAAGTAGTAATTATGGGCCTTTAATGATTAAGAAGAGAGAATAGCAAATTACTCAACAAAGTCACCTTCATGCTGCTATAGAAGTTATCTACATTGGTTGTCTCGTGATTTTTTTACAGTGTATTTCTTCTAATAAGGATTGGAATAAAAATTGAAAAGGTTAATGTGACTCTTAAGGCTTAAAATTTATAAGTTTTCATCTGCTTTAATTTTCTATTTCTCTTGTAGAAATAAATGACCACACATTTGGCAGCTTAAAATAACACAGATTTATTTATCTCACAGTTCTACAGATCAGAAATCCAGGTGGGCTCAACTAGTTTCTCTGCTCCGGGGGTCGTTAGGTCAAAGTCAGCTGCTGCTTCTGTTTGGCTCTTATCTAAACACTCAGAGAGAGATCCACTTCCAGGATGATGCATGTTGTTGGTAGAACTTAGTTCCACGCATGGTAGGATTAAGTTTCCAGCTCCCTTGCTGGCTCAGCCAGGATTCATTCTCAGCTTCTAGAGCTACCCATGAAAGCCAGCAATGGTTGTTCAAGTCATCTCCTGCTTCAAGTCTTTGACTTTTCTTGTGTCTCATCTCTCTTGCTTCTGGTCTGAGGAAGTTCTCTACTTTGAAGGCCTCATGTGATTCAACTGAGCCCACCCATGTAAATCCAGAATAATCTTGGTATTTTAAGGTTCTTAATTACATCTGAAAAAATCCTTTTTGCCACTTGGACGGGTTTCAGGTATGAGCATGGAGACTCATTCCTCCTACTACACCATCTCTGTCTCTTTTTTTTCCCTTGAAGTTTGTTTATATGACCATGTCATTCCTCCTTCACAATTTGGATTTTGCCGGTCATATCCCCCTGGCGTTGTTTCACATATTACCCTGTTCCCGAGATTGCTTAGAAATGGGTAGTTAGATCTAGATTGTAGAGACATAAGCAGCTCAGGTTTACTCTGGGGTAAACCAGACCATAGGTGGTGCTGTGCTCCATCAGGAGGCCCTTATGTCTGGCTGTCTCTTGGGCAGCGTTAGCAGCATTAGTGATCATTGACCTTAGCTCCCTTACTTCCGCAAGGATTGCAAAATGGTGGTCATATTCTCATCTTATCATTCCATCTTCATTTACTTTTCTTTATTAACTGTTCGGTTATGCAGAGGTACAGTATGTTGGGAAAGGCTGGATAAAATTGGATTCTTTCCCCATATTTTCTGGTTTTCAACGTGACTTAGTTATCCACTGAAAGTGACCAGTATTTTTTTTCTCAGTATGATTATTGACTCATCATTTTAATGTGTGAAATACTTGTTATTGCACTTATTGCAGTATTGCCCTTACTGTTCTCACTGATGCTCAGATGTTTGTTCAGTGGGACTCTCTTGAGGCTAGCTCTTGAGTCCTATTGATGGGACTTCAATAGTATTTCATAGTCTCCGTGCTTTCAGTAGAATATGATGTTCCAGCTCATCTTATGCAGCTCCTGCCTCCTACCTGGCAGCAGGTGTTTCTCCATGCAGCTCTCAATTCTTTTAAAGGAAAATGCTATTTCGATTACCACAATTTAGGTACTGGGGATAGTCATTGCTGCTGGTTTGGTCTTTGCTTCCAGGCTTTACTATGGTCTGAGCAAGGCAATTTTTTTTTTTTTTAAATCATCATAGGTATATACTGACATTTCCAATTTAAATTCAGGATTATGGGATTTTAACTTAGCCTCACTTAACTGTCTCTTATCTCTTTCTTCTTTCTTCTATGCTTAAAAAAAGATCGGTTTCCTAATGGCATCAGCATATTTCTTATTTGCTTTATGTCACAATTTACACATTTGAGTCCTAAAACAAAAATATAGACACCAATGATGATTACTGAAAATAGTTTGAAAAATTTTTAACATTATTTTTCATTTAATAATATCTACCATGGCCATGTAGAAAAATATTCCTCATTCCTTTTTAGAGCTTCAGAATAAGCAGTGAGTCCTCTGTCAGTGGAAAATTGGCTTGTTTCCATTTTGTTGTTATTTCAAATATTGCTTCAATGAATAAATCTTTTTATTTTTTGGCCAGTGTATCCCTTGAACAGATTTTTAGAAGTGAGATTGCAAATTTCTCATGTAATTTTGCTGGATATTGCTAAATTCCTCCTCCATAGGGTTATGACATTTTTATATTCCCACCAGCAATGTATGACATTGTCTGTTTCCCCATACCCTGGCCCATAGATTGTCATCAAATTTTAGAATTTTTGCCACTTTAATAGGTGATAAATAGTATCTTAATGTAATTAAAATGCTTCTCTTATTTTGAACAATATTGAATAACTTTGGCTTAAGACATATTCGCATATTTTTGTTTCTGAATTTTCCAAATCTCTTGTCCATTTTACTATCAGATTATTATACTTTATTTTCAGAAACTTGCTATGTATTAGGGATATTAACCTTTAGTTAATGCTTTAAGTTGCCAATTTTTTCTCACTTTGTCCTTTGTCTTTTTACGTCTGGTTTTTGTTTATTTCCCATTTAATTTTTTTTTCATTTTTTGTCAAATTTATTAATCCTACCCCTTATTGTATGTAGAATTTCAGACATAGTTAAGTATTTCCACTCCCCTACGTTATAGAGGAATTCAATCATGGTTGTTGTGGTGGTTTTGCATTTTACATCTCTAATCCATTTGAAATTACCATGTGTGGTGAAAGGAAAGGATCTAATTTTATTTCTCATATGGCTATTAGGTTAACCCAACGTCACTTATTAAAAAGCCCGTCTTTGGGGCACCTGGCTGACGGTAGAGCATGCAACTCTTAATCTCAGGGTTGTAAGTTTGAGTCCCTCGTTGGGTATAGATTAGTTACAAATAAGATCTAAAAAAAAAAAATTAAAGTCCATCTTTTTCCAGTGGTCTGAAGTGCCACCTTTGTGTTATGCTTATTGTTCATATTCAGATCGTTCCATCGATCTATATCTCTCATTGTTTGCCTGTTCTTTCTGACTTGCATTTGGTAACAATGGAAATTAGGAGCGTATGAAGCAATAAAACCTTTGAAGACTAAAATCCATTGTGTAAATAGTTCTTACATTTAGTTGTTTTGTTTAAATGAGGGAAATAAACTCATTCTTTTGCATGTAGCAAAGGGAATGTGAACCTAAGTAAAGAGAGATTTATAAAAGTAAATTGTCTCAACTTTTCTTTAAGAGCCTTCAAAGGGTTTTGTGGGAAAGCAGCCTGATGTAATTAATGCATGGGTTCAGGCTCTGGGTCAGGCTCTGCTGCTCAGGAGCTGCTTTGTTGTGGGCATGTTCTTAATTTCTCTGAGCCTTAGTTTCCTTACTTCTAAAACAGAGATAAGATCCGTCAGGGCCCTTGTGAGCATAGAAAGATCTGCGTGCCACCACCCAGCATAGTGTCCCCATATAAAGGGCACTCAGGGAGTGTTGGTTCTTTTCTTCCCCTGCAGGAGAAAATGCATCTGTAACTTTTATGGTGAAGTTTTCTCCAGCTACTCATGAAAATAAGAACTAGCCTGATTTTTACTTTGCAAAGCTGATTAAATGAAAGGGGCAGATGAGAAATCAAAGTCCTTTACTCCCAATTACCGGGTAGTGGCTGCCTTCACAGAACGGCAGCCTTCCCAGGCTCGATTTTCACAGTGAAAGAGGAAAAGTGGATTGACAACAACCACAGGGATTGTTGACTTCTAAATCTATGTAAGCCCAGAAGGAGGGGAGATTCAGAAGAAGGATTGAGAGCAGAGATCATACTTTCCTCTTCCCAATACAGCATTGCTTTTGGTTTTCCAGTTTAAGAGGGGAATCTGGCTTATGATACATCCAGAAATTTCCAGAAAATCTCCTCTTCACTCTAAAAGCCCCTCTCTACCCTGAAGTTGTCAGAAATCTGAGCATTTTTCTGATAAAATGCTTTATTTTTTAAGATCCCCATATCAGATTTTTTTCATAGGGTCCTATTTTGCTTTATTTAGCCTACTAATTTTCATAATTATCTACTTTAGATTGTGTTACAGTATAGATATATTTAAGGAATTTGTTTTTAAACCATATCTTAAGATCATTTTTAGAGGTTCTTTTTATGAATTATTAAAGCCCTTATCAGATACCAATTCATAATTTTATTCCTTCCTTTTTAAATAAACCCATTGAAAGTAGTTCGTGCAAACCACCAATGTTAAGAACTATTATATGAATATGAAAAGGGGCTCCATAAATATGATTTGATCAGTTTTCGTACAACATTGATTATATTCATATAACATATGAAAGAATGTTTTCAAATACCTTTTTATTTAATTTTTGCAACAGCATTGTTTTATGTCAGTATTGTTAACCATACTTTATAGTTGAGCAGACCAAGGCCCAGAGAAGTTCAATTTTAAATGGCTCAGGATCTCATAGGCAACTACAGTTTGAGACTAGAAATTCAGATTTCAACCTAGTGTTCTTGCCACAATGCTACAACTGAATTAAATTCATAATCAGCAAGAGCACTCGTTTAGACAGGCATACATATTAAATTTTCCATATTTAACATCGTGACAGATTTTCCACTGAATGACTCTTATGCTTCATTTGCAGTGTTCCATTTGTAATCTTTCAACCTTGCTTAGCTTTCTTAATTAATGTGAATAGCTAACTAGTCCTTTGGTATGTCCAAATGAAAACTATTTAAACTACTATGGAATTATGTTCTGGGAACTTAAAACCTACAGAGGATCAGTCCTCACAAAGAGTTAAAAAGAAAAAAAAAAAGAAAAAGACACAAGTAGCACCGCTGGTTAGGGAAGAACTTCATGCTGATGTCCGGTTTTGTTTTCCAGGTGGCATTACATGCGTGTGGAGTGGCAACAGACATGGTGATTGAGCGCTGCATCAAAACGCGGGCTTCCTTTGTCACGTGCCCTTGCTGTTATGGTTTCATTCAGAACACCTCAAAGTTTAATTTTCCCAAAAGGTGAAATGTCGTGTTCGCCCTAAGGCATCAGTATGGGTAATAAAACTAAAGCACAAAACTCATTTGATACAAAGTTGCATTGAGGTTTCCGTTTTGAAGTCACTTCCTCTCTGCAGGGAGGCAGGTACTGTTTGTAAGTTATCTAAGGAAGAGAGGATCTGCTCCATGGCTGCTCCGTGATTTTTCTCCTGCATCCAGCTCCTGAAATTTAGCAGCAGGTCTGTCTGAGAGTGAGCTGAAGGCTCAGCGCTCCTGTCACCTGTGAGAGGCAGTAGGCCTTGTGCTTACGGCCTCAGCGCCTGGGTCTTCCCCTGGGTGCAGATATTGGCTCCGCAGACTTCTACAAGTCCTGTCGCCTCAGGCAGTTTACTTCCGCTCTTTTTGCCTGCAGTTTCTCACCTACGAAATGGAGGTCATAACAGTGACTGCCTCCAGGTCCTGAGAGACTGGAGTGACAGAGCACGTAGACGCGGCTTAGAGTGAGCGCTCGGTAAATGCGAGCCTTGCCGGGTACAGTAGTGACGGCAGTAGTTGTAAACACTGCCCTGCGAACTGTATCTCCAAGCCGCACAGCCGTGCTCACAGTCCTTATCCCACCTAAAGCGGGAGACGTTTTAGTCCTCACCACTTTGACCTAACCGACTGCACGGCTGTTGTCTTGGTGTTCGTGACATGTTCCTCTCTGATCATAGTTCTTGAGAATCATGCTGATGATTTTTATAGAATAGATTATAGAGTAGAATTAGATTAATTATAGACTAGATTAAATAGGTTAGTTTTGAAAATTCTATAATGTGTCAAAAAAAGACTTCTTGATCATTTGCATGATTACTTTTAAGAAGTCTTAGAAAATTGGGGCGCCTGGGTGGCTCAGTCGTTAAGCGTCTGCCTTCGGCTCAGGGCATGATCCCGGCGTTCTGGGATCGAGCCCCACATCAGGCTTCTCCGATAGGAGCCTGCTTCTTCCTCTCCCACTCCCCCTGCTTGTGTTCCCTCTCTCGCTGGCTGTCTCTCTCTCTGTCAAATAAATAAATAAAATCTTAAAAAAAGAAGTCTTAGAAAATTTCCATCAGCATTTAAACCTAAAGGCTTCTATCAGAGTGAAGTAATAAAGTACAAACAATAGACTCCTTTTTGTCTTTGATTTTTTTTTATTTCATTGTTTTGTTCTTTACCACAATTTGCAACTAGTTGAGAGAAAACCAAAGGAACTTTGGAAAAGCAAATAATAACAAGGTTTATTCAATAGCTGAAATTTCACTCTGTTCTGAATCTATACAGATAAAATGTGTATTTTACAACCCTTCAAGACATCTTAATTTTAGCACTATAAAGATTTTTAAGAATGTTAATTTGAGTTATTCAGCCTGTGGCTTCACGTAATTGACTTTAAAATCTTACTTTGGTGTCTGTCAACTTTTTCATATCTCTGTAGTTTTATTGCCATTTTCTCCTTTTGTCATTGGAAGACGCTCCTGGGCCTTTATCCCCCTGCCCTATTCACCCCAGTGTCAGGTACCAGCAGACAACTAGGGATGACCCCTCTCCCCAAAGCCACTGACATTATTCAAATTAGTCAGTCCCAAGCTTGCTCATCCTGCCTTGGAATCCATAATAAAGGCTCTTGCCCACGTTGTATCCCACGCTTTCTGCTTCCTAACCAGCCTTGATGCTTCCCCGTGTGGCCCTGTGTGGCATGACAGGCCCTCTCTTCTTGGAAACTGTTGGGAAGAAACTATCTTTTCAATGGCAAACATCTCCTGATCTGTTGGCCTCACCATACCTGAATAGAGTAAAACCTACTAATTAAAACACCTGGATCTGTGTGCACCCATGTAGGGAAGAGAAAAAAAAAATGGTTGTGCCTCTCTAATAGTGTAAACAATTTTTGAAAAATTCTTCAAAATTAATAGAATACTGAGAGTGTGCTTTTGGCTTTTTATAAAGACATTTCAGACTGGCATAGTTTTAGTTTAAGATAGCATTATGTACTCCTCAGATAAAATACCTACTATTGTTTATAGTTTCTGCTCTTACTCTTTGATATCTTGACTCCTAATCTTTGGTGTCTAAAATAATGACTCCTTTTTCTTTTCTATTTCAGTGAACAATTCAAGAAAACTTTATCGTACAAGGTAACCTTAAAGAGTTATAGATGTCTTTCTAATATACTTTTTATTCCTTCTTTATACTTTCCCCTCCCAAGTTTCTAATGGAATATATAATCTATAGTTATCTTGGAATTACTCATCAACATGTAATATGGGGGGGGGGTTGTTTTATTTTTTTATGTTTTGTTTTGTTTTGTAAATCAAGATTAAAGCCCAAGTAGGTAGCAAGATTTGTGAAGGGTCTGAGAGTTTACCCTGCGAGCTTACATGCTAGCCTGCCACAGTTCCATGGATGCCGGCAGATGGGAGACTTCTGAGTCAGAGACCTGGCAGTAGGAGTAGACAGACTATCATCATTTTTGTCCTGACTTCCTGAGACCCAGTTCCCACAAGGCAGCACAAAAAGGGCCACGCGACACCTCCATACACAGTGAATTGCATTACAGGAGAGGGAAACTGAGCTTAGGAAACCCAAATGTTTTAAGATTTAATCTTTAAGCAAGCATTCCTGCCCTTTGCTCCAGAGCAAGACAGTACGTATTTTCCAAAGTTGCTCACAATATAAACATCTTTGAGAAGATAATCTAGAACACAGGCAATTTTTCTGTAAAAGGTCAGACAGTAAATATTTTGGGTTTTGTCAGCCACTTAAAAATCTCCCACCCATACTACTTTGTCCTTGCCTTGCTTTTGTTGGTGGTGGTGTACGATCCTTTAAAAATGTAAAGACCGTTTTTAACTTGAGAGCCATACAGAAAGAGGTCATAGGCTAGATTTGGCCTGTAGGGCATAGTCTGCCCACGCCTGGTCTGGAACAAATGCAGCGCCTCTACTCATAGGCGTGAAGAAACACAAGAACTGTTTCTCAACAGTAGTCAGAACATTACATAGTTTTGAGGCATCAATCTGAGCAAAATAGTTTCCAGCCTTCTGAATATCACCACTAACTAATTGGCCAATAACATGACATAATGCAGTCTAAAAAAATGGTAATGGT
The DNA here is from genome assembly GCF_002007445.2 of Ailuropoda melanoleuca. Taxonomy (NCBI): domain Eukaryota; kingdom Metazoa; phylum Chordata; class Mammalia; order Carnivora; family Ursidae; genus Ailuropoda; species Ailuropoda melanoleuca. The sequence continues at coordinate 25,543,429 of NC_048228.1, read as the reverse complement.
ATTTGCCAGAAATACATGAATAATCCCATTAAAACTTGATAAATTAGATTCTTAGTTCACTTTTTGCACAGACTTACTAAAAATATATAGTCTCATTTTACATGCCAGGCCCCACCTTTCAAGATTTTTCCCTTCTCCATCCGACGGTTAAGTAGTGGGGGACAGTGACCAAAAACTGTTCATTTCTACCACCATGGCACATATATCTCCTTCACCTCTACTTTATAACCCTTAAACAGGCACCTCCAACTCCAAGAGTGTTGATGCTCTCATCCAAAACCAGACTTTCCTGGTCTTTACCTACTGGATTTTAAGTTTGTATGTCTTAGGGAACTGTAAGGTTTTTTGGGAAACATTAGGACCCCGGGAACTTTATTGTCATAAGATTCAAAACACTTTATGTTTCTTTTATAAGACTGCCAATAAAGTAGACAATGAGTTGAAAAATAAAAACTAGGCCCCGTTTTTAGTGCCTCTTTGAGTGATGCTAGCTAAAAAGAAACTGAGAGGATGAGTGGAAAAAACCTAGGGCAGTGAAGAGGTCAGGTGCCACAGTCTCACTGGCTGGAAAAGAATATAACATTTCTAAAGAATAGCGACAGGGCACCCAGGCTCTTCCAGAGAGCAGAAAACTCACTGGTACCCAGCCTACTGGATCTACTCCTTCTCCCACACCCCCAAAAGCTGCTTGGCCACCAGCCCTTTTGAGGATCTCAGATATAAAGGCTCCAGAGACAGGTCTGAACTTCTTGGATACTATGGCAAGATATTTCTTGACTGAACGATGATGGGTGGGCCACCAGGCAGGACTAAATGGAGCTGGTGCCCAAATATCTTGAGAGTTACTTTGGAAGTGTTTTTCTCCACAATTCAGTTTAGTCAGCAAACCTTTACTGACTTCCTGCTCTGTGCTTCCCCTTCCAGAGTTTAACTTCTGTTGGGGAGCGCACATACACAAATAATTCCAGGAAAAGCTGGCAAGCACACCAGAGGTGATTGCCTCAACATTAAATGAATCTTGACTTCCAAACACTATGAAGACAATGGGCATGCTTTTTCTTGCCTTTTTTTCAAATTATGTAATTCTAAATCCTTCTTCTGCCCCTTTTTTGATGCTGGTTCATGGCGGCTTAATACAAGTTACTCATTTGAACCACTTATTAGTGTCCTGTCCATTGGCTACTAAATTTTATAGTGAACATTACAGTGTTGTTGATGTTTTAATGCATAAAAGTTGAGACAGAGGTAACCCTTCAAAAAAGAACCAACATCACACAATCACTTCAATGACCTTATTAAAAAATGGAGGCCTCAAATTGAATGCACAAAAGACTGAAGGGGACAAGTGAGGAAGCGGAGTTCAAGCCTTTGGCTGAGCTGACAGGTGAGATCATTGACACACTTGGCGACTGCAGCTGTTCTGATGAACAGCTGCCATGGGAGCGTTGCGGTATCTCCTCTCCGCCCGAACACTCCCCTTTGGCTGCTCGCAGATTTCAGAGTCTGTGTAGACTCATGAGCTCTCTGCTTATAGACCCTTGTTTTGGCATGAAAGCAGTCTTTCCTAAAATTGTCAAGCAGAGCAAGAATTTTCTTCCCACTTCCTCAGGTCATCCTTACGGTTGCCCTTAAAGTAGAAGCAGGTGAGCCTCCAGCAGTCCTCTCGGGTGAGAGGACGGCGAGTGAGCCGGCTTCCTCTCCTCCAAAGGGACAAGGGGACGGCGAGTGAGCCGGCTTCCTCTCCTCCAAAGGGACAAGGGAAGAGTCCAGAAAAGCGCAGGAGCAGCCAGCACTCTGCTGGGCATCCCAGAGAACTACAGACCCACAGGAGCCTCCAGTAGTGATGGTCTCCAGCACCGCCTTCTCCCCTGGCAGTTGGAAGAAAGCCACTTAGACTGCTTCCTTGAAGCCACGTTCCAGAGATTCAGATTTTATTAAAGGAAAAATATAAGTGAATTTTAGGTCTTTTCGTTTAACACATAATCATCACACATTGTAACCATAGTTTTTTGCCAAAAGTAGCGGGCTAACTGGCCTGAGGATTTCCCTTGCATCCGTTCTTAAGAACTGCATCTCAAGAACCGTCTACTTGAAGGGGAAAAGTTCCTGAGTACCGTTTTCTGAAAATGTGTTTCTTTCAGAAGTATTATTTGTGCAGTACTTTATTCAGTTAAACAATAGAGAACTCCAGAAAAGTGAGGTTGTTTTTATAGGTTTTGCCATTTTGAAGCAAAAGATTCAAACAGACCCACATTCTATTGCTTGTTCTTTTAGGAGCACATGATTCTGTGCAGATTTGCGGATCAGACGGCTGTCCAGCTTCCACCCCCACGGAGACTCGTAGGTATGTGTGTTCACAGAGCAGCTGGTGAGTAGATTACGTACAGTATGCCTAGGAAAGAATGGACTGGCTCTATATGGGGAAAACTGGTCCACTAATCACTAAGACACTAAAGTTTGTTTTTCCCAGAAAAGGCAATCTGTGTTGAAAAGGGCTTTGTAGGTATAAGAGTATTTTATCCCATTTTTGTTAACATAAAGACTTTTAAATTCATCTTCAGTATTTGTACATTGAGTAGAATTATGTGAAATCGCTTTCTCACTGTTATGAACAAACTAAAGGATCTGTTAAAAGCCACAGAAGAAAATATAAAGACGGAAAAATCAACTACGCACGCCAAAATTAATTCATTAAAATATTGGGGAAAATATACTTGTATATTATTAATCATAGACCAATTTATTCGACATCTGTAATAGTAAATATCACCTCAATGGGAAGGCCTGCAATAGGATTTTAAGTTGAAGTAATGAATTTATCCAAGACTTTGCTTTAGAAAAAGAAATAACTTTTAGAAGGAAAATAGCAGCTAACAGTTACTGCGCATCTAAGTGCTGGGCTAAATGCCCTTACCCATCATCTTGGTAAATTCTAATGAAAATACTTGTGGGGTATATACTGTTATTTTAGTACTGGGACAAAAGCTCGTCCAGGATCCTTAACCTGGTAGATGATGGAGCCACGCTATGTTCATATTATTCCAGACATGAAGCTCTTAACCACTTTTGCAATGTCTCCCAGTGATGAGTCATATCCCTGGAAGACTAGGTTCCAAAATTAGGGCTTGAGAAGATTGAGTGGGTCAAAAATAATCTTAAAAATTATTTAGAAAAGCCCCACACTGGAGACCATCATAGTATATTGGAAAACAGATTCCCATTTCTTTGGCTGAGCACCAGATGGGATGCTTGCATCCAGTGACTGTGTTGGATGAGAAGCAGTTATCTTCAAACTCTAAAGTCAAAGTCAGGGTAACAAGATACAGAGAGGCATCTGAGGCCTCAGGCTAAAGGAAGAAGTGATTTCCTTCTCTTTCTCACACTCCGGAGCATAAACATATGGAAAAAGCTCTTCCTCTCTCCTGCCTGCAACCTCTTTCTCTTTCCCACTCTTTTTCTCTTCCTCCTGCCTTCCCCATTCCCAACACTCTGAGCTAGTTGAGCGTACATTTGAATGTTCAGGGAGTGCTAGATGGGAAGTTGCTGGAGTTGAAAAGGAGGAGGAGCCTTTGGCATGATCACTGGCATGAGAAGAGGGAAGGTCATGTTCCAAGTCATAGACTCCATCAGACGTCGACATCTGTACTTTGCATGGGTCATACTTTTGTTCTGTGAACATTTTAGGAAGCTTCAGAGGCCCCAAAAGGTAGACTACCAACAACTGAATTTCAGTTGTAAAGATACTTCTTCAACATGTGAAAACATGAAATTCTTTTACGTAATAGAAAAGGAAAACTTAACTGGACTGGGATCAAAGCCAAAGGTAGATAAGCTGCAGTGTAAATCCAGGGTGGGTACTGAAGGAATGCAGGGAGTCTATTCTGACGGAGAATGTTTCATTTTAAACTGAAGAGCAGATGATGGGCGGGGGCACTTTACAGATGTCTTAGAAGATGAACAGTATTTTAAGGGAAAAAAAGAATGCAGGCGCTCAACTGTTGATGAACAGGGAGGGCTGTGGGGGGACGATTTCGCCTAAATGGAATTCAAGACATCTCTTTTTATATCATTTCTAACACAGTTCCTCCTTTTTGGCATAGGGGCTTTTAAGGAAAAAGTACAAAATAAACATTTTAAATCTGAATGTCTCATTGCCAATTTTTACCGACTGATTTCACCTTCCACAGTTTTTCTGTGAGGGTTCTTCGGCTTTCCACAGAAGAACTTGTCCGTTTCAGTTATGTGCTTTCACTTCTACAGCTGTTCAATTTTAGCAGTTTCTGTGGACATTCAAGTAAATTATTGAAAAATACTGTTTAGTCATTATTATAATTAGGAGGGAAAATGGAATTAAGCTCTGCCTAGTCAGTAGCCTTTTGGAGGATGAAGTTTATATATTGAATTTAAAGAAATTGAAAATATAAAAGTGAATTACAGCTTTGAATATATTCAACCCCAAATCATTTTTATTTCCTAAGCTACCTTTAACATAGAAATTTGCATTTGCCAAAGGAACACAAATTAGCTGCTTTGCTTGCCAGTCAGGTTTTCTCTTTTGTTTTCCAAAGATTACAAAGAAAATTGAATACCACTCTTTTATAGGGGTGCAGGAGTTCTGGAAATTGATTATATTACACACAACATTACACATCCACCTGAAATAACCAAAGCGCAATTAAGAATTTTCTCAAATATTTTTCATTTCTCATTTTTCCTTGTCCTAAAAATTGCAGTTTCAAATGTAGCATGTCTTTCGGATGTCTCTTTATTAGCATGATACTTTAAATATTATTAAAGATAGATGTTATTTTTTTCACAATATTACAGGTAATATATTTCCATAGGGAATATAGACACAAGGTCTTTAAATGTATTTTTAACCGAAATAGGATCTGTAGTCTATATTTGAAATTTATTTGTAAGTACATTTTAAAAAGTTAACATTCTCAAAAAAAAAGCTTGAACAGGGGCACCTGGGTGGCTCAGTCAGTTAAATATCTGCCTTCCGTTCAGGTCATGATCTCGGGGTCCTGGGATTGAGCCCCACGTCGGGCTCTATGCTCAGCGGGAAGTCTTCTTCCTCTGCCCTTCCCCACCCCTCCCTCTCTCTCCCTCTGTCCCAAATAAGTAAATAAAATCTTTAAAAAATATTAAAATTAAAAAATTTTTGAAAAGTTAACATTCTCAAAGATAAACTCAAAATGGAGGAAAGACCTCAATGTGAGACAGGAATCCATCAAAATCCTAGAGGAGAACATAGGCTGCAACCTCTTTGACATCAGCCACAGTAACTTCTTTCAAGACACATCTCCAAAGGGCAAGTGAAACAAAAGGAAAAATGAACTTTTGGGACTTCATCAAGATAAAAAGCTTCTGCACAGCAAAGGAAACAGTCAACAAAACTAAGAGGCAGCCCATGGAATGGGAGAAGATATTTGCAAGACATTTGCAAATAACACTAGGGATAAAGGGCTGATATCCAAGATCTATAAAGAACTTCTCAAACTCAACACTCTAATAACCCAGTCAAAAAATGGAAAGAAGACATGAATGGACACTTCTCCATAAAAGGCATACAAATGGCTAGCAGACACACAAGAAAATGCTCAACATCACTAACCATCAGGGAAATACAAATCAAAACCACAATGAGATACCACCTTACACCAGTTAGAATGGCAAAAATTAAGATAGGAAACAATAAATGTTGGCAAGGATGTGGAGAAAGGGGAGCCCTCTTACACTGTTGGTGGGAATGCAAGCGGGTACAGCCACTCTGGAAAATAGTATGGAGGTTCCTCAAGATGTTAAGAATAGAACTACCCTATGACCCAGCAATTGCACTACTGGGTATTTACCCCAAAGATACAGATGTAGTGAAAAGAAGGGGAACATGCACCCCAATGTTCATAGCCCCAATGTCCACAATAGCCAAACTGTGGAAGGAGCTGAGATGTCCTTCAACAGACGAATGGATAAAGAAGATGTGGTCCATATATACAATGGAATATTACTCAGCCATCAGAAAGAATGATTACCCAGCATTTGCATCAGCATGGATGGAACTGGAGGGGATTACGCTAAGTGAAATAAGTCAAGCAGAGAAGACAATTATCATATGGTTTCACTTACATGTGGAACACAAGAAATAGCATGGAGGACATTAGGAGAAGGGAAGGAAAAATGAAGGGGGGTAATCAGAGGCAGAGACAAACCGTGAGAGACTATGGACTCCGGGAAACAAACTGAGGGTTTCAGAGGGGAGGGGGGGTGAGGGATGGGTTAGCCCAGTGACGGGTAGTAAGGAGGGCACGTATCGCATGGAGCACTGGGTGTTATGCGCAAACAGTGAATCAGGGAACACTACATCAACAACTAATGATGTACTGTGCAGTGACTAACATGTCATAATAAAAAAAAAAGTTAACATTCTCTAAGTTGTTAGCAGAAACAAATCTGTGAAATGTCATATGTGATTGTCTTTTGTCCATATTGATCAAGAATTAAGTTGACAGAGACTAAATAGGACTTGGGGGCAAATAGCATTCTCCATATGCTTGTACATTTTGTCACTGTGTAGAGTCCCTTAGACAAATTGAAATTGCACTGTTCCTTACTGGGTGTCTCATGATACCATTTTACTGTATTTCAGGAAAACAGTGCATGTGCCTAGTGGATCTGGATCGAGCAATAGCTGCAGAAGAACGTGGTTACTCTGTTCAAGTAATATCCATGGAGCCAGAAAGCTGCTCTCCCAAAAATAACATGATCGTGGGAGTCCCCATTTAGAGGGAGATATTCACATGATGTTTTGCCATCCGTCTTCATGATGAAAGCCCAGTGGCATTTAGGAGGTTCTTGGCATAACTAGAAAACAGCATTAGCCATCTTGAACTTATTGTGCTCAGGAAGTAAAGCAGCAGGAAAATAACGGAAGAAAAGCTGCCTGCAAAGCATCACAAATGCTCTTATAATGTATGATTAAAGGACCGCTGGTTTGCCTAGTGAGAATCCCCGGAAGTCTCAGCTGCCAACAGAATAGTACTCACCAGTGGAGGTTCCATCACTGGAATAACAATTTCCTTCTCAGTTCACAGCTTTCCGGGTCTTGTCAATTTGATGTTCAATTCAAAACAGCGAATTGAAGCCTTTGTAATCATTGCAGCCTTTATAATCATTTAGCTAATCAAATGGAGACCGAAACTAGATTCAGTGGGATGGGTTGGTTGGTTGTGTTTTTAATAATTGTACTTTTTCTATAATTTTTAAAAATATCTAGTCAGGCAACTACGGTGTGGTGAAATTTTTAAGCCAGGATGAGTTGGACTTGTATTTCATTTCATATACTTCTTTAAATATGTTTCCCATAAATTACCAAATAAGATCATCACTGGTTCAGACGTTTTATATGAATACATAAAGTAATTGCAGGAAATTTCCCATTATGGGAACATGAAATTTGAACATGAATTCTAACTAAACAGTAAATATATTGATTAATTAATTCCAGTTTATAAATAATTATTGAGGAGCCATTATTTTCAAGACCCTGGCCTAGATTCTTCTAAGGATACACAGAGTTGCAAGACACATGGTGCCTTGCCTATGGAATAAATCACGTAAAAGAAAAAATGAATTAGTTCTTTATGCCATAATATAATGTAAGGTCACAGGATTTGTTTTCCAGATATCAATCATATTTTTTTAGTTACATTACTTTGGTAAAATTTATTGAGTATAGATTGGAGGTAAGAGGAGTACAGAGCTTGGAAGCTTATTTTAATATTTCCCCTTCTCACACTTCTCCTCAGTCCACCAGCCAAACTTTTTAAAGACAGATAACATGTCCTTTCTCACATGCTGCTAATTATTTAACTTCTACATGTCCTAGGTTATTCCATTTGAGATGAGATTTGTTTCATTGATCTTGATGTTTCCAACCCCTGTATGACACATATCATGAGGAAAAAGGACTTTAATAAATAACTCTTCCATCATTGTGACTTAAAATTCAGGAATAATTTATTCAGGGGAGGGGGACTTGAATTCTTGTTTTCTGAGATAAAATTTAAGAAAAGAATTAACCATCAACCTTGAGTTTTTTAGTCATTTGTACCTATATATATATACCATGCTCTTTTATCCTGGGCTTTCTTTTTTAAATGGAGGTATAATTTACAGACAATAAAATAACAGATTTTAAGTGTTGAGTTTGAGAACTTTTGACAAATATACATTTGACAAATATATATATATATATATATATATATCCATGCAACTGCCACCGGAAATAAGATATAGAATATTTCCACCAGTGCAGAAGGTTCTCTTTCGTCTCTTTCTGTCCAACTTCACCTACCCCAAAGGTAGAAATCGCTCTGATTTCTGTCATCCTCCATTTTTTCTACCTATTTTTGTCCTTCATATACATGAAGCCATTTAGTATGTAGTCTTTTGTTTCTGTCTTCTTATGCCCAAGATAGTGTTTTTTGAGAAATAGCCACATTGTTATATGTATCAATAGTTTCTTCTTATTCTTAAGTAACATTCTATTATATAAATTTATCAAAATGTATTTATTCACTCTTCAATTGGTATTTATTTGGATTATTTCCACTTTGGGGATATTACAAATAAGCCTACAAGTATTCTTGTACAAGTCTTTTTGTGGGCATATGTTTTCAGTTCTCTTGGATAAATACCTAATAGAATTGCTAGGTCATTGAATAATGAATGTCGATTGCCAAACAATTTTTCCAAAGTGGTTGTACTATTTTCTATTCCCACCAGCAATGTATAAAAATTCTAGTTCTCCACAACACCCTCAGAACATTTGATATTGTCAATATATTTTTATTTTAACTATTCTGGTAGACAGGAAATGGTACCTCACTGGGATTTTAATTTTCATTTCTCAGGTGATGAGTGATATTAAACATCATTTGTAAATTGAATGTCCAAGTCTTTTACTCATTTTTAGAATTAGGTTGTTTGTGGTTTTTTATTGTTGGTTTATAAGAGTTCTTTATATATTCTGGTTAAGAGATCTTTGTCAGATATGTCTATTGAGAATATTTTTCCCAGTCTGTGGCTTACCTACTCATTTCATAATGAATGTTTTAATTTTCAGGAAGCCTAATTTATCTTTTTGCTGGTTAATGTTTTCTATGTCCTCTATAATAAATCTTTACTGAGGTTATGACACTGAGGTTATGAAGATTTTTCTTATGTTTTCCTATAGAAACTTCATGGTTTTAGCTTTTTACATTTTAGGTCTATGATCCATCTGAAATCGATATTCACATGGAGGTAGGTAGATTTTGAAAAATGTACATTTGTTTTGGCACCATTTATTTAAAAACCTTTTTTCCTCTCATTGAATTGACTTGGCACCTGAGTTGAAAATTCACTGATGTATGTGTACGAGTCTATGAGGTCTCTAGTCTGTTCCATTAATTGGTTTGGTTACTGTAACTTCATAGGTGATCTTCTAATTCTATTTCTCATTTTCCAGATTGTTTTAACTGTTCTAGATCCATTGTATTTCCATATAAATTTTTTAAATGGCTCATCGATTTCCTCAAAAAAAAAAAAAAAAGCCTGCTGGGATTTTTAGTATTGTCTGGAATCCTTGGATCAATTTAGGGAAAATTAAAGTATTAGCAATATTGAGTCTTATAATCCATAAACATTTATCTTTCCACATTTTTAGGTCTTCTTTAATCACTCTCAGTAATTTTTTCTAAATTTCAATATAGATGTTTTGTTTTATTATTATTTGATAGTTTTGATGCCGTTACGTTAAGTTTTTTACATGTTGTTCCCAGTACCCAGAATAGCCTCCTCTCACCCCTCCCATTAACTTAAGCTCATTCTTAAGGTCTTCTGCTCTTAGACCTGACCTGAGGAAAGCCTGTCCTAAGTTTCCTGGAGTTAGGTACCTGTTAGAGAATGTGCAGCACCCAGAGGAGTCTTTTCCATCCACCCCAGGTGATTCAAGGCACCCCACGAAGAAAGCCCCCTATGATAAGTATTGAGAATACAAAAGGAAGTGACTCCACTGTTTTCCCACCCTTGTTCTCAGGCATGGAATTCTCCAGCTTGTGACAGTTGTGGCTAGTCATAGATATGGGTGTTAATGTTTGCCCTCAGGACACGATTTCTCTGTCTAAATCCTTTCCAAGGCTCCTTCTCAGCCAGGACAAATAAAAGAGGTTGGATGCAGGCAGCAGGAAGGTGGTTGTAATGACAACAATCCCAGCAAGTGACCTGGTTTCACCCCTACACTTGTCTGTCAGAAGCAAAGTTGCTCCTCACGGGTCTCTGTCCCCCGCAGTTGTAAGATTAGAAGCCAAAGACCAGTTTTCATTAACTTTCAAGCCTGGCTCAGAGATAGAGAGGTATAATTATTAATGATTAAACAACTATATCTTTTTTTTTTTAAGATTTTTTATTTATTTGACAGAGATAGAGACAGCTAGCGAGAGAGGGAACACAAGCAGGGGGAGTGGGAGAGGAAGAAGCACTCATAGCAGAGGAGCCTGATGTGGGGCTCGAACCCACAACGCCGGGATCACGCCCTGAGCCGAAGGCAGAAGCTTAACCTCTGTGCCACCCAGGCGCCCCTAAACAACTATATCTTATGTAGGGAGTCATTTCAGTCATATTAGAAATCACAATATTCTCAGAGCACACATGTGAAATAGTATGTGAGTAACAATGATTAAACAATCTCATTCTCAAGATTCTGGCTTACAAGTGTTATCCACTCCACGGCTCAAGAAAATTGCCATTAGTAGCACTTCCACATATACCTGTTTTTCTATTGGCATTCATAATAAAATTAGAGATATGTTCCTGTGGAAGTGGTATAATTAAATCATTAAGAGGGAGCAATACCTTTTTTAAGCTACAATTTTTAAAAAACGATTCTCAATGCAAAGTAGTTAGGCATTTTCAATAGATATTTTTTATACGCCAGAAATACGTGTCTGTTGAAGAAAAACTAGAAGACGTGGCCAAATAAAAAGGAAAAAATTTTAAATCACTGTTAATACTTTGTTTTATATCTTCCTAGACTTTGTTCTATACACACAGAAGCACACAGTGAAAGATTTATTTAACAAACACTAATACAGTATTCAATATTTGCTAGGCACTCTTCTAAATCCTTTGTAAATAATAACTCATTTTCAATCCTCATAATGACCCTAAGAGCTAGATGCCATTAGTCATCTCATTTTATAGAAACTAAGGCCAATGTTTTGTAGTAAAGGCAGACCCAGATTTGAAGTCAGCTGGTAGTTGGCACAGCTTATGTTCTATTTCGGGCTCCTTAGCAATCCTATCGGGATTGGCTGAGATTTGCTACAGTAACAAAATCTCTCTGCCTTCTGAAGTTCTACACAAGAAAGTTGTATTTTTCACTCATATTACATACCCGTCCAAGTCAGCTATGACTCTATGCCACATTATCTTCACACCTGACCAAGAAGCTTCTGTTAGAAACATAGCTGGTCTCATGGAAAAGGAAATAGACATGGCAAACTATCAGCTAGCTACTAAAATTCTGCTGAGATGTGCTATACTTCACTTCCCTCATTTTGTTGACTTAAGCAAACTGCATAGCCCCTCCTGAGTTTAACAGAGTGGGGATGTACAGCCTTGGGGGAGGGAGGTTGCGTATAATTGCAGATAGCAAGGTCATGTACCACCAACAATGTGGTTGAAAGGGGAAGAGGAGAGGAGGAAGAGGAAAAGAAGGAAGAAAAGAACAGAAAGAAAAGGCCAGTGCATCTTCCAGTTTAGAAATGGAGATTCTGAATGCAATTGACTTGGAGTAGGGCATTTTATTCAATCCATCAAAGACGGAAGGCATGTGCCATAAGCGTTTCCTGTCATTGCTCTGTGGATATTTCACACTTCCTTTGGAAATGAATTTTCCAGAAAAACACTGAAAGAAGTTGTTTTCTATTATTATACAAGATTGGGGAAACTTCTATTAGGTGTAATTTCGGATTTGCAAATTTTGTCTCATATATTAAAGTGCTTGATCTGTAATGCCAAATATTCCTTTAGGAAGGTACGAGTTTTTACTCCTAGGAATGTATAATTATTCACAGTCCTATACCCTTAACCATCACAGGCATTATCAATTTTTTTTTTAATCTTGGCCAATTTGATGGGCAAAAGTGCTATTTTGTTTTGATATTTGTTTTGATATTCATTCTTGAAGTTATTCATGTGATTGCACACTTTTCACATGGTTATTGACCATTTATATTTTGTGAATTGCCTGTTCATCCATTTATTAACTTAATCGACACATCTATTGAGCTCTTGCTTTGAGGTCAAGTATTGTGTCCACATTTCTTATTCATTTTTTGTCTGGTACTTTCATCTTTCATAAAAAGATTAGTAAAGATTTATTGCATTACAATTTTTTAAGTTGGCTTTTATGGAGGAAGGTGTTTTTGTTTTCTATTATGAAGTTAAAAATACACATTTGGTCACATATGTCACTGTCTTCATTGTGATTTCTGCTTAGAAAGATTTTTCCCACCCAGCGATAAAAAAATATCCACCTGTATTTTTGGTATTCTACTTCTTTAATAGTTTTAGTTTTTATGCTTAAATCTGTAACCCAGCAAGAATTTCTTCTGGTGGGTCGTTTGAGGTAGAAATCTATTTATTTTCACATTAGTTACTTTCACATACCATTATACAAATTCATCTTTTCCATTGATTTGAGATGTCTTTAGTAAACTAAGTATACTTGAGACTTTCTTCACTTGTATTAGTTTCTATTGAATTCTAGTACCAACATCACACTCCCTAAATTATTACAGCTTTATAATACATTTTGACATGTAACAAGGTAAATTTTATTTTGGCTGGTCATGGGAAGGGTTTGTGACCTGAGACACGGAGAAGGTTATGAACTTCTCCTGAAATTATGCCCTGTAGTTCAAAACAAACAAGCATTTTCCTAAAGAGAGGGACCATAGTTTCAATTAGATTCTCAAAAGGGTCCATAACTACAAATAACATTAGGTATTACTGATGTAAAGAAAGTGAAATTGTAACAGAATTCAATGTTCTGCACTAAAGAATTAGCCAAACATTAGAATATTTTTTCAATATTTACAATAAAAGAATCACTATTTGCTTTTTCATAACTCTCTAAAGAAGCCAGGTTTTGTTCATTTGTGTTTGTTTGCTTTTAGGTCTAGTTTATGTGACCCAAGTAACAACAGTTTATAGTCAAGTAAGAAAATCCAAAATTAACAACAAACGGGAGAATATTTACCGGGTGGCTGATCCAAAGGGTCCTGAGAATTTATATAATGCGAGTCAGATACTGTGTCAGCTGGTGGCCCCTCCTAGAAGAAAGCTTTCTGCCCAACTAATCTAAATTGGCCTCTTCCAGTTCCTCTGTCTCCCTATGATACGTTTGTGTAAGTTTATTACGATTTCATCGGTAGAATCTAAATCCCAAGCAGTCTGTTTTATCCACCATTATCCTTCAGTACTTAATCCAGCGTCAGGCACGTAGTAAGAACTCATCAGTAAATATTTATAGAATGAATATTATATTTTAACACCTTCCACATGGGGTAAAAATACACATGAGGTTTCTCTTTGTGCTCTGCAGACACATATTCAGGCATCAGGCATGCGGGACTTTTGTTTCATTTTGGTTTGTATTGTCTTTGTTTTGTTTAATATTTTAAGATATGCTTGGCAAATCCAGTGCTAATGAAGACTGAGAAGTGACAGTTACTGCCTACGTCATCCGAATAGTTTTTATGAAGAAGATACTGGTAAGTTATTTCCCTGTCCATGGAGCAAAAGGCAAAAGGGAATGTGCTCAAGGCGATAAAGTGCTCCACAAATGTTAGCTTGGTATTTTCCATGATAAACCTGCCCCAGCACAGAGCGTGGCTCCGAGGAGGTGCTTAATACACATCTATCAGTGATACTGAACCATGAAGCGCTAAAACAGTGGAACGTACGGTCTACAGGGAGATGTCAGTTCTCTGTTACTACAGCTGTTTCAATGAGAAGAAGCTCGCTCTTCGCACATCTGACAACTGGGCTCGGTCACACATCATCTCTCACCATCTGCCTACATTTCAGTCCAAAGGGGAGCATATGCAACGCCTTGGAGTCCCACAGACTATTTCTCCTGTACAATGCTTACTCCTTTGTATAAAATAGCTCACTCAATTATCTGAGAATAATAGAAAACCCTGTATAATTTTGGAATGTGGCACATATTTTGTTGAGAACAACAACCATATCCCATTAGAAGTTCTCAGTAATTAGGAAAAGGAAGCTAGAACTTCTTGGATAGAAAAGGAAATCCAGCATATGGATAAAAATTTACCATAGATACTTAAAACTGTGGCTTATCTACTTAATCAACTAGGAGTTGAATATAATAGTAATAAAGGTGAATTTTATACATAATCAAATTTATTTCGCTGCAAGTTTTAAAGTCATCTTGTTTATTTCTTTGATTTAATCCTGTCTGTTATTCATATTCAGTCCTTCATAAATCATCTACAGTTTACTTTGAATTTAATGAGACTAAAAATACATAGTACATTCCTGGCTAAAATGGCAACTGTTCTTCCCTTATTATATTTTGAGTGTAGAACTCCCACAATGCGGAGTGGCAACAACGAGGCTCCGAGTAGACGTCTCACTGACTACTTGAAGGCATGTTTGTGCTATCAAGAGCAGTTACTTTGGGAAAGCATCTGTGTGTGTATTTGGAGAAGTGAAAGGAAGTCGTGGGGAGAGAGGAAACAATGCGTGTAAATTAAGATAGCTCGATTTCCCCTCAGTCTCACCCTAAGAGCATCTGCACCCCATTTAAAGACATTCAGAGAAAGAGATCTTAGTTTCTCTCTCAGTAAATCTTTATTGTATTTTCCCTATCTCACCTCAAGAAAATTCCATTTTAGCCAAATTCTTCAGGCTACATTTAAAATGCATCTCAGTTGCTTATGTCAGTAGAAAAGAATAACAGCTTTGAACTAACTTTGCTTGTTTTAAATTGGAATATCCTTCAAAAGTATGACTTCTACGTTTTCTTTATTATTGTTTATGTAGCATTGTCAGAATTAGCATCAGACCGAACAGTCCTCATTTTAACTTTTGAGTCTTATTTCCTAAGTCTTTCAATATTTCTAAGGCTCCCTTCCAAACCTCGCCCAATTTCCACCTCCTCTTTTGCTGTAAATCTTGGATGCATTACAGAAAGAAGTAGGTGATCTGAACAGAATAACGAATGCCAATTAGTCCTTTAATTATCTAGAACTTTCTAAATCTTGATGTCTGGTCCTGCTTTGCTCTTCTTCCTTAAAATAGTCTTGGCTATTCCTGCCCTTTTGCTCTTTCATCTAAAATTTAAGACCTGCTTGTCATGGTCCATGAAAAAGCCTTATTGGAACTGCATTGAATTTAGAGATTGCTTAAGGAAGGATTAACATCTTAACATCTAGTTTCTTATTCCTGAACATAGTGCTGTATATGAACAAGGTAATTACCTTCAATTCATATACAGCTTTATCATATATAGATTGTTGATTTTAGCAAATGCTTTTTCTATGTCTACTGAGGTGACCATCTGATTTTTCTCCTCATATGTTAATGAGGCTAATTCCGTTCATATATTTTCTAATGTTATAGGGGAAAACTTAAATTGCTCAAGATAAATATTTTTCTAGTTACTCATGTTTTATTTTTAATTTTATCATCTTTGTTCATAAGTGCAATTGTCACTCTCTGATGTTATCCTGATCTGGTTTGGGTAGGAAGATCAAGACTCCTCTACCACCATTGACTGATTATGAAAAATATTTGTTATGTTCTCTTGAACTGTTTTTATAAAATTGGGATTGTCTTTCTTGAATGCTTGGCTCATTGGGTTATAAAACCATATAGTATATTTGGGGACAGACCGAAGGGAGGAGATGTTCATTACATTTCTTTAATGATTATTGGTATGTTCATATTTTACATTTCTTCTTGACTTGCTTTTCCAAGGTGTATTTTTTGAAGACAATGTCTGGGGTGGCTCCTTTATTTCTTTAGCTAGGCTGGTGATGAAAACTTTAAAAAAAAAATCTAGGCTCCTAAATGACTTTGAAAAGCACCTTGTATTATTTTTT
Organism: Ailuropoda melanoleuca; assembly: GCF_002007445.2. Lineage (NCBI taxonomy): Eukaryota > Metazoa > Chordata > Mammalia > Carnivora > Ursidae > Ailuropoda > Ailuropoda melanoleuca. The sequence continues at coordinate 25,527,248 of NC_048228.1, read as the reverse complement.
GACCCTCTAGCAATTTGTATTCTCAGCTAACAGTTATGCTGTCTGGACCATGTTTTCTAAATTTATTGCCTCATGTGAGTGAATCACCTAACCTTCCTAGAGCCAAGATAAATTAGAACTATCTCTTTTTCTTGATCTACCTGGGGCTTTGATCCTAATAGATCAGGTTAGTCTGACAGTATTTATTCTTCATGGAGGCTTGCTGGCAGCTGTCAGCAAGGTGCTTGCAAGTTTTTTCTTTCAGTGATTTTTAAATGTGTGTTTACAGTATAGAATTTGTACTCACATTGCTATAGTTTGGGGAGGTCTTTACTGTGAATATCATCAAGTGTGCTTTCCGAGGAAAATTTTAGAAACACAGTAATAAAAAATAGACCATAGGATGGAATCCTGCACAGGTGCCTTAAAGAGGCCTGCTGTCCTTAAGAAGACACATGGAATGTGGGTAGAGAGAAATGCGGACAAAATCCCGAGTGTGTTCCTATCTCCCCAGTCATAAGTTAAAATATACTATAAATTTATGTCACTGGTAAGAAGCACTAATGGATGGCTCTGATGATGTTCCAAAACAACTGAAAGAAGACACCAGTTGCCATCAGAAGCAAATTAAAAGATTATTATCAAATACGATGGGAGGGGAGGATTGTCTCAGCGGTGTCTTATCCCATCCTAGGCATTCCAGAGGAAAGGAGGTACACCAGCTGCTGCTCTTTTACAGTGGATTTGTATGGCTTTCAGTGTGTGTGTGTGTGTGTGTGTGTGTGTGTGTGTGTGTTCAAAATTTCCCAGTTCATAACTACTGTAATCCACCCAGTTTTTTTTTTGAAAGAATTAATTCATGCATTGCCATTCATGGCCCTACATCCACGGGCCAAAACCAGCCCTTTGCCTGTTATTATGAATAAAATTTTATTGGAACACATATTCACTTGTTTACATATTAAAGATTTTATTTATGTATGTATTTATTTATGAGAGAGAGAGAGAGAGAATCTCAAGAAGACTCCCTGCTAAGTGTGGAGCCTGACAGGGAGCTTGATTTCACGACCCTGAGATCATGACCTTAGCTGAAACCAAGAGTCTGACCCTTAACCGGCTGAGCCACCCAGGCGCCCCATTTATGTATTTTCTATAGCTGTTTTTGCACTACAAATGCAGAGTTGAGTGGTTTCAGATGAGACTGGCCCCCAAAGTAAAAAATATGTACTCTCTTGCTCTTTAGAGGAAAAACTTGCCAATCACTGAATTAAATCTTTAGATGTCGAGAAAGCCAGAGAATAGCTTAATCTAGGGCAAGTAATCTTAAATGGGGGTTTATAAATAGGTATCAGGGTCCATCATCCCAAGAAACAATTTGTGTTATTTATTGTATATGTGCATTTTGCTGGCTAGAAGTTCCCAAGTCTTTCATCAGATTCTGCAAGGGGTCTTGTGACCCAAAATGTGTAAAGGACTAATGTTTTAGGTGAATATTGCTTATTTGTTCTTTAGAAGGCTTGTAGAATGGACTAGAAGAGAAAGCTGTTCATAAAATTGGCCCAACACAAGGAGATGCCACTTTGCACCTGTTAGAATGGCTATCATCAAAAAGATAAAAGAGAAGCGGGTGGTGAGGATGTGGAGAAATTGGAACACCTGTACGCTATTGGTGGGAACGTGAAAGGATTCAACCCCTATGGAAAACAGTATGGAGGTTCCTCAAAAAATTAACATAGAGCTACCTACCATATGATCCAGCAATACCACTTCTGGGTATATACCCAAAGGAAACTAAATCAGTATCTAAGAGAGATGTGTGCACACCCACGTTCACTGTAGCATTATTCACAGCAGCTGACATGTGTAAACAACCTGGATGTCCATCAGTGGGTGAATGGATGGAGAACATGTGGTGTATATGTGTAGAGTGGAGTATTATTTCCCCTTTAAAATTAAGGAAAACATGACAACACGAGGAACCTGAGCATGTTGTGCTAAGTGGAAATAAGCTGGTCACGGAAGGGCAAATACTAGAGGACCCCGCATATATGGCTATCTAAAGTAGCCCGAATGGTGGTGGTGAGGGGCTAGGGAGCCAGAGGGAGATTCGGAGTTACTATTCAACAGGTGCAGAGTTCAGTTATGCAAGGAATTGAATGGGCTTTCCTACTGCCCATCGCCTGCCTTACACCTTTGGTGACTTTTGCACATGAGAAAAATAAATGAAAAACTGGAAAATGTAACTTTTCCACTATAAAATCACTACTGTATTAAGTCACCCTTTGAAAACTAGTAAACCAGTATATTTCTTTGTGATACTAGTGCTCCAATGCTACCTTTTTCAAGTGATTTCCTGGGAAAAACATTCTGCTTCCTGGATGTATAAATCATTTATATGATATTCAATCTATCATTCTGGATTAAATTGCCTTTGGTCTTTTTATATCACTGTGCTCGAAGAACGTAAGGTCCTGGCGACGACATTTGTGCTTCCTGGAGTGGGTAACATCCCTTCTGGGTAACCTTTTGTGAAATAACGTGAACAGCAGCTAGCCTAACACTGGTGGTCCTCCTTTAGGCGATGACATTTGAGCTGCTGCTGTTTCATTGCGCAATCTCAAAGCCAATTACTCATCCAGGTTTTCAGCAGCATTAACTATGATGACTCTTTTCTTGCTGAGTTTATAAAATGTGTCTTGGCATTTTCAATTACCCAAGTATTCAAGAAGACAAGCTTTTGTGTGAGTGTTGACTCAGGCCCACACCCACGCTGACGATAGAGGTCCTGTAACGATACAGCCAACTCCCCATAGTAAGGGAATGTTCAGCTCATAAGCTGAATCAGTTTTTAATCCTATTATTTTAATCACCAAAGTAAAATTCTGGATTATTCTTACTAAATTAGGGGAGCAATTTACAGCTAATCCAAAATATCTGGGGTATTTTTTTTTTGTATTCGATTTGGCTCCTTGCTTACAACTTACTATTAATAATATAACTGATCAGAGGAGGCAACATAAGAGCATGTTAATTCTTGCAGCTAGAACTTAGTTAAAACACGGAAAATAAAAACTCGTTTGCAACCCCAAACAGGTTTTAGATTTGAAAAAGTCATGGATCCACAAAGTAAATAGTTTATGTATAAAGAATAGGGGTGCCTGGGTGGCTCAGTTGGTGAAGCATCTATGTCTTGATCTCAGCTCGGGTGTTGATCTCAGCGTTGTGAGTTGAAGCCCTGTGTTAGGCTCCATGCTGGGGTGGGGCCTACAAAAAAAAAAAAGAAAGAAAGAAAGAAAGAAAGAAAGAAAGAAAGAAAGAAAGAAAGAAAGAAAGAAAGAAAGAAAGAAAAAAATGGAGCAGAGTTTTAAATGCCTACAATAAATAGTCTTTTGAGAGAGTTTGCCAGTTTAGAGAGTCTGGGGGTTTTCCTTAAATTGTCTACACATCCCCTATCCACCCTCCGCCCTGCCTGTGCCCACAGGAAACTGACATTGGGGAAGCATGCGCAGAGAAGCGGAAGGTAGACGGTAGCAGTATTACTCTGCCCTCCGCTTCAGGGAAGGGGTCTCTGGTACTCCGTGTGCCTTAACTACAGCTTTGTCTGAGGGGCTTTGCTCTTCCTCATGGTTTCAGTCTGGGCTTTGGTTTCCTCCTCTTGTCCCTTTACACTCTTGTCCACTGGCTTCCCACTTTCCGTTCTCTTAGAATCTCGCATTCCTTCTTTATTCCCGTCACCCAGCCTACACCTGCTGTCCTTCCTGTCGCCAAGTCTCTTCCTTTGAATGACCTGCGGGAACCCTCAGTGATACAGAGACTAGAAATGAATAGAGACAGACAGCTTTGAATGGTATCTTTTTATTTTTCATTGACTATATTGGAATGTTGGTGTTGACAGAGGGAAAACTTGTGATAAAGGGTCTGATTTACAAATTTTAACAATTAAGGGTTAGCTATTTATAGCCCTTTTGTTAACATTTATCTTCCTGTTCTCCTAGAGTTACACTGCCCAGACATAGATCAAATGGTCTGTATTTATAATTTGATGGCATGGAAGCAGGGATTCTTTCATTTATTTCATTTTGGTAAATTCTCAGTCTGGTATTATTGAAGGGAAAATGGAGTTGTATACCCTAGCAGGCATAGGATGTCTGTCTATAAGTCTCAGCATTCATAGGTCTTAAAGTCAAACACTTCAGGTTTCAAGCTGTCATACACTAAAGTAGGTGAGGTTTAAAAGTTCCCCAAAGAGCAAATCAAAGTAAATAAAAGAATTCAAAATAAATAACTCACATATTTGCATGAGCAATCTGAACTTGAACTCTCAACTTTTCAACTCAAATATTCTTTTTACTTGTGTGGATGTCTATAGTTAATGTATCAAGCATCAGTGTTAATTTGTTATATCCTCACCCAATATCAACATACTTGTAACTACATCTGTTAAGTGTGTGTTTTCTTCTTGTTAACATTTACGTTTCAATGTGTTCATATATATATGATATATATATATAACACGTGTTTTAGAGAAGCTATTTAAATTTTTTTTCAGTGAAAAATGGAAATATTTCTCAGAGTATAAAGTTGAGTCCATCCCAAATAAGATAAAATGGTCCCTCAGAAATGTCTCTTCTTTGCATTTGGTCTCAAACATTGCTTCTCTAAACAGTCCAGTTATCAGAATTGCCTGGAGAGCATTTTTTTTAAAGATTTTATTTATTTGTCAGAGAGAGAGCACAAGCAGGGGGGAACAGCAGGCAGAGGGAGAAGCAGACTCCCCACTGAGCAAGGAGCCCAATGCGTGGCTCCATCCCAGCCGGGGACCCCAGGACCACGACCGGAGCCAAGCGCAGATGCTTAACCAACTGAGCCACCCAGGCTGGAGAGCATTTTTAAAACACAGATTAGTGGGTTGAATCTCAGTTTCTGTACCGACTGGGACACAACGATGGTAATATGTCTGCTGCATTTGTCATTGTGTATCCTAGAATGTAACACAAGGCCCTCAATAATCATTTGTGGAATAAATGAATCAGAATGTCAGGGTCCAGGAATCTGTATTTTTAGAACTGCCCCCAGGTGATTCTGATGACCAATCCCTTCCAGAAACACTGATTTTTAACTTAGAATTCCAGACCTGAAGGAGGTCTTAGTCATCCTCTAATTTAAATCACTTGTTTTGGAAATGGAAGAAGATGTATAATCATAATATTTTCGTACTTAGCCGCACATTTTAGGGAAAATGATGAGACAAGAGGAAACGGGACTTAACGATAGTTTTTACCTTAAAGTCAAGCTATTTTGGGAGTTTTTCCCTTAAAGCCAAGCTATTTTGGAACTTGTCCTTAAGGACTATAAGAGGTCAGCTTCTATGGGCTGAAGCCAGACTTACTGTGGTGCAAGCCTACCTTCGATCCTGGGTCAGGATGCTATGTCAGGCGTAACTCCGAGAGACTTCCCTGCTGTACTCCCTTTCTCTCCACAAGCTTTCAACCAGTTATGTCAGATACTTGCAGTATCTAAATTGGCCTTCTCCTCCATAAGAATTTCTCAGATAACTCTCATCTTCTCCATGCATCATGAATTAGGCAAATAATAGTGAAGTCATTCTTTCTTCCAAAAAATCTGTCAATAATGTAAAATTCACTTGCTAACATGATATTTTGTGCAAATACACAAAAAATGTTTAATACCCAACCTTCCTACTTCTGCCTGCATATTAACGTGATTAGAAAATAGCCGTGGCTAGATACTCATCAGAAAGTCAATATTTAGTCACCCAGCTGTTACTCATAAAATGATTTCACTATGCTTAAATGGTATTCACTGCTAACCACAGTAACTCTGATCTCTCCTTAAAGGAGCTATGCCGCTAATATCTTTAGGACTATTCAATAGCCCAAAATAAAAGTGCTGGCATAATTTTTTTAAATACTATAAAAGTAAAATTTAGTATCTGCTAGGAAATGATCCTCATTCTTTTTTAAAAGTGTATATATTGTCTCAAAGACTATAAGTAATAATGATAAAGTAACAATAGTAATCAGCATTGATAAAGGCACTATGTACTAGTTATGTGTTAAGCACCATGCAGAGAGTACTTCATTCATCTATATATATATATATATATATATATATATGATACTTAGGGAAGCTTAATGTGTGAATATTTGTGTATATATGCATATATAGATATATATGAACATATATATGGCATATCTACTTTAAAAAAATATTTAAACTTATATAGAAAATTTCTGGGCAGATTTTAAGACACAGTTAACCATTTGCATTTTGGTGATCACTAGAGGTAGCCCACCCAGTATCCATTCCCCAATCCCCTCCTTTCTTGCCAACAGAAAGCTAGGTTTGCTCAAGAAGCCTTGTGCCTGGCCCCAGGGGGTGAGTCCTGATTGACCTGAGTCAGCCACAGCAATCTCATTTTCTTTTGTGTCTGGTGGTCTAGGAATAGGCGAATGACTCAGTTTTTGCCTGAGAAATGAGAGATAATTGCAAGTCTACTTAGGACTTCTGGAAGAATTTTCCTCCTCAGAAAGCAAGGATGTGCATGAGGAGAAAGCTCTTTCTGCTTCTAGCCCTTTCCGTCCTGCTTAGGAACCTTTCTTTTGGAAAGGTACTCCCTGGAGCTGTGTTAGCCGCCTTGTGACAATGAAGTAAGATACTGTGAATGAAGGCTAGCTCTTTGATTGTGTCACGAATTACAGAGCCAACGCTGAGATGCCCACGTCTGGACTACATGTAACTTAGCCAGGATTAGTGGGGGTTTTTGTGACTTGCGGCCAAAGTGTCGTGATGTATTTCCTGATAGAGCTACCTCAGGGGAGTGGGGCTGAAGGAACAGGAAGGGAAAACAGAGGCTTACTGTTAATTGCATATCTTGTGCTGTTTTAATTTGTTTTACCATGCGTGGGCAATACATTTTATTTTATTTTATTTTCTGTAGTGATTTGTTTATTTATTTGAGAGAGAGAGAAAGAGCGAGAGCAAGGGGAGGAACAGAAGGAGAGCCAGAATCCCAGACAGACTCCCTGCTGAGCATTAACCCCCCCCCCCCAACGTGGGTCTTGATCCCAGGACACCTGGATCATGACCTGAGCTGAAATCAAGAGTTGGCTGCTTAACTGACTGAGCCACCCAGGCAATACTTTTAAAACTATCAAGCAACTAAGTAACTTTTTTTCATTTGCATTTCTGAACAACTGGCACATTAATCTAGGGAAAACTGCATGTCATGATGTTCCAAATAGCACCTTTACTCCTCAGCCCACAATTTATACTCAGGCACTGTCTGCACCAATATTATGCCTATATATCCTCACTTGGAGTGTTTGAGCTAATCTGAATTTTAACATCAAATTTTCCTTCTTTCCAAACTATTTGTAAGCAGCTGTCTCCCAAACGATGCAGTGCAAGAGGAATCTCACTAGCGTAAGTGTGTAAGGGCGATGTTTAGGGTGCCTAATGTGATTTACCTCGGGCCCCATGGTGTCTTTCTGAAGTACGAGTGCGAATAAAGAGTTGCATCCACTAGCTGGGGGGCCAATACGATCCAGTAGATATTTATACCAGGTAGGTAGATATGTTGACCTGGATGAGGAGGAAGGGCTGAAGCATCAGGGAATGTCAGCTAACATGCTCACCAGAGTTTCTCCAAGAAAGGACCTTTGTCTTTGTACAATCTAATTGATGTTCACATTGATTTAACAACCATTGGTCTATGGGAGAAAGGTTATAATCCCCATTTGGAATGTGCTCATGCAGGATTTCTGGGGACTGGATTTTCCAGTGAATCCATTAATTCCTTCCCATTTCTCCTCAAGGCTCTCCCATCTCTGGCTTCTCGTGTTGCCGAAGTGAGCTTACAGCAATTGGACAGAAGTTGGTACGCAAACACTGCTGCATGGAGAAATGACAAACTACTGTATCACAAAAATCTGACGTCTCTGACCTCATCCACAATATTTACGTTAGGTGGATACAAGGTGAAGAATCAGGATCAAGAGAAGCGGAGCCCAGCCTTAATACTGCTGCTGCTGTGAACCTTCCCACATCACAGTCCTTCAATTCAGATCGCATTTACCTCATGTATTTATAACGCCAAGATCTGTTGAATTTTTCTTAAAGTTCTTGAAAATCTCACTTCTTTGTCGGTTCCTTGTACTCTCATAACTACAATATCCTCCTTTCCAGATCTTTCCTTCTCCAGGGCATGTATATGGAGCTGTTACATTAATCTTTCCTGAAGACCTCTGTCAGCATATTACCCTATTTAAGATTGACTGAGAAATAGAAACAAACATTTGAACAAATGGAGAGATCCAAAAATCCATCCTTTAGTGACAAAGGATGGGATCTCCATTTTTTCTACGAGATACTCCTTCTCTTCCCCTTTTTTCTCCCACTTGTACAAATCGACTTCTGGGATATAGACAAAATAACCATGAATCCATTTAGAACATTTGCTGTATTAATTCATTTAGGTACCCTCATGACTTAAAATCACAAATATAAAATTATAGATGAACTTAAAATATTTTTTCAACATTGAAGGCAAAAAACTATTCGAACTCCACACAGCTTCTGTATAGGGTCTGTGTCATCTCTACTTTTTGTCATCTGACGAAAGCAGACATGCACATGCGCTCCCTCTGGGGGATTCACTTAGGAGGAGGAGAGAACCAAGGATCTTAGAGCCGGGCTCTGACAGGCGATCGGGAAGAACCCAAGTCCCTAGTGTGAGAGCCTCGGCAGGCAGAGCCTTGAGCGAAGTATCTCCTGGCACCGGCCCCGGGGTCTAATACACTATTTCAGTTGTCACGTCTGTTTCATTTTGGCTGAGAGGGCATAACCATGTCCTCATTCTAACTAGTTCCGTCCCTGACTCCTTAACTTCTAGAAGATGCTGTGACATATCTCTTTCTCTTAGCCTTCAGTCTTAACCCACTAGGCTAAGGGTAAATGACTATGAGATCTTTTCCTAGTAAGAACATCTCCAGAATCCCAAAATATAAAACAATGTTCCTTTAACCGTCACTTTAACGCCATCAACCTCAGAACACTCAGAAGTCGAGTAGCTTTCATGTCGCTGTTTCCATGCAATCACACTACAATGTCTGCGGTGTGCTGTAGCCGTAAGTGAAACCTGATGAGAGTTTCCTGCACTAGCCTCTAGAGCCAATATATTACCTACTTTCTTCTCTTTTATGGGGGAAAGTAGGGTTGTCATAAGGTCACAGAGTGTAATTTTGTAGTGATGAGGTGAGATAATCACTTTCCTACCACCCCAGCATGCCACTACATCCACAAACTCTCAAAATGGAATTTTTAAACCGAATTGCACTATAACTAATTCAAACATACATTTCTTCTGCCCTAACAGTACGTGCTGTGAATCCATAGTCTGTGAAACCATCAAGTCCGGGAATGAAGCAGGCAGAACACGGTTTTGGAATCAGACATCCCTGAATTAGAAACCAGACTCTGCCACTTACTAGCTGTGTGACCTTCGGTGAGGTACTTAACCTCTCTAGATCTCAGGTTCCTTATCTGAAAACGAGGAATAATACTGACCTACCAGAGCTGTTGTTTTTCCTGGAAAAGCAACTGAAAAATTCTGCTTAGTTGTCCATCTTCCTTTACCTCTTTGCAAATAAAGGGCAAGGATTAAGTGTCTGCCAAGTGTTAATGTCCAATCAATTACAGATGCATTTTCTTTCCCTTCTGGGAAAATATTGAAAACTATACTTGGATTTAAAATAAGAGTTCTTAAAGTGTTAGAACCATAGAAAAGATCGAACTTTTTTTTTTTTTTTAGCTTCAGGCTGAAAAGGATAACCATCAGTTATACACAAAAGTTTAATAGTAAAAGATTCAAACTTAAAACAATGCAGTGACCTAGTAACACAGAAACTGGATTTCAAAAGAAAAGTAATCAATAACGCATGCTTCAAACAATACAAAATCAAAATGATAGACAAAAATTAACTTGTCATTTTTAATTATATCTGAAAAATTGAAAAAAAACCCAAATTTCGAAACACCCCAAAATTGTTTGCAACTAGAGGGTCGAACAAATGATTATTTTGCTTGAATAAAATAAACAATCATTAATGTTAAGAACTGAGGTAAACATTTTAATATTTAAAAGGTTGCATATCTTACATTTTCACTGAAAAATTGTTAAGAATAATTCAGTATTTTATAAAAATGAGAATATTGTGCAATTGAACTATTCCACTGCCAGAAATAAATTCTCATCCTGAAAAGATGGCCTTGCAAAGTTGAAAGTTAAACCAGTTGATTACCTCCCTTGAGGTTCCTGATGTCTGTCCCCTAAGTCTGGGTGGGGCTAGGCTCTGACTCTGAGCTTTGATCCTGTTTGCGGAGATAGTGGCAAAAGAAGCCCTCTCTCTAGGAACGTCTTGATCTGGGCTCTGCTCTGATTTAGAAGCTAACTACAGCCTGGTTAGGCGAAGGTGTCGGAAGACAACTGAGAATGGTACTCTCTGCTGACTTACCCCAAATTTTTCCCACTGTCTCAGTCAAGCTACAGCACAATAAAGAGGAAGTTTGCTTCCAAATTGTATATTGATAATTATTTATTGTCTGCACCTCAACTGAATATCTCGAGCTGATGTATCACATGTTGATCTTAGAGACACAGCTTCTTCGGTGTCCGCCCTAAAAATTGGCTAATGTTCAAATATGTCACTAAATTTTTATTTCAATTTTAGAATTTCATTTCGTGGGTGGAAAGTGAACTTAAACCTCATTTAGTGGAATATAATTTACATATATATTAAATGTCCATTCTTCCCTTCTAATGGCTTTTTCCCAAAGCCTGTCCCAACATTTGAACTTCTTGGCGATTATTTCAGACACTGTGAAGATTCCAGGACACTGAAGCATGGGCTCTAGATCATAGAGATTAGAGGCAGCTTTTGAGATCTCTTAAGTCCAGTCTCTTCTTTAAGAAAAACTCTCTCCCTCGCCCAGCTGGAGCCCCAGTGTGAGCCTTTCTTCCCATGTGTATACCAAACAAACCCAACCCTCCCAGAAAAAAGGTGACGCCTAACTCATGAACCAGACCAGTTTGATGATTTTTCTCGTGACAATCTGAACTGAGACACAGGCTGAGAGTCAGGTGGGGGCAGTCCCCAGAGCTGCACAGTCCTGTCAAATGAGAGACCATGGCAGCGACAGAGGGCCAAGCCCTGCGGGTGAGGAGCTCGCTCAGAGCCAGTCTGCAGGGCGGGGCAGGACCAGCAGGGGAAACGGGAAGGTGTGGGCAAGAGAAGAAGAGCTGCCTGGCTCCTGAAGACTTTCCAGTGTCCAAGTCGAACTCCCCCTGGGGCTAGGCTGTCCTTCCTCCTTTGAATTCCAGGAGGAGCTGCTGTATAATAAAGCCCGTTTTCTTGAAGTGGCCAGAGCGGGTTTCTGTTCCCTGCAACCAAATGAGCCCTAAGGCAGAATGAGGAACTTCTTGTAGGAATTCTACGCGTCTCACTCCAGCACTTCACGTCAAGGTAGTGTTTGGTAATGACAGCTTCTCTGAAACACTCGCTCCCAAGATTCCTGGATTCATTCTTCGGAGACTGCCGACTTTCAAAGTTGATGTTAATTACGCTACCGGATCCGATATACACAGCCTTCAAGCAAGTCATACGTCGTCCTTCAATTCCTTTATGGAGGTGAGTTGTAAGACGTGACTCACTTTGCTTTTGTCCTATTCTTTTCAGCGTGGGGGTGCTTCATCTTCCTTGATAAAAACAAGAATGGTAGTAGGTGAACAGCTTTGCCTTCTTCCTGACGTCTATTAACATTTACTATCTTTCCCAAGCAGTAGGTCTGCTCTTTCCTCTGTGATTCTCTCCTTTTCCACATTTGCTAAAAACCAGCTCGGGGTGGCTTTAGCATCTGTGTCAAGCTTCAACCTATTCGGGACCCAGCCAAAAAAAATTCTGATATGAAGTCAGCGTGTTTACTCTTTAACCTAAGGGATAAGGTAAAAGTAAAATGAAGTTGGAAGATACAAAAAATAGGAGAATAAAAAAATATGTAATAAAAATAATTGTGGTAAATAGATGAGTTAAGAGTTCACTCCATGAGGGCACCAGGGTGGCTCAGATAGGCATCTGACTCTTGATTTTGGCTCACGTCATGATCTCCGGGTCCTAAAATCTGGCCCCACCTTGGGCTCCGGGCTCAGTGTGGAATCTGCTCGAGATTCTCTCTCCCTCTCCTTCTCCCCTCCCCCCGTTCAAGTGCTCTCTCTCAAATAAATAAATAAAATCTTAAAAGAAAAAAAAAGAATTCACTCTGTGGGGAAAATACACATGACTGCATAGGTTCTAAAGAATGTCCTTTAGCCAAGTGGATAGCTTGAAATTTCCTATGGGATCATTTGCCTTTTCTTGGCATCTTTTACAAATATGGTCTTTCAAGAACAAAGTGTGTGCTGCTTTGATGGTCATAATTAGGATGCTTCCAGTCTTGTCCTGGTGGACACAGATCACTCTCTCTCCCTCTGCTGCTCTTGTAAATGAACAGTGGTATAGCAACAATAAGCGTGATGATTACGAGCAGGCTCTGAAGCCAGACAGTCTAGTTTGAGAGTCCAGCTCGGCTACTTAGTAGCTGTGTAACCTTGCAAGGTACTTAACCTCTTTGTGCCTCAGTGGTTTAATATGTAAAATGGGATCATACGAGGACCTACTTAGCAGGAGGTAGAAGGATGTGAGAAGTAAATGCGACCTGGTATAACGCACCTCCTCAGCAAAGGCTGGTATTGCTAGGTTTGTTGTTACTAGTGTTATTTGAGCAAGTCACGGGCTCTAAGGCATTTAAAGCTAGGCAATGGGAGGGATAACAGAAAGTTGAGCCATGATCCGCCCATGGGGGAGTTTACTATTTCCACTGGGTGACATAAGCCAGGGGTTAGGAGGAAGGACCATGAAGTCAGGCTTTATGTCTTATTAGCTTCATGACCGTAGCAAAATTATTTATCTTCTCCAAGCCTTGGTTTGCTCATCTAAAACTGGGTCCAGTAATAGGGCTTACCACATCATAAGTGCTCAAAGTTTCTTACATATATAATGCACGGCAGGCTTTAAGTACCAAATGACTATGTACTGTCATCAAATAAATGCTGTAGAATTTTGAAAATGATGAATGCTGCCTCCATTTCCCCAAAGTAACTAACAATAGACAGAAACACAGAGTAAAGCAAACCCAAGTGCACTTGCCTGTGTTCCACGCAAGCTCTCACACATAGCTATTTTCTGAATGCCCACCTAGGAAAGGAAAGAGCCAATAAATTCTTATGTCTTTTTTTTTTTTCTTTTGCCTGCTTTAAGACTTTTGTCTTTGGTTTGTCCAGTATTGTCTGGATATGGTTTTCTTTATATACACCCTGCTTGTGGTTCATGATGCTTTTTAAATCTGTGACTCGATACTTTTCAACAATTTTGGAAAATTCTCAGCCATTATCTGTTCATATGTTTATTCTGTCCCATTCTCTCTATCCCGATCTCTCTCTTCTTCTGGGATTACAATTAAATGTATATCTGATGTTTTCACCTATCTCATACATATCTTACTCTTTTGTGTGTTTTTCATCCTTTTGCTGATCTGTGATTCAATCTAAATATTTTCTTCTGACTTATCTGATTCTTTTTCAGCTGTGCCAAATCTGTTATTAAACCCATTCATTCAATTCTTAACATCAGTTATTGTGTTTTCAGAATTCCAGAAATTCCTAGAATTTCTTGTTTTATTTTTATTTTTAAAATTTTTTTAAATTTATTTTTTTGAGAGAGAGAGCACTTGCACAGCCAGTGTGAGGGGCAAAGGGAGAGGGAGAAGCAGACTCCTTGCTGATGAAGGAGCCCGATGTGGGGCTCGATGCAGGCTCTATCCCAGGACCCGGGGATCATGACCTGAGCCGAAGGCAGACGCCTAACTGACTGAGCCACCCAGGTGCCCCTATTTTTTAAATTATATTTTAATTTCCTCTTCTCTACCAAAATTCTCAATCTCATTTTTAACTTCTTAAATGTATTCATCATAATTTTTAAAAATTCTACCGAATAACTCCAATAGCTCTATATTCCCTATGTGTCTGTTTCTATTGCCCTCTGTTTTTCTTTCTGTCTCATCTTATGTGCTTGATACTTTTTAATTGATTGCCGGACTTTGATATAAAACATTCAGGGATGCTTTGTGGCCATGGGTGATGTTATCTTCCTCCAGAGAGGGTTGGTTTTGCCTCTGGCAAGCTGCTGGGCTGCAACGGTAGCGGACTTAGGTCTTCCCATCAGTCTGACTCTGCCTTTTGAGAGGGCTAGTCTGTATCCACTGACTCACCCTCCTGGGTATACCCCTTCAGGATTCCAGCTCAACACCCAGGCAGTTTAGCAGGTCCCATCCCTCCTGGCGAGCTCTGAACTCTAATTTTTCTTCCCCACCGACCATGTATCCATTGAAAGTCTGATCAGTGTCCCACCTTCAGCTCCCACTTTTAGAATTGGTAGTCACCTGAAGAATAAGAGTGGTGTAAGTTGAGGCTCATTTCTTTGGGCTTCCCTGTGTTCCCGTATCCAGACCCCACGAACCCGGTTCCTAACCACCTCGATAGCTTTTCTAGTTCTCAAAGACAGGGTTGGTTCAAAACATCCTAGTCCACCATTGTTAGGAGCAGAACTCTTGCCTATGTTTTTGGTATATATCTGTTGACTTCACGCTTCAGATTTCAAACAGCAGGCAGATTTCTTAGAAAGTAAGAGCTAGAGTTCCGAACAGCTTGCCAAACAAACGTTGATGGAGAAAATGGGTTTTAGAGACATGAGCACGTCAATGGGAAAAATTGGAAACGTCCTTAAGGAGATCCAAATCTTTACCACAGATGGTAAATCCAATGATTATTATATATGTTGTTTTATGTTATAAATCACATCATCAATACCTTGAGGAATCTTCTATGGGATCCCCTTCAGTTTCCAGAATGTTACTCAAGTCTTCAAGAGCCATTATTTCTGACCTAGGTTTTAATGTCCTTTCTTCTATTCCAGGGTTACTTTGATGAGTAAAGAAAGATTGATTCACTATCATAAATATGGCAACTGCCTGGTGACAATAACCTGTCTTATGTGTTGCTGCTGTTGTTTTTAGGAAAACAAAACCAAACTGAAGGACTACAAGGGATGAAGCTGGCAAGGCTGGCTAGGACTTAGATGTAACACAGTGCGATACACATAAGAGTTGTGCAACAGATAACCTGTTAAATTATTTAGTGGACAAAATAAATCTCTCTTCTTGTCTATAAAGAAATCTGAGCTGATCGCACCCAGGGTTGACATGAGCTGAGAGGACATCTCCTGCCTGGCAGGGAGCCTTTGGCAGCACTCCTAGAAACCGAACCTGGATATCAAGTCCAGTCAGGGCTTTCTTTTCCTTCTTCTGAGTTGGTATGTATCACTTCCATCTTTATTCCATTAAAAATAACAAACTCTTTATGTCTCTAGTCCAGGTGAATCCCTCCCTCTCTGGAAGCTTAAATTGGCTATTCTGTTGGCAGAATTCAGACCTGTTGTTGAAAGACAAGAGCCTCTGCTACCAGCCTCTGTCACAGTGAGAGACAGGAAATCCCTGTGGCAAAAAAAAGAAAAAAGAAAAAAAAGAAAGAAAGAAAGAAAGAAAGAAAGAAAGAAAGAAAGAAAGAAAGAAAGAAGACGTGCTCAGAAGAATGCAGAAATTGTGTATCATTCCTTTCTACACAGATACTGTGGAAAGAGAGAGAGGTGCAGACACTCCATAGCTTTATATTCAGATACGCCAGAGCATGGAGTGCAATCCGGGGTTATGCATCCTACATTAGACTTGCTTTTCCTAACAACTACCATTACTCAAATGTTTTCTCTGGGCCAAGCACTGTAATGGTGGCATTATATTTCAGCTCATTATATTTTCACAGTAACTGCAAGACACATGTTGGTTCTTTTAAATTCTTTAGGAGGAAGTCAAGCATGGCTGCAAGAGGATACAGAAGAGAGGCTCAGGCAAAAACAAAAGTTTACTCGAGACACACACCTAGAGACTGGAGGATGCAATGTGGGGCCGCACGGAAAACCCCGGAGTGGTCAGGAGGCAGAAGACTGGAGTAGGAAGGAGCACGTAGGCCATGGCCTTTATTGGGCTTTCTGGGGGAAAGGCAAGGAAGGACAGGGTAATGAGCTTAGGATTAACTAGTCTGAATAATTTTGGTGGGTTTTGGTCCATAGGGCTGGTCCCTACTTGCCTGGCACCTGGTCCCGGGATAAAGCAGAGTAATATTCCTTCCGGGATGCACAGGCCAGATAGCAGAGGTGTGCTTCTGGATTGGTCAGTGGGCATATCAAAGTCAGGCTCCAGCCCGGGCCTTCAGCTATCTCTGAGAATTAGCCAGGAGAAGGGTAGTTTCTTTCCAGAAAGAATGGTTTCCCGTGATGTCAAAACAATATAATATACAGAAAATTATATATACACAATACATTAGTATTCCTGTATAATAAAAGGAAACTGAGGTTCAGGGCGTTTCGGTCAGAGCGGAATTAAATCTGTATTTGTCAGAGTGGAATTAAATCTGAAGTCTGACTCGCCCTAAGTGCTATCCTGCATTACTTTTTCCTTCATTAAAGTTTTTCCAAATCATCCTCTATTCCTAGACATGCATTTAGAAAAATGAGATAATACCTCTAAAATGTTTTGATTTCTTTGGTGGATGATTTTGCAGATTAATTGTAGTTAATGTGCACATTTACCAGAGCTGGAGACACTCTGTAATTAAAACATTCATCTACCAGTATCCTCCAACTATTTGATTTCAATGAATTTTACCTTTCAGGTTATTTGCACTGGGGAGTAAGGCCATGCTCATTCAATAAATCACAAAGCTTGAGATGTATATAGTACGATATTCCATTTTTTCCACCTGGAACGGAACAGTAAAAAAATTACACATAAGGAGCTTTCCAACAAAGAGTTGTGAAGTCTTGCAATTGCATTTTGCATCTCCATTTAGGAAAAAAAAAACTATTCTATGGAAGACAGACTTTATTATTTGAATGGAGGGGGCAAAAGTGAATATAAGGGCTTCAGAGGGGAGGGGGGTGGGGGGATGGGATAGACCGGTGATGGGTAGTAAGGAGGACACGTATTGCATGGTGCACTGGGTGTTATATGCAAGTATGAATCATGGAACTTTACATCAGAAACCAGGGATGTACTGTATGGTGACTAACATAATATATAAAAAAAAGTGAATATAAAGAACGTGAACTACCCATATATAGGGAAGATAGTGCAATTAGAAATTTAAAGATTTTCTGGAGAACAGAACTCAGTGTCAGAAGCACAAAAAAACCTTTTATGGGAAATACTAAAACAACAAACAAACAAAAAACTAAGCTCCAGCTTTTAGGTCAAACCTAAATGTAAATGGCTAGGAGACTATATTTTTATCTTTCTATCTATTAAATTTATTTTAGTCCTGCTTCTTTCCATTTTCTTTCCAAAATGGGCTCAGAGAAAAGCCTCAAGAAAGGGCAGTATAAAATAAGGGTAATGAAAGAAAACTCTGTTTTTTCGTACTTACAACACTTCTGATGCCAGATGTGTGGGTTTTCCATATTAAGTAATTCTCCAGTTCTCTGTAGACCTCAGCTGGGTATCCTACAATTTAATTCATGATGACAGCAACTGCCCAGAATTAGAGTAGACCGCACAGGTTAAGGGCTCAGTCCCAAGACTGCTCCCGCTCAGACGTCAGCCACAGGTCGCACGTTGTCGCCGGTACTTGGGACTGACCAGCCATAAACCAAGGGTTCCCATAACTCTCTCCTCGGGTTCAGTACTTTGCTAGAATGGCTCACAGAATGCAGGGAAACATTTTTATCAGTTTATTATGAGGGATACAGCTCGGGAAAGACCAGCTGGAAGCGATGCGAAGGGCAACATGTGGGAAGGGCACCCTCCCCAGGCCGCCACCCTCCTGGCATGTGGACGCGCTCATCAACCCAGAATCTCTCCAGCTCCAGTCCGTCAGGGTGTTTATGGAGGCTTCCTTACATGGACGTGATTAATCAAAGGATCGTCGGTGAACGAACTCAATCTCCTACCCTCGCCCCTTCCTCATGTGTCTAGGATTGGGGCTGAAAGTTTCTAGGGCGCAGCGAGAGTCAGCTCTTAACTATGGTCAAAAGGGGCTTATTATGAATAACGAAAGATGCTCTCTCAGCCTTGTCATTCGGGAAAGGGCAAGGGCTTTAGGAGCTCTGTGCCAGAAACCAGGGCGAAGGCCGAATATCTGTTTCTGACTCTATCATAATGTCTCAGATGATAAAACAGAAAGGGAAAATGAGGGCCAGTGAAAGCAGGAAAAGAGCATACGTGCTAACCTGTCCTGAGAGTTAAACTGACTCTTATGGCAGAATTTTAACTCTGGGCTTCCTGGGAAGCCTATATATATATATATATAGAGAGAGAGAGAGAGAGAGAGAGTTAGCTATTTTGTGTGTGTTCTTTCAAGTTTATGTGAGAATTTTAATTGTCGTCCACAATTTTAAGTAAACAACATTAAACACAGCTACCATACAAACTTTAAATTACTGGGGAAAATTCATGGAGAATATATATACTTTCTTCTTTAAAAAAATTAATAGACTTTATTTTTTAGAGTAGTTTTACGTTCACAGCAAAACTGGGTGGAAGTTACAAAGATTTCTACACATGCATAGGCTCTCCCACGACCAACGTCCCCCACCAGAGTGGTTCATTTGTTACAACTAATGCACATAGGCGCACCGTAATCACCCAAAAGCCATAGTTTAACACCAGGATTCACTCTGAGCATCGTATAGTCTATAGGTTTTGACAACATATAATGACATGTACCCACCATTATAGTATCCTACAGAACAGTTCCCCTGCCCTAAAAATCCTCTGTGTTCTGCCCATTCATCTGTTTCTTCTCATTAACCCTTGGCAGCCACTTATTTTTATTTTATTTTTTTACTGTCTCCCCAGTTTCCTGGCAGCCACTTTTAAAAGAGAATCTTGATACAGTAAGTTTTCATCAGAAAATGAAAGATGTAAAATTTTCTCAGAGGAGATAACATTTTTTTCTTGGCCCTAAATTCTGTAAGAAACTAGTTTCCTTATGGGATCAAGATAGATACATCAGATATCCACTACGGTCTTCCAGAAAGTATAGGTACAGATCTTATTAAACTATATTTTGAAATAAACTCATAAAAGCTGAAAGTACAACTCAGTAAGAGAAGAGTCTTCCAGGTTCTAAGTTAAGTTTCAAGAGACTAACTTGATCCAAGGTTACTATTTGGGAAATCCACACTTGTATATAGCACGTCCACTATCTAGAACGCCTCCCATAAATATCATTTATTTTAACAAGGACTTTTATAAGCACTAAAATTTGACCTAAAGAACTGGCCTCCTGTGTTGTTTGAGAATAAACAGATCCATGTTTAGAGACCAGAGGATTGATCATTTATTATGAAAGGTGAAAAACTTAACTAGTACTTCCCCCATGTGGCAGTGGGATGCAAGAGTATTTAGGCAAATTTGCTCAGATACTTTGATAAAAGCTCAGTTGAGATGAGATATTCACAATACAGCGTGTCAGAGTTGGTTTAGGCATGGAAAATGTTCATGCAAATGTTTCCAGTTGCCTGCCTTGGACATAGAAAAATCTTATAGCGAAGCATTTCATTCCCAGCAGTAAAGCCTTTCCTTGAGGCAATCAATACTTGTGAGTTTATGCTACACATACTATGTGCTGGACAAAGTACTTTATACAATTTACCTAATTTAATTGGGTGAATTATACATTCAGGATCCCAATATATTGACTTGCCATATGAAGAAAATCATTGATCAAATGAATTTTAGAGAATTCTTTTCAAAGACAATGATTTTTTTAGTACTGTAATAATTAGCTTTAAGCTTTCTTTCCGGCAGTAATTAAATACTAAGTTCACTAGCTTCTTGAGGCCAGGACAAAGGCAATGTTAGGTATTCAATTTAAAATTGTCATTTTCCTCCTCAGCACACTGGAAAAATATATTTTTCAATTTTTCTTGCAGCTATGTTGGAGCCATATGACGAAGCAGTGGCCAATGGAATGCTGCAAACCCCCAGGTATGCTTGCTCAAACTCTTTCCCCATTATCCATGTGGCTACATGAGGAGAACTCTAGGAAGAGAGAACCACAGGATGGAGGAGCCCTGATCCCTGAATAGCCACTTGTAAAAGTTCACTTAGGTTACTGTCCAACCTGCACTGATTTTGCACTAACGAAGGGAATAATGATTGTGTCAAGCCAAAGATATTGGAGCTGATGTGCTACAGAAGTTAGCTAGTGCTCCCATCCCTGATGTTCTGATCCTAAAAATTATTGTTAACATAAAAGAACTTTTCCATTTTTTAAAAAGATTTATTTATTTTAGAGAGAGAGAGAGTGGGGAGGGGCAGAGGGCAAGAGAATGTTAAGCAGACTCGGCACTGAGCGTGGAGCCCAACATGGGGCTCGATCTCACGATCCTGAGATCATGACCTCAGAAGAACCTAAGAGTTCGTTGCTTAACTGACGGGGCCACCCAGGTGCCCCAACCTTTCCATTTTTATACATAAAAACATGGATCCAAACTGCTTTAAAATTTGTATCAGATCACTAAGATATAATTTTAAAAGGGCTGAAAAGTAGAAGACTAAAATATGACTCCAGGGGCGCCTGGGTGGCACAGCGGCTAAGCGTCTGCCTTCGGCTCAGGGCGTGATCCCGGCGTTCTGGGATCGAGCCCCACATCAAGCTCCTCCGCTATGAGCCTGCTTCTTCCTCTCCCACTCCCCCTGCTTGTGTTCCCTCTCTCGCTGGCTGTCTCTATCTCTGTCGAATAAATAAAAAATTAAAAAAAATAAAAATAAAATAAAATAAAATATGACTCCATAACTATTGAAACTGCTTTCTGGTTTGGTCAGCCATTTGTGCCCATTTCAGTTCTTCCAGTGATGTTCAAATAGAATGAAAGGCCTATCAGATAAAGCCTTCCGTTGTCTTCGGCAGAATTATTTGAAGGTGGATGAGAAACATCAACCATAATCGTTGTGCCCAAAGCTTGTTGGCTTCTTCTGTGTTCTTTATTAGATGAAACACCAACACCTTCAGTTTGTAAAGAGAAGGCTGGCGTAAAATTTTGGAGTTCAATCTTTTAAGTTGATAATTTCTAAATTACATATTAACTTCTCACATATGTGTGTTTATACATTTAAATTACCATTTTTATAACTATCTTACCAGATTATTATTTTTTTCCAATAAAATTTTTAAATACTATTTGGCTATTCTAGTTACCTAATCATATCATTTTAATGAGAACTTTGCCTCTTATTTTCAATAAGATTTTGAAATTTTTTTCATTTTTCCTTGTCTGACTGCTTCAAATCCTATTTCTAGAATATTATGAAAGTAGTGATATAGGCATTCACATCTCATTCCCAACATTAATAAGAATTTTCCCAGTATTCACATTCTATGTTATTCTTTTAGTTATTATTTTTTTAATAGTTTATTGTTTGTTTGTTTTTAAATCAGGAATCAATAGCGCCGGCTGTGGAGTCTGCAGCAAACTCAGGTCTCCTTAGGTTTAAGTGAAGATTCAGAACAGTTAGGCTCACAAGACCGTAACTCACATTTGGCACTTGCATCCTCAGATCAAGGACAGGGACCACAGTTGGCCTGCACAGTGGCTTTAAGCGCTTGTCTTCAGTGGAACTCCTCACACAGCAGAACAGCCCAGGCGCCTGATGACAAACACTTTACACTCATGGGAACCTGCTGTGACTCAACGGCCCAGGCCCCTCTGGAGCCAGGATTTCACCGGCATAGTATCCAAGGGCCCTACAAGGGACACACGCACTTACAACAGTCCCTGAATCCAGGTTCGTCCATTGCTATGGTTTGCTATCAGGTACATTTTGTTCTCTCTGTCTAGATGCAGTTTATCAATCAGGGATCCATTTTTACCAGCAACATAGTTCACAAACCCCCTTATCAGGTTGCCAGGGGAACGGAGCTAGAAAGTTAACATAAGGTCAAATTCTCATGCAGAAGGGGAAAGGATTTTGTTAACCCTTTACCCACATAGATGTTTTCTGTCAACTTGATTATAATGGATTCTTTTATATGTTAATAGATTGTACTTCTAATCATTTATTTAGGGATTTTGCATTTATATTTGTATCAGAGATGAACTGTGTATGTGTGTGTGTTTGGGCACATGCAAGAAAGCTATTTTTTTTCCAGACTTAAATATCCATGACTTCTTAGGAATAATTATAAGGACTCCTCTTCAGATATTTAAGTGTTTAAGGAGTATTGGAATTATTTTTTTTCCAGACTTAAATATCCATGACTTCTTAGGAATAATTATAAGGACTCCTCTTCAGATATTTAAGTGTTTAAGGAGTATTGGAATTATTTTTTTTCCAGACTTAAATATCCATGACTTCTTAGGAATAATTATAAGGACTCCTCTTCAGATATTTAAGTGTTTAAGGAGTATTGGAATTATTTTTTTTCCAGACTTAAATATCCATGACTTCTTAGGAATAATTATAAGGACTCCTCTTCAGATATTTAAGTGTTTAAGGAGTATTGGAATTATTTTTTTTCCAGACTTAAATATCCATGACTTCTTAGGAATAATTATAAGGACTCCTCTTCAGATATTTAAGTGTTTAAGGAGTATTGGAATTATTTTTTTTCCAGACTTAAATATCCATGACTTCTTAGGAATAATTATAAGGACTCCTCTTCAGATATTTAAGTGTTTAAGGAGTATTGGAATTATTTTTTTTCCAGACTTAAATATCCATGACTTCTTAGGAATAATTATAAGGACTCCTCTTCAGATATTTAAGTGTTTAAGGAGTATTGGAATTATTTGCTCTTCTAAGGGATCCTGTGCTCTGTGTGTAGAACCACTGTGTGTAGGCTGGAAAGGCCCTAGACACGCTATTTCATAAAATCATTACCTATGATCACGTGAAGGACACAACACTAGGGACTATCGTTGTAAAAAATAAGACTGTTAGTGTATTTCACTGCTCCTTGTTGCTTTGACAAGGCACTTTAAGAAAGAGATGAGCTCAGCCAAAAACTGGCTGCTTTACAAGCAGGAATGGAAAAAAAAATGAGTATGTCCGGAAATTTGGGGCCTCGTAGGATTGAAAAAGACAACTGCTTTGATGCCCCAAACATTAATATCAATAAAGGGATCTAAGCCTCATGGCAAAGATCAGAGCAAGGCTGCTGCGCTTGCCAAGAAACCTGTTACAGCAGCTAGCTTCAAGGTGGTCTCCGTTAAGATGAAGAGTAAGGTGTGGACCCAAGGAAGCAAAGAAATAAAGCAGGCTTTAGAACTAGGAGTAGCGAAGATTTTGGTTATGGTTATTGTTACAAGGAACTGACTGGAAACAATTAGATCAGAAGCCTATTAGGGTTTTAAAGAAATCTGGTAGCCACAGAAACCATGAGTCTGGCCTGAAAATATCTGTCTCTGTTAGCCCCTTAAAGCAACACTCAGACCCTTACGTTTGTACCAGTAGAAAAAGAGCTGTAAATGATATACAGCCCCTTCTGCTGTGGCTGTGGAAGATGCATGGACAAGACTGGAGAAACACAGGTGACCCGACGTCTGACCAAGGCATTTCTTCCGCTGCAGAGCAGAGAATCTCCACAAGTCTTGCTCGGGTGGGGGTCAAAATTGCAGTGAACAAACAGCTGTGTGCTCCCCTTCGTCTCCCTTCTTACTAGGAGCTCTTCAAGCAGGTACCACTGTATGTGGGGTAGGGGGAGCAAGAGCGTGCGGACAGCCGCTATGAGGCCTTGATAGAGAACACACACTTTCTTTCGCCTCTGCCTGGACACCATCCCCATCAGGTCACACCCTCACCTTATTCAGTCTCTGTTTCAATGTCACCTCCCCAGAGGGAACCAAATCACTCTACCTAAAATCACACCCCATCTCTTATCACCTTATCCTTCCTTTACCCTCTCTTCATACATTCATCCTCTCTTCACAGCACTTACTCCCCAAAATACCCCTCCGCTCCCTTACTGCGGTATAAATGCTCTCAGGGCACAACCTTGTCTTTTTTCCAGCTGCAGTCCTAGTACCAAGAAATGGCCAATGCATTGTATGCTCTCAATAAATATTTGTGTTTTTTTCTTAAAAAGGTAAAAAAAAAAAAAGCAGCTTCTAATGTCCAAGTGTGTCATGTTGTGCTTGTGTGGTCCTATTTTGTTACTTATCTGTATCACATTGTGATGAGTGATAATTATTTGTGAGTGAGAACACTGCCATTACTACTTGCAAGGTGGCATTATCAGGTGGGGAACCTAAGCAAAAAGTTGTCCTATTGGAAAAGTACAGATATTGTGAAAAGCAAACTATTTTGATCTGATTGTTTGTTTTCAGGAGAGACAGTAAAATGTCACTCCCAGGGGAACTTCACCTTGTTTCTGGAATGGTGGTCATAACTGCAGCATACTAGCCAGTTAGACCTTGGAATTCCTTTCGAGTCTCCTCATTCCATGATTCCACAAAGACTGATATAATCAGCTACTGCTCACTCAGGGGAGAAGCTAAAGTTCACCAGGAAGAATTCAATTCAATCCAATCCAACATTTAATATTTACTGAATTTAAGCCTTGTGCCAGGACTTGGGTGCTTCTATTGGTCACTGTCTCATAGAACTCAGAGTGGTAGAGAAGCAATGCATCAAACACTGCATTAGAAGTTACAATATGGGATGCGTAGCGTTGTCATTATACCACAGGAGTCTCAGCCGAGCAAAAAATCAGAAAAGGCTTCCTGGGTAAATGTCAGCTAAACTTGGACCCAAAGGGCAAGTACAGAGTGTCCAAATGAAGAAAGAAGATGAATGGAGTGTTTTCTAAGCCAAAGAAAAAGATATGGGAAAAAAAAATGTTAGAAGGCCTGCCGATGGGGCATTACACTTTTGCTTCAGATATTGTATTTTCACCTATCCCCTGTCCTCCTTTCCTTCTCTCTCCAGGTTTAGCCTGTAGGTAGGTTAGCCCCTTCCTGATAATCATCTGTTGCTCTGGTGGGGCTCATTTGCAGATCCAATCCAGGAATCAATAAACAAAGAAAATGTCTAAGGGGTAGCCACTGGAGTCTGGAACCAAGCCTACATTACACTTACAAAAATTTGATTTTCTGCA
Source organism: Ailuropoda melanoleuca (assembly GCF_002007445.2). Lineage (NCBI taxonomy): Eukaryota > Metazoa > Chordata > Mammalia > Carnivora > Ursidae > Ailuropoda > Ailuropoda melanoleuca. The sequence goes on along the minus strand of NC_048228.1, from coordinate 25,501,948 downwards.
GAAAAAATATTTTGACTCCTACATTTTTGGACTTCATTAGAAAGATCTGAAATAGATGACACCAAGCTGTTTGCCTAAAATAATGTCCCAAGCCTGAATTGGCATGGATATTTCCTGAGATTAAAATAGAAACTTGTTTTGCTAACAGAAAACAACTTGGAAATCAAAGAGTCGTTTAAGTTGAAACCATTATTTTTCCTTTTCTTGCATAAAATCCCTGCTTTTTATACACACTAAGAAATCAGGATAGTGAGATCACTCTGCCACAGAACTTTCCATTAAAAATTTGAAGTTGGAGAAACCGCAAAAAGAAAACAAAAATAGAAAAAAGTTTGTAATGTAATAAACTCATTCAACAAACCTTTATGAGCACCTACTACATGCCAGGCACTGTTCTAGGCACTAAAAAAGAAACTTCCCTTGAAGAGTTTGCATTCTAGCAGAAAGAAGACATACAAACAAGAAGTAAATTATATAGGACGCCAGAAGACAGGTAAGAAGAAAAAACAGAGTAGACCAAATCATGGGGCATCCTGAGGGGGCAGGTTTGCAACTTTAAATCTGGGCGGTCATGGCTGGATTTCTCAAAGAGGTGACATTTGAGCAAAGCCTGAAGGAAGTGAGAATGTGAACCACGCAGATATCTGGGTCCAGGCAGAAGTATCGGCCAGTCAATGGCGCAAAGGCCGGGGCATGCGTGCCTGGAGTGTGTGAGAAAGGCAAGGAGGTCACGGGCTGGAGGAAGAGAGAGAATAGGAGTTTAGGTCTGAGAGGTATGAGAGAGGGCACATCTCTGCACCCAACGTCATTGGGACAGGGTTTGAGAAGAGGAGTGACTCAATGGTTATATGTTTTAACGTGTATTTTAGGATGATCGTTGCACGTTTTCATTTGAACAGTCTTAGTCCAGTATTTTTTACTCTGCAACAACAGAACGACTGTTTAAAATGGTTTCTAAGTGATCTCCCCAAGATCAGACAGCACAGACTGCTAAGGAGTCCAGCCCGCCCTCTCCGGCCTGCACGCGCCCCGGGAGGGGCAGCCGTTGCTATCCTAAAGTGCTCGAAGTTGAGCTGGCAGAGATAGAAGCAGTCTGCACGTTTCTTCCACAAAACTCGGCTGCAGAGCCAAACATTTCTTTCGGTTGGTTACAAAATAAAAAATAAGTCTTTGCCAACTCTGCGGGAGAAGCAAACTCCCGGAGTTTGCCTTTGCTCATTTGTCCAAGTCGTGCAGCCGTGCTGTGGTTTCACTAAAGGCAGACACTGCTCAGCTCCAGCCCCAGAAACGTCTCCCGTCTCCCGTCTCCGGCTTCTCCGCCCTCCGCTGGAAGCTTTGGCTCGTCCCCGCGGTCACCACCTGCTCGGGCGGAACCCGCGGAGCGCGCACCTACGCCCCGGGTCCTTTCCTTCCCGGCTCACTCTTTCCTGCCGAGCGCCCTGCGTTCCCTCGCCCAGGCCGGGCTCGCAACCTCCCTCCCGGCCTGGCGCTCGCCCCGCTTGGCTGGCCCTCAAGAGACGCCGCTGCGCTCTGCGCTCCCGCTCCGGAGCTTTCCGCCGAGGGGCAAGCGCCCGCACCCCCGGCTCCGGGCTGGGAGGGCGGCAGTGCGGGCGCACGCGCCCCCCGCCCCTGCGCCCCTCCCCGCGGGCGGCGCAGCTCCCCCGGCAGCACCTCCCCTCGCGGGGAGGGAGCCAGAGGGGGCTCCCGGCGTCGCGCCGCAGACCTGCTCCGACAGCAGCTGCAGTGGCCGCGGCGCCCGCGCTCCTGCCGGGAGCCGAGGAGACGAGCGCGCCCAGCACCCCAGCCCGCGAGTCTCCGCGCGACATGGCTTTCCTCCTGGCGCTGGTGCTCGGCGCCTCGCTCTGCCTGCAGGCGGCCGCTGAGTTCGACGTGAGGTGGGTCGGGCCACGGGGCGCCCTCTCCTCTTTCTAGTGCGAATTTCGCCGTCGCAGCGCTGGGGTCCTCTCTCCCCGCCGGGTTGCGCGGCCGGGGAGGCGTCTCCCCGCCCAGAAGTTGGGCAGCGCACGGCGTCGGCGGGAGGAGAACCGTCGAGCCGCTCTCGCGAACCAGCGGCCGCCCGAGGCTGGGGAGGGCCCCCCGCGAGCGCCGGAGCCCAGCCGCCGGGAGCCGGGGCGGGGGAGGGGGAGAGGCTCCTGGGGCCCGGCTCCTCGGTGGGGAGGGCGCGGGCTAGCCTCCCGAGCCGAGGGGAGGCAGGAGGCTGTCGCGTGTGGTTTAGACGGCTCGTCGAGCGGGGCCCGTTCCCGCGGCCGGGCCAGATCCCGGCCGGAGCTGTCAGCGCCGCTCGCACAAAGGGTGGGGGCGGAGGAGCGCCTGGGCTTCCGGGGAGGACCTGTTTGCCTCCACGCTCGGCTTTCCTGAGGCAGGAGGACTCAGAATAGGGGCGGAGAGGGGGAGCGCTACGTGTGTTTGTGTTTGGGGACGCGCGCAGGGCTGCGGCGTGCTCCGACAGGTTCCGACAACCCGGGCTCCGTCGCCGCTGTCACTCAGCCGCTCCTCCGGCGGCTGCGCGCGGGATCCGCTCGGGCGAGTGTGTGTGTGTGTGTGTGTGTGTCTGTCGGTCCGTCCGGAGGGCGTGCTCCTTGCGCTTGCAGACCAGACCCGCCCCGGGCGCAGATCGCTGCTGCCGCGCAGGACCCAGGCTGGGGCAGCCGGAAGAGATTGTAACCCGGGTCACGCCGCCATCCCGTCGTCCTCTTTCGGAGACCCCCACCCCCGCCCTGACCCGCCAGGTATCCCTCTGCGCAGCCCTCAAGACAGCCGCACCTGTTTTACTTGTAATCTTGGAACGAATCAGTTCCACGATTGATTGGCTTTCTTGTACCTCGAGGGCAAGCAGTGGAGCGCTGAAGAAGAAAAGCGCGATCGCTTGTTTACCACCTGGTCGGAGGAAACACAGAGTTGGGGTTATTTTGTACTTTGGGCTTGGCGGCGTAAGGGGAGATAAAAGAAACGGGAATTGGAAAGATTAGGAGTGTTTTGAGAAAATGTGGGTAGCGGCCGGAGGCTATTTAATTTTATTAAAGCAATTCTTTGCTCACATTCGGGTATGTTGTGCTTTTCTGGCACACACATTTGCAATACGAAATACATCACATGATTATGCATAAGATTTTAAGGTAGCTTTAATTTTAAAGCAGCCAATTAAAATATTGATCCTGTGGGGCTAAAAAGTCGGGAATCTAAACAAAGAAACGATTTACCAAATAAGGTGTGAAAGTGGAGCCTGGTGGATAAATTGGTATATTGAAATTGGATACTTTTAGTCCTTATTTATACGAGTGAGGACGATAACATGAATTGTTGATGCAGAAAATTTTCAAACCACGAGGACACTTGAGAGGTTAGCTACACCTGAAACTCTTCTTGGTTTTATTTATTCTTGTTTTATTTTTTCTGGGAACATATTCTGCCAGAGTCATATCTTGGAAAGAGGTCTGTTTCATTTGATTTTGAGGAAGCTCCCATCTTTCTGCCCCTTTCCAGGGCAGAAATAAAAGGCAGAATTTTTTTCTTTCTGCTTTGACATGTCATATTATTTAATACTTTTGAGTTTATGATAAATCAGTCGAAACTGGTTTTCCCCCAAGTAACAGGTGTGGGTCTTTGAGGAATCTGTTTTATTTCAAGCTTCAGAAACCACCCTGTGGGTCTTAGCCTTGAGAATTTGTGGTTCTGGCTGATGCTATTTCCATTTAAGAAAGGATCTTCCCCTCCCTTTCCCCCTACTCCTGTGCGTAGAGTGTGTGTGTGTGTGTGTGTGTGTGTGTGTGTGTGTGTGTGTGTTTAACTCTCTGAAATCTGGAATTAGATCACAGCAGAACTATTTTCCAGAAGGTGTTTTATCCTTAAATTTCTGCAGGTATGAAAGTTCATCGAAAATTGTTAGGTGTGATTTAAATTTTTTAAAACAAGTAATAGGAAGATATTTTTGATCTCAGAAGTGTCTTTATTCATTTTGAATCTTTTTGTTTGGTAGGTGGCCCGGGCAAATAGTGTCATCAATTGGCCTGTGTCGTTATGGTGGGAGAATTGACTGCTGCTGGGGCTGGGCCCGCCGGTCCTGGGGACAGTGTCAGCGTGAGTATCATGGCCCAGGGACTTCAGCTCCCTGGGAGGTGCGGCTTTCCACAGTCACACGTGGCTTCACTCTACACATCGGTGGGCTCGTTACTGAGCAAGTCTTTTTGGTGTGGTTCTGACGGAATTTTCAGTTCCTGACTCCTTATCCTGCCCCTTTTTCACCTGAGCCAACAGTCTGTAAGGTGCCAGCTTGCTTATTCAGAGAGCCACCTACGAGGCTTACTGTAGCCATCTGTCCCCAGTATCTCCCGCCCCTGTTTTCTCATCGGGCTTTTTCTTTTCTGTGCTCCAGACTCTGAGATGGAGGTAAGATAATGAGTCTAGACTGTATTTACATTAAACAGACTCTGAACCTTCTAGCACTAATAAAATCCTCACCATACCTGTTGTGGAAAGTGGCCTATTTGTAAACTTCTTTTTTTGAAGTGAGATTGGATTGACCATGTTCTAAATGGACCACCCACCGTAATCAAATAACACCTCTGAAAAAACATTATTTTTAAGTCCTAGAAGTAGTCAACATCATGTAATAAGTACCAAATCAGAACACTGGTTTTTACCTCTTCCATGGACATTTTAATGGTAGAAATCAGAGCCACATCATGGAAGTTTGAGAAATAATGTTCCCCACAACTTTATCTGGATCTTAAAATTCTAGTCCAGTTCCCCTAGGAGAAAATCCGCAATGATTTTTGGGAATTTCTGGGGCATTGTGCTAGGTTGGGGTGCCTGGTGAGATGATGGGAATGAAGTTGGATCCCTTACATCCCAATGTTTTATTGCTTATGAGAGAGGGTCTCAGAGGAATAAAGAAGTGAAGAAAGCTGGAGCTGGACAGGGCAGAGCCTGCCTTAGAGGTGTGTTGACGGCGAGAGCAATTGGGTAGATTTAAGTTGGGGAAAGCTAGGAATTCCCACAGCTGTTTTTGTCTTTGAGAGTTGTGCATGATATCTGCCGTTAACTCTGAGGAAGAGGGAGAGTAATGGTCACGGGTTGACATCCCTGGTTGGTTATGGAAAAGGAAAGGGGATTAACATTTGTCTGTTACCTGTAAGCCGCCACCGGGCCAGACTTTTTGCATGGTGGGGCCATTATCTCTTTTTATAAGGGGAGATGATGGTAACTCAGTTTCCAGTAATCACAAGAACTAGGCAAAGCTGCTGTGCCCGACTGGTTAACTGTTTACGGGAAAATGGCCCAAAAGAAGAATGGTACCTGGTGGAGTTGTCTTCCGCCAGTTATCGCACCGCCTCAGAAGTATTTGCACAGCTGGAGGCCACAGGCGTGCAATTTGAAGAGCAGTCAGTCTTTGATAATCAAAGAGTGAAGAGAGGACCCTTCTCTTGGCCCAACACACACACTGTTCCCAAGTTTAAAAAAGTACTTTCTTTGCAGGAATGGAGATAACTTTCTCCTCTGCTGTTTTAATTGGCAGGACACTCCCCAAATGAAGATTGAAGTGGTTTGGGGTGTGCACAGCACCCCAGGCCTACCAGGACAAGGCCGTTCTGGCAGAAGGCCCCGAGCACAGGGGAGCACACCTTGTCTGGAGGCAGAGTGCCAGAGCAGCCGCAGAGGCCGGGGTGCAGGGGTGTGGGAGGACGTGCGCACTCTGCCAGATGCGCGAAAAGAATTCCAAGGATAAAATTCCTCTGTCTCTGAGAGGTTCATCAACTGTGGAATTCCCCAGAAAGAACCTCTCAGAGCTGTTCTTTTTACATGTAATTAAATTTTCTCTGGTATACACCAGCTGGGTGATTCTGAATTGGAATGATTGAAGGAGCGGAAAGACCTTTCAGAGTTACAGTGGCCTTACTGGATTTAAAGATCCAAGTTCCTAGCAGACTAGCTTTCCCAGCAGAGACGAGACACCATTTTATTATTTTCTATACCTTCATTTTGCTTCTAACAGAATCTAAAGTGGTGAAGTGCAGTATTTGATAGTATTTATCTCTTCTTTCTTTGTATTCCCTGAGAAGCTGCGGAAGCTGTAACAATGGCAAGTCAGTTATTGAAATGGTAACGTTATAAAGACGCGTGTAAGGTGACCCCGCACCAATCACGGTTTATCTCAGATTTGGTGAAAGTTTGAGATGCAACGTAATGGAGGGAGCACGGACTCGAGCTGCACTGCCTGGGTTTAAACTTCAGTTCCATCCCTTATTAGCTGTGTGACCGTGAGCAAGTCATTCAACTTCTCTGTGCTTTATTTTCCTCATCTCTGAAATGGATGTAAAATAGTATAATACCTCATAGGACCGTAAATGAGTTATTCGTAAAGCACTTAATGGAGTTCCTGCACAGAGTAGTGCTACATAGATGTTTGATGGAAGTAAAGAAATATAAACGAATACTGCTTTTGAAAGAGTGTTATGAGATGGGACATACACATGCTATCAGATTCTTTGTTTTCTAGGCATGATAAATGTATTTTTGCATTTTACTGCCAAAATAAAAACAATGATTCTAAGGTTCTCCTTGTTACAATAAAATAAAACACCTTTAAATTAAAAAGAGCCAGGTGGATCTTTAACATTAATATTGTAGATGGCAAAGTTGTAAAAACGAGTTCAAAGATGGATGTTTCCTTGTGTTTTGTACTTTCAGAATCTCAGATGGTCCAAATGTCTCTTGTCAGCTTAGAGCTCTTCGGTCTTTGTTTTGCTGTAAACAGGTAGAGGATTGTAGGGGTCAGAGGTCAGCTCAAAGTAGGAAGAAAAACACCAGAGAGAGGCTTGCTGGGGACAAACAAAAAGCTTCTGATTAGTTTTTAAAAGAAGCTTTTATGAAACTGAAACTTTTGTCACTACATTTATTCAAGGAAAAATGCCTTGCTGTTCATTAACTCTTGTACCTGCTAATGGACTACCTATAAAAATTCCAAAGAGCCTCCGGGAAATTTAATATGAAAATTGATTTTGTCTTTCTGACCCTTAGATCATTTCAGAGTTCTTACCGGTAAGGAGCATTCTCCTTTCCTTAGCAAAGGTCTGGTTCTTGTTTTCTGAATGATTCTCTTAGGAATTTTCCCTCAAATTAGCACAGCAAAGCAAAAGGAAGCTATTTCCACCTAGACACAGAACTTCCTGATTTATCCCTTAGAAGATGTGTTAGTGGGGGAGGCCATATCCTTATTATATATATATTTCTATCGTATCTCACGCCCTTGTGCAGTGGCCCTTTGGTGTTTAATCCATTTGGTTGAGCATATGCAAGACATTTTGACTCTATTCCTGTGAGTCAAAGAGATGCGCTGACCAAGAACGTGCTGCGTTTCACGTTCACTTGCTACTCCCCTTTCCGCGGCCTTGTTTGGAGAGGACAGGTAGCTGGCAGGGAGCTCCTGTTGCTCGGCCTGCACTGCTGCTCACAGTGGCTAGCCACAAAGCCGCATTCAGCCGGACTCCTCATCCTTCCCTCGGGGACTGAGGAAGGACGGATGCTACCCAGACAGGCGTAGGGGCTGTCTTGTGCTTCCTGCCCGTGCCACCTGACGTTCCATCCCAACATTCCTGCCCGGCTGCGGAAAGCAGGACCTAGGCCAGAAGCAGGCGGCTTGTGTTCTTTCAGAGGTCATACCCTTGCCTTCTTTCTGTCCATTGATTCTTTGTTTTATATTCTTTTTTTTTAAGTTTTTATTTAAATTCCAGTTAGTTAACATACAGTGTAATATTAGTTTCAGGTGCCCAATATAGTGATTCAGCACTTCCATCCACCACCCTGTGCTCATCACGAGTGTCCTCCTTAATCCTCATCACCTGTTTCACCCCCATTCTTGACCCAGAAACAGGTCTCTACATATTGAAAATTCAGAACTTGATTTTCTAATTGTCTTGGGCTTTATCTTTATCAACTATTGAGGTGGCTCTTAGTGGTAAAGTGATTTTCTTAATTACAAAACACTGATACTTACATGTTTACAGCACACGGCACCTTAATTACTCAGATTGTCACAAAATACTTGTTCCTCGTTCTGTAATTTATTCCTTCACTTTCCCATCATATTAATGGTCCACTTCATTTTAATGATTTTAGCAATTTCTCCTACCAAGTGGAGATCTCTGTAAAAAAGATCTCTCAGGTTTTGTGTACTTTATTAAAAAAAAACCAACCAACTGCGTATGCTGTGGAACCAACTCTTAACCAAAAGTGCTGTGTAGTTTGGGACATGTGAGCGTCACTAACTTTTATACCTGGTTAGCTATTTAAAGAGCTTCCTTAATGTAGAAAGAGTATAGAGGATCTGAATATTATATTTCTAAATGGTGGCTTTCTGGTTACTTACTGATTTGGCTATATATGTGGCTATGACAGTAGTGTCTCTGTTGAAAGCACTTTTTAGAGGTGTGAAGATTAAAATTCAAAATACAACAAGTTCCAGGTTTCAACAAAGCTATTTAGTTTCTGAGTTCTTTGGCTGTCGCTAAGCAGTTTGTGGTTTCTAAAGGAAATTATGTAAATTAGGGTGATTTTGTATCATTTTTCCTTAAAACCGGGCAAAATGCAGATGTTCTGATATATTTTTCTGAAACTTTTGGGAAGATGTAAAACCTATGCCTAGAGTTTGACTTTGCTCTATTGGTTCTAAAGCCCATTTCCTCCTGCCCCTCCAAAGGCTACAACTGTACGGTTGTCAGAGAAAGTGAAACGTCTGAATTCTTATCAATGTCATATAAATGTATAGGTTAGTGCAACAGCAGGACGGAGGAGCAGTAATTTATTCTGAAACTATTTTGGAGTTGTTAAATACTTTTGCTGGATAATACATATTACTGGCTCAGGATTGTGAGCCATTGAAAGAAGAGCAAATTGTTAAATTTCTGTATTTCAAATGAAAAGGTTATTAGTTTAAGCAGAGATTTTGATTTTGTAAATGAAACATTTAAATTTCATGTTTCATTCTTGTATTTGGGTTCAAAAACTTAATCGTGAAAATGGAATGCGATTGATTTTTACTCCCTATGCTGGTTACCTGTCCCTAGTGACAAAGTTCTATAAATTATACCTTTCTTTGATTATTTAGATTTTGAACACTTCTCTTTAAAATAATCAAGAGTAAATGAGAAATACTGGACTTGGTTTGAAGACCATACGTGGTGTTCCCCCACAGAGAGGTTATTCCTAGGAAATGCCTTTCCATTTTTAGTCAACAACTATGTGACCACCACTGAATGTGAATTAGCATGTTAGAGTTAACCTTCTTTATACCCATACACTCATACCTACTCCAGGAGTAACTGGGGGTCTCAAGTGGGAGATACTGGTCAGAGCCGTGTTTAGGGTGACCAGCAGGTCTTGGGGCAGCTTAATGGAGCTGAGCACACTTCACCATCTTAGCTTCCTTCTCTATTTTGGTGATGGTAATGCAGATTCTGGTTCTTTTTTTTTCCCCCCCTTCAGGTAGGAATAAAAGCAAGGCAGTGGACAATCTTATAACTACTTTTAGCACTAGACCTGCATCTCCAAATCCTCAGGAAGTGAAGTTTTTGATTAAGATTATTCAACTACCACTTTCCGTGAAAAGCTTATTTAAGAACAGCATGTACTTTCGGTAACTTCAAGTGGTCTTGGAATGCAGGTTCCAAACTAAAATCAATGTTGAAGAAGTTTGACCTTTTCAAACACGTAGTTTTTGAGTGTCTGTAGCCTTGAAAGTTGAGTTTCACAGATATTACTTTGTTCCTTCATCTTTTCTCCTGTTGGAACTGTTCTTTATCTAATACTTTTAAGATCTACTCATTTCCTAAAATCCCCTCATAAAGTTAATCTGGGAAGGTCTTAACCTCTGTGGATTAGAAATGTTAGTACTTCCTTAGCTGGGAGGTCAGGTCACAGAGGGGGAGACACCCCAGTCACTGCGAGGTCAGCTGCTAGATCCGCCTCCAAATACGGCCACAGAGATGTGCTGCTGCGGAAAGTACACGGACGCACCGTACTCCCTGCTACCAGTGAGCCACTTCTGGCCCAGAAGCAACACTGTATTTCTCCTTGAAAACTTTCGGATAAGCTTTGAAAAACATAGGTGTGGTTTTCCTCCCTTCGTCCCTCTTATAGCAAATGTAATAGATAGCATTTTTGAAGGGTACTTTTTATCTGTTGAATTCATGTTCTTTGCCTCTTGAGTCCATTGAACTAAACTGCATGCTTTTAGTTTTTTAATTTTTTAATAATAATTTTTTATTATGTTAGTCACCATACAGTACATCCCTAGTTTTCGATGTAAAGTTCCATGATTCATGACTTGCGTATAACACCCAGTGCACCATGCAATACGTGCCCTCCTTACTACCCATCACCAGTCTATCCCATTCCCCCACCCCCCTCCCCTCTGAAGCCCTCAGTTTGTTTCCCAGAGTCCATAGTCTCTTGTGCTTCATTCCCCCTTCTGTTTACCCCCCTTCATTCTTCCCTTCTTTCTCCTACTGATCTTCCTACTTCTTATGTTCCATAGATGAGAGAAACCATATGATAATTATCTTTCTCCGCTTATTTTGCTTAGCATATCTCCTCCAGTCCCGTCCATGCTGCAGCAAACGTTGAGAAATCGTTCTTTTTCAACTGCATGCTTTTAAAGCGATGGTCCGGCGGTGTCGAGTGACAGCATGCAGCCTCCCTCAATGAGTAATGGAAGATACTCATCATGGGGACTGGGCCTACATCATGCAGGAGATGAAAGGGAAGGAGAGGAGGGTTCTGATGGCCTAATCCTCACTACTCCCCCCTCCTTCCTCACCACCACACACAGATATTTTCACCCCTTTCCCACCAATTTGATGCAGGTTTAAAATTTTTTCCCATCAGTCTTTTAAAAATATTTACTTTGTAAGAGAAAATGCATTTATTTCTTCAGATATCCCTCCTCAGAGCAATGAATATTATCAGCTTTTTGTGTAACTTTCAGAAAGATTTTACAGACTTATGGGCAAATTTCTGTATCTTCTCTACCCTATCTCTTTTACACAAGTGGAAGGTATACTGTATACATTGTTTTGTACCTTCTTTTCCTTAACAATTGTCTTGGAAAGCTTTCTTTATCATCAGTACATGAAGACACGAAGAGCCTGCTCACATTTTTTGTTTTTTGTTTTTTTGTTAATGGATGTGTGTATTCCATTGCATGGCTCTACCATAATTTATTAATCCGTTTCTTATTGATGGGCATTTGTGTTGATTCTAATCTCTTACTAATACAGACAATTCTAAAATAAGTAACCTTGAAATATACAGTGAAGAAATATTGTTTTAGATGTGTTCTAGTATTTCTGCAAGATAACTTTTTATGTGTGAACAAATGGCGTATACATTTGTGGTTTTGACCAACTGGCCAGTGGTTACTTACTTGGTAGTAGATAGTAATGGAAAAAACTGGATTGGAGTGCTGACGTAAAGCCCTGGCAATTCCATATCCAGAGTGTGATGCTTGATTCTAGGATACTCTGATCCCTACTCTTTCCCCCAAAAGCCCCTCTGGTAGGTCAGTGAAGGACCTTTAACCCCCTTTACATCTATTTCCTCTTGGATCAGAGGCAACTAGCTGATATTGGGAATGTGGTTTGTCCATTTGCCAGGATTTCCACCTGGCATCCGGGCAATCTGTTGTGTAGTTTTTATGGATGTGAGGTCCTTTTTAGTTGTAAGAAAGATTTCCACATTCTTTTAGGAATTGCTTAATTCATTGACCTTTTATTTATAAGTCAGTCATAATTTTTATCACTTTGTATAGCGGATTTTCTTTTTTATTTTTAGGGAGGATTATGTAGAATTTTGATATCTGAATAAAGTTTTTTGGGAGACCTGTTATGATAAAAAGGTTTTCGGGAAATATTAAAATATTGTTGTGTCAAAATACTTAAATAAAGTGACTTTAAAACCGTAGGGGCATAACTTTTCCATTAGTAATTCTAATCTTTATCTTAATTATGTATTAAAATCATTTTATTTAACAAAATAATGCTTAAGGGAAAAATTAAAATACTTGAAAAGAGAGAGAAGGTAGTGAAGGTAAGTATTTCTGACTTCCCTGTTTTCCTGACACCTAGTTCCAACCCCCCAGGAACTGTTTCCTATTGATCTTTGCAGAGATTTATAAGCATTTGCAAAATTATCCTTGTTTATAAATTGATAGCATAAGGCAAGAACTATTCTGTATTCTTTTTTCATATATTACATTTTAGAGGCCAGTCCTTACCAGTTCATGTAAACTCGACTCATCCTTTTAAATGGCTGTATAGTATATCATTGTATGGATATACTTAATTAATGTAAAAATCCCTGTTTATGCATAGTTAGGTGATTTTCAATATTTTGGTTTTATGAAATGTGCTGCAGTCAATATCTTTCCATATTCATCATCACTGTTCTATACATTTAGATGTGGGAGAGTTATAGGGACATCCTATTTTTATGTAAGTACAGTAATTGAAGAATTCATTTTATTTTTATAAATCATCTTCTATAAACTATGTCAAAGATTAAATCATGGATAATATTACACAGTGGAAACCTTCTGTTCAGCTACTTTTTGTGATTCCTTGAGAGGATAGTTTAAAAGAGAAATAGAATTTGTTTCTTCATTTCTTTTTTTTTTTTTTTAAAGATTTTATTTATTTATTTGACATAGAGAGAGACAGCCAGCGAGAGAGGGAACACAGCAGGGGGAGTGGGAGAGGAATAAGCAGGCTCCCAGCGGAGGAGCCTGATGTGGGGCTCGATCCCAGAACGCCGGAATCGCACCCTGAGCCAAAGAGAGACGCTTAGCGACTGCACCACCCAGGCGCCCCCTGTGTCCTCATTTCTATTTGTTTATATTCTACTTTGTTTGGGGAAGGATATGAAGTGGCTTTCAGGAATGCATGCAACAAAGTAGCAGAATTAACAAGGGCTGGGGGAGGGTAAAAAGGATAGAATAAAAGGTAAGGTATCAGGAGGAGAGTTATTAACATGCAGATATGTCAGGCATAGGATCCTAAGTATGTCTTATAATTTGGCTGGCAGCTTCTGGTAGCCAGCAGAAAAAGAAAAATGTTGTTGCTCCTATAATTCATGATGTTTGTTGGGGGAAAATCAGACCAGTTATTTGGGGGAAATTATGGCTTTTCTCACCTGCAGTTCTGAAAGAAGACTTTCATGCGGTCCTTCACCGAGTAGGGGTGAATGGTGGAGTAGAAGGGGCCACGGCAACATTTCTGTAGTGAAGCTGGTGGTGGTTGTACGAAGCTATTTCGTAGGGATGCTCTGATCTACGAGGAGGCCCCTACTCTAAAAGCGCAGCTCATGGGACGCTGAGGAAGCATATCGACACACCTAGCTTTCTGATAGCTCAGCCCAGCCCAGCCCAGAACAGCTACGAGTTGGGAACTCTGCAGGGCTCTGTGGACAATTCCAGGTTAGAAAAGACAGTTTTAAATTAGGATCGCTAACAACGTCCTGAAGTTTGCTGTATAATTAAAGTCTACCCCATACCTTTCTCTCTCCCCCTCCCTCTCTCCCCCTTTATCTTTCTTTCCTTCCTTCCTATGTATTTTACACATCAGTCAACAGTTGGTGGAGTTGGTGTCCAGAGGCATTGTGAATGGAGTGTAGATAGATGTCTCCTGTGATCCAGCATAAGGGGGTTCTGCAAATAAATCAGTGGGGGAAATTTTTTATATCAACTTTATATTTTGAGTTACTTTTGTATTCATTGGATATCAGTATAAAGGCTCATCACCATTTTGCTCTGGTCTTATTCATCTCTAAGCAGATTACAGCTTGGGATAAGACATGAGGCACAAACATTGCTTCCAGGCATCGTTTATCCCACTTGAGTTGTTACATGAAATAGGGCCAGTGAACCCAGGAACAACAAACTCCTTGACCAGTGCTTATTTCCCCAAAGCTCTGGATTGTTACAGATATGCAGAGGGGCCCAAATGACCCTTAGTTGTTATCCCAGTTCTCCTGGATCTCATGAAGGGCTGCTGTAAAAAAGCCCCTTAGGCCTGAATAGACTCAAAGCAGAATCCGTGGTCAGTATCCTTCCTGTGCCTAACCAGACTCGGACTTAACTGCTTTTCACTGCGGTGTGAGGAAGCACTGATTCTCCTGCCATCATGAAGCCCCAGGGGCAATGGAACCTGAAACCCTGATACACACATGTCCTCAGAGAATCTCTCTCTCAAAGGAAGATAGCTCAGTGTGTGTCTTGAGAGGGCACCAATCCAGTAAGTACCCCATTTCCTTGAGAGAAGTGGAGAAAGGGGCTTCGAATGCCTTTCCTCAGACATCTGTACCAACCAGAACTCGAACCAGTCTGAGAATTGTTACGCTGTGTCAGGCAACCTAGAAGGGAGCTAAGGAGTTTACATTGCTAGAGCCAAGACCTGTTTTTTCATGGGGACAAATAAATGATCAGTTATCAAAGATAATAGAATGCAGCCGAAATAAGTTGGCTTGAAAAAATTTCAAAGTGGTATCAGTCACTACAACCATAGAAAAATACTAGTAGCATAGCCTAATGTGATTGACAGCGCATGCTTGGGAATCTCCCAGGGCAAATTAGTTGCAAAATGTACACCCAGTTACTAAAAATTGATTTGTTACAAAGTATAGAGTTCAGTTAAATAATATCGAATTAAATAAATTTTACACTTTAATGCTGTAAAGCTTTTCAGTTTTCTGATTTTACCACTTAATTAATAGTAGTGCATAATTAAAGAGGTAATTATGGTCATAATAGAATTTCTAATAAAGCATAAAGGAATACATTAAAGCCCAAATAGGGTAAAGTTTTATTATGTGTGGTAAAATTGTGCAGATATCTATGTGTTCATTCCATATTCTTTCACAGGTTCAACAATTTTAGTTCTAACTTAGTCTAATAAAATGTTAAGTGAACTTGTTATAGAAGGAAAAAGGTATGAATAGGCAAAACCAGTTTCTTAGCTTTAGAATATAGTAGTTGACTTTGGAGGAAAAAAAACTTTTTCTAGTTATATTTTATTAGAGACCCTCATTTTCTGCCATACACTAACTAAAGGTTGGAGAGACATCCTTGCTACGTACTAGATGTCAGGGGAGAGCCAGTTTGAGACTAAGGATTTGCCGTCAGTTATTTACATGTGGATAACCTAGAGTCAATTAAATTTTAAAACTGAATTCTTCATTTGGTCAGTATCTTTTTAACCATTCTGTAGATTAATGATATAAATTCTCCAGAACTGACACGTTTTCCTATTGTAACACCATCAGATCACAAGGTGAGGGTTGCCTTGTACAGATATTATCGATTTATGAGATTTTAGGAAATACATCATCATGGTTTAAATTTGTACTGATGTACACAAAAGAAGACGCAATTGCAAATTTCAAATTTCTGGGTTTATGCTTACTTTGCCAAAAATAGTGTTGTTTTTCAAAAATCTTTAGCCTTATTTTCATACGTTTGAGTTCTCGAACTCAGTTTCTAGCAGAGATCCCTAAATGGTCAAAGGTATGTGTTGCTACATTTACAGAAACTAATTCCGCAGATAGACTATCCAAATATAAGCTTCCTGCCACCCAAAATATTTTTCTAAAGCCTTTGGTACGCCTACTTTATTTCAGTGTTAAGATTTGTAGGTACTTAGTAATTACCTGCTAAATGTTTGCATACCAACAAATAGCAAATAAAAAAAAACACAAATTGCAGCTCACACTTAGCCGTACTTTTTTTTTTTTTTTAACATGCATGGGGATTTAGAGCTGATTTTATATAATATACACTTACTATGGTAATAGTTTCTACTGGATAAATTGCCCCCTGTTCACATGATTACATAAATATTTCATGGTGTTTCACATAGATAATGGTGGTTTCAAAGTCCTTCATCCCTGGGATTGAGTTTTATTTTTTTAAATTTATTTTTGGATTGAATTTTTAAATCGTCAATGAATTAAAAGATTCATCCTATCTTGGTATCTATGGCGAAGAATTAAGGCATTTCCATGTACAGTTTTTCCCAACTAAGGCAGAATTATTATTTCTTTTTGAAACTCTTTGGGGAATTGGAGGGAAACTATAAAGGAATGATTTATAGAGGTGTTAAATGTTCTGTTCTCTAATGTTCTGTTGGGTTCTGATGAATTCTGTGGCTCTAATACTTAAGAAGTAGTGGTCTGAAAGTTGGGATCATCCAAATTACTTAAAATACTATTCATGGGATCTGTTGTCTTGGATGTTGGTGTCTTAAATATCTGGCATTGGATAGTTGTCTATGAATAGTTTGCCAGGCTAGTAATAAACTTTTTTGACAATGAGAAATAGAGGGTGAAATTTCCGGTTGGGCTGGGGACAAATGTTTAGAGCTACTCCTGTTTCTAGCTGCACATTAGGGTTAAGAGGTAGAGGGACAGTGTCAGGCAGAGCCTTTCCCTTTCACGCATGTGCCTGGCGTTTGTCACCCGTGAAAATTTGCATGTGTCCTACTGTGCTCTTTGCTTAAGAGGCTTGTGTGACTCCTGTTTGGGTCATCTGGTAATTTTGCCTTCTTAGTCTGGGGCATTTCATTATTTCCTTCCAAAGGTTATGCTTGGCCTAACATTTGGGCATTTTATAATTAAATTTACAGTAAACTATATACTAGAAGATAGACATACCTTTGGATAACAGATGGGCCCCGTTCCTTAGGGCTTTCTATCCCTCATTTTTTTAAATGTCCAAAACCCAGGATTGATTTCAAATCGTAAACCTGTGTTTTGCAGGCTAGAAAAAACAATTTCATAAAATCATCAGAGTGCTTATTATTTTTAACCATGCCTGGTATCACTGAGAACCCTCCGCAAAGTGTGTAGTATCCGCATTCAGATGAACGGAAGCAGTGGTTCTGGGGCAAGTCACGGGAGAGGGTTCTAGACTCGTAAACCATAGTGGCTTTGCTGTCAACATGGCCTGTGTTTACTGCTGCGGCTCTTTCCAGCGTTTGTGAGAAACAGACTATCAGGGGAGGATGGGGCAGATGTTCCTATATTCTCTGCTGCTCATGAAGCCTGTTTTAGTGCTTCTCACCATAAAAACACATGTAGGGCATTTATTTGGGGCAGCTTTCACAAAAATTGTGGTGACCACTGCCTGTGAAAATTTCCTTATGCATCAATAGAGAATAGACCCCAGAAACTTCCTGGAAATAATCTGCTCTGGGTTTAACATTGCTTTGATTTAAAATGCAGTTTTGTATAGTTTTAAAATGCAAATTTAAAAATAGGAGACATGGGCTAAAATTTCATGCTAGAAATCTTATTTAATGGATATACATATTGACATCATAAAATTTACTAAATCTCTGTGTGTCAAGGCTGATTTATATGAAGTAGGAGAAATGTGACCTAACTTTAAGATATTATAAGACAAAAATAAACTATACAAAACTGTTTGGCTGCTTAGTACTAATATAACTAGTTAGGAAATAATGATGTTTGCTATTCTTTTTGTTTACCTTTATTTAAAATCATTTAATATATTTTTCTTGATAAATTAGATTACTCAAAATTGGCAACTAAAGAGTATTAAAGAAACGGTATCCTTTTATATTTTTCCCTTTTAATACATAACCATAACCATAAGCTGTTTTCCTTAATATGTGATCCAGAATGTAATTTGCAATTTATGCTTTGATTTATTTTCAGCTTTTTGCTAAGATTGTACCTGATATATTTCATTATTCTATTTTAAGAAATGTATCAACATCAAGATATGGTGAGTTCTTTAAAAGTTAACAATATCAACAATAATAGATACAAAACACTAATTTGTTATGAACCTAACCAACGTGGAAAAAACCCTCTAACAAGCAGATATATATATATATATATATATGTATGTATGTATGTATATATAACAATATGTGTGCCTTTAAAAATACAGAACAATCATTCTGGATCAATAGTTAAATTATTACTTTAATTGAATCAATTTGGTCTTGGAATATTTCTCTTCTGCTATTACCCCAAAGAAGGCTCCTAATTTTAATTTATGCAAGTAAATGCACAAATCAAAAGTAAAAGTGGATATTTTATGCTTTAATTCACAGAGAAGTAATAAATCATCTTTTCCCTTACCTCTAGGACCTCTAGGCTGGTCAAACCCTAACCATGATTAGTATTGTTTCAAGTTTCTTCCATTTACTCTTGTTAAACTGGGTTATGTATCTTCAAGTGAAATGGCTGAGCTTTCACCGTAATTCTTGTTGCTATTGACAACCAAAGCAGCCATGCAAGAAGAAAATCCTGTGGAAGGAAAGAAAAAACAAATCTTAACATTTTCTCCCCAAAGTTGGAGAGAAAAGAGAATACAAAGTATGTAAGAATCAGGTAAGTAAAGATCTGTCAATTAAAAAATTACCAGCCTTGGTTACTAATCGATCCAAAGTTTTAATTTTTTTCAGATATTTTGTCCAACACTCATTTAAATAAAAGGATACTGTCTCTTGGAACCAAAATTAATAATCTGAAAATGAAAAATTGGATTGGAAGCTACAGTGCCACAAGAGGTCTGAAATACTCTGATTTAGAATTTGGACTATGAAAGAATAGCACAACTTCAATTATTGGTTAATATTTTTGTTACAAAGTGGTTTTGAATGACAAAATGGTGACTAAAATATTACTATTTTAAACATGTCCTAGATTTTTTTTTGTTTCAGAAAAGCACTGAGCATTGAATATGTGTAAGTCTCCGGGAATGTAACAAGTTGCTAAATACCCAAGTCCAGCCTCCTTACAGAGAAAAGATCTGGAATTTCTTTTTTTGGACATTTGTTTTGCAGCTTTCTACGTCTTAAGGCAGAGAATAGCCAGGATAAGGTGCCAGCTCAAAGGTTAGATGAACATATTTCTTGAAATAATTTTGGCTAATCTATGTCTTGAAAGGCATAACCTCTAAATAATACCGTTACAGAGCTATCAATAGAACTTGACTTCAGTTGTGTTTTTGAGTTGCCTATTTTGGGAAAAACTATATTTTTTAGAGATGTGTTTATTCTGTTCATAATTATATAAGTTCATTTTATTTCAGTTATTACATTAAACTTTTCCCTTTCAGTTTATAATCCCTTTCTCCTGTCTTATGAATCTAATAAATTGACCTCCATTCTAACCTAAAGGACAGTTTGTATTTTTAATACTTAAAGAAGGAAATTAAAAAAAAAAAAAAGGTCCACCAAATGAAATTACTAACACCAGCCTATCATTAACCTGAAGGGATTGTATCTCATATTCATTAATTCTCCTTGGAAAAATTCAGGTAAGAAATATTTTTATTGTATAAAATATTGAAGGTGTTATAATAGGACCTATGCGTATTTATGCTATATTGTTTTGGTACATAAAAGGTTCCTTGTTTAAAATATTTTGGAAGTGAATAATGTCACTTAACGAATCACCCTCATGGCACTTTAGTGGAAAATTTTGGTGAAATTCTATTTAATGGAATTGGGGCCAAGAAGACAATGTACTTTAAACTGATAGGTGAAAGATACTATCACACGTCATAGAAAATGTTTTTAAGAGAGGATTTTAGTAAAAACATTGGGGAAAAAATTGGTAGTGCTAGAAATAAAAGTTAAGGAATTTCTTTGTTCAGGGAGACTTAAAGAAATCGCAGTGTGCATATCTTATAACTGATAAGAGTTATTGGATTAACCAGCAGAGCTATGGCTGAGTAAAAGGAGGCAATGCCAAAGAAAAGTACGAGTGACCCTTCAACAATAGAGGTTTGAACTGCATGAGTACTCTTACGCATGCATTTTTTTTTAATGATTTTTTTTTATTATGTTAGTCACCATACAGTACATCCCCGGATTCTGATGCAAAGTTCGATGCTTCATTAGTTGCGTATAACACCCAGTGCACCATGCAATACGTGCCCTCCTTACCACCTATCACCAGTCTATCCCATTCCCCCACCCCCCTCCCCTCTGAAGCCTTCAGTTTGTTTCTCATAGTCCATAGTCTCTCATGTTTCATTCCCCCTTCTGATTACCCCCCTTTTCTTTATCCCTTTCTTCCCCTACCGATCATCCTAGTTCTTATGTTCCATAGATGAGAGAAATCATATGATAATTGTCTTTCTCTGCTTGACTTATTTCACTTAGCATTATCTCCTCCAGTGCCGTCCATGTTGCAGCAAATGTTGAGAATTCGTTCTTTCTGATAGCTGAGTAATATTCCATTGTATATATGGACCACAGCTTCTTAATCCAGTCATCTGTTGAAGGGCATCTCGGCTCCTTCCATGATTTGGCTATTGTGGACAATGCAGCTATGAACATTGGGGTGCATATGGCCCTTCTCTTTACTACGTCTGTATCTTTGGGGTAAACACCCAGTAGTGCAATGGCTGGGTCATAGGGTAGTTCAATTTTTAACTTTTTAAGGGACCTCCACACTGTTTTCCAGAGTGGCTGTACCAACTTGCATTCCCACCAACAATGTAGGAGGGATCCCCTTTCTCCACATCCTCTCCAACAATTGTTGTTTCTTGCCTTGTCTATCTTTGCCATTCTAACTGGCGTAAGGTGGTATCTCAGTGTGGTTTTGATTTGAATTTCCCTGATGGCTAATGATTTTGAACATTTTTTCATGTGTCTGTTAGCCATTTGTATGTCTTCATTGGAAAAGTGTCTGTTCATATCTTCTGCCCATTTTATGATTTGTTTATTTGTTTCTCGTGTATTGAGTTTGAGAAGTTCTTTGTAGATCTTGGATACCAGTCCTTTATCTGTGGTGTCCTTTGCAAATATATTCTCCCATTCCGTGGGCTGTCTCTTAGTTTTTTTGACTGTTTCCTTGGCTGTGCAGAAGCTCTTTATCCTGATAAAGTCCCATAAGTTCATTTTATCTTTTATTTCTCTTGCCTTTGGAGATGTGTCGTGAAAAAGGTTGCTCTGGCCGATGTCATAGAAGTTGTTGCCTATGTTCTCCTCTAGAATTTTGATGGATTCCTGTCTCACATTGAGGTCTTTCATCCATTTGGAGTTTATTTTTGTGTATGGTGTGAGAGAGTGGTCAAGTTTCATTCTTTTGCATGTAGCTGTCCAATTTTCCCAGCACCATTTATTGAAGAGACTGTCTTTTTTCCACCGGATGTTTTTTCCTGCTTTATCAAAGATTAGTTGCCCAAAGAGCCGAGGGTCCATTTCTGGGTTCTCTATTCTGTTCCATTGGTCGATGTGTCTGTTTTTGTGCCAGTACCATGCTGTCTTTGTGATCACAGCTTTGTAGTACAGCTCGAAATCCGGCATTGTGATGCCCCCAGCTTTGTTTTTCCTTTTCAACAGTTCCTTGGAGATTCGGGGCCTTTTCTGGTTCCATACAAATTTAAGGACTATTTGTTCCAGTTCTTTGAAAAATGTCCTCGGTATTTTGATCGGGATAGCATTGAAAGTGTAGATTGCTCTGGGTAGTATGGACATTTTAACTATGTTAATTCTTCCAATCCATGAGCATGGAATATTTTTCCATCTTTTTATGTCTTCCTCAATATCTTTCAAAAGTGATCTATAGTTTCTAGCATATAGGTCCTTTACGTCTCTGGTTAAGTTAATTCCAAGGTAACGCATGGTTTTTGGTGTTATTGTAAATGGGATGGATTCCCTAATTTCTCTTTCTTCAGTCTCGTTATTCGTGTATAGAAATGCAACTGATTTCTGGGCATTGATTTTGTATCCTGCCACCTTACTGAATTGTTCTATAACTTCTAATAGTTTGGNAGAGGAGCCTGATGTGGGGCTTCGATCCCATAACGCTGGGATCACGCCCTGAGCCGAAGGCAGACGCTTAACCGCTGTGCCACCCAGGCGCCCCTACCTTACGATTTTCTTAATAACATTTTCTCTGGCTTGCTTTATGGTAAGAATACAGTATACAGTATATAATATATACTATATATATAATATGTATATAATATATAGTATATAATACATATAGCATAAAACATTTATGTTACTGGTAAGGCTTTCAACAATAGGCTGTAAGTAGTTAAGTTTTGGGGGAATTGGAACTTATACATAGATTTTTGACTGCGTGAGGGTTGGCACCCTAATCCCCATATTGTTCAGGGGTCAATTGTAGAATGTGGGCTTTGTCACCAACAGATCTAGGTTCAGGACCTATTCCTGTGACTTACCAGCTGGCCATGAATGCCTCATGCAGAACAGTTCTTGATAAATATTTGCTATTATTAGTGTGTGGTCAATATATAGAATATATAGAGAGAACAATATATAACAATATATAGAATATTTTGAACACCTTAGTGTTTGACTAGCGTCCATCCTAATCCTCATGGTATAGCACGTTTTTAAATACGTTTGTTTATATGCCCACCTTTAAAAAAAAAAGATTTATATATTTTAGAGAGAGAGAGTGTGGGGGTGGGGTGCAGAGGGAGAGGGAGAGAGAGAATCTCAAGCCGACTCTGTGCTGAGCATGGAGCCCAGCTCGGGGCTTGATCCCACGACCCTGAGATAATGATTTGAGCCGCAGTCAAGAGTTGGACCCCTACCTGACTGCACCACTCAGGTGTCCCCATATGCCCATGTTTTGAAAGTAATCAATTGGAAGTAGGAGATTTCTCACATTATTCATTTCAAAAATAAAACTTTCATTGAATAGCTGTCTGTGTTTCTGAACCATTCCTTTTCCACTTCTCTAATAATATCCACCCTACTCAGAGTAGAGTATGGTTTTGGTTAGCTAACCAAAGGAAAAGGAACCGGAAGGAACTAGAATATTTAGTTACTGTGATTTGACAAACATTTGAGAGCTTACTAGAAGCAAGGAGCTACGCTAGGTGCTGGGAGAGACACAATATTAGTAAAAATCTTGTTTGCGAGGTGCTACTTTGGTAAAATGATTGTCTCTTATTCCTTCCGGGATTCTAAAGTAGGAAAGAGTTAGGGACAATGAGTTGAGTTTGTTCCAAGGAAGAGACGCTTCTTGCTGGAGAGGATCAAAGAAGATTTTATGGACTTGGTGGTGTTCAGTTGAGTCATTCATTGAACAGTTATACATGTTGAGTGCTGTTACCTTCTTGATATCCCTGCACTCCAGATAACCACTTGCAGATATCAGCCCAATAAGATGAAGCTCTAGGCATCCATGTTGTTCCTGTCAGTGTGGAAGGCCCATATGTTAGCACAATACTGGGTGAGAGGTGTGTTTTGATCTAGGATACTGCACAAGCCTATCTCAGGGGGCAGGATCCCAGCCCAGGGTGGCCCAACTAAATCCTAAGGGATAAGTAAGTCCAGTGACGGCACCCTGGCCAGACAGAAAAATACACTGAAACTTTAGAAGCCAGAGTGAGGGGGCACATTCTAGGAAATGTGAGCGCCTTACTCTGGCATGGGGTATGTGTTTGAAGGGCATCAGATAAGAGAAGCAGTGGGAGAAGTAGCAATGGGCTGACTCATGGAAGGCCTTTGATGTCATCTTAAATAGATTAGCCTTTGTCCCAAAGTGGCAGAGGAACATTGTAATGATGTTAAGCAAGGAAATTACATAATCAAATTTATATTTCAGAGGTTGTAAGCTGTACTAATAGGTCAGATCTAGCGTACGGGTGCATTTAGTCTTGTTCACAGAGTATTTTACCATTTCTTGAAATAGTTGCCAGTATTTCACAGGAAACATGGATATCAGGCTTTGTTGAAAGATCAGTAGTCCTGCATTACTGCAAGGAGTGGGTGGGCCGGAGTTGCTTAGCTGTTGTCCCATTTGGAAAAAGCACATACTCCATTTTGCCATGGCGCTCACTCCTTCAGGGCAAATGCCTGGGACCTGTAGGCATTGGAGGTTGTGGGGCTAATTTCTGAGTGTTTTCCTGATTGGCAATTTAGAGAATAGCTTTTTGAGGCTCAGGACTCGAGGCTATTACAGTAAACCTGAGAAATCAGGCTTTAAGTAGTAAAGGTAAGAAAGGAGAAAAGGATAGAGATTGAAGATATTTTCAAAAAGGGAGGGAGGGAGAGGCACACAGCATCAGGTCAGTGGCAGGGCCCTCAGGCTTTGCAGACAGTCACCACTGGTGTGGCAGCTGCTGCCACTTGGAACTGTGTTTTTGAGAAACTTACTTTAGCTTTCTGAACAATAGCTTCTTTCTTGGGAAAATATAGGAAAAAGCCCTACCCCATAGGGTTTTTCTGAGCATCAAATGAGAAAATGCTTACAGCGCACTTGGCTCAGTAACTGGCTCGATGTTAACTCACGTTCAGTAAAATGGTGGCTGGTGGTGGTGATGATGGTTGTGGGGAATGAGGAAGATGGAATCAAGGATGAAGCCCAAGTTTCTGATGTGTTATTCAGTGACCTAGAGAACGTGGAAGAAAGTGCAGATGATGACTTCCACGTTGGATGTGGTATGTTCGGAGGGCTTGTGAGACTTTGCAGTGGAGGGTGTGGTATGTGGTTGGATTCCGGGCCTGGAGCTCGGGGGTGAGATCTGAGCAGGGCCGAGGCTGTGATTTGATGATCTCTCCACCACTGCCCTACACACAGCTCCCTCCCTTCAGTCAGCATTGATAACCATTGCTACTGTGTCCATACAGGATCAAGCTCAAACAGTATATGAACAGTGCGGGGGAGGCGAAATACCACGTCACATGTTGGCTGAAATGTCATCTACTCATTTTAAGTTGTTGAAAAAAAATCCTTTCCAGTTTACCATTTGGGCTGGGAGAAAATCACCCTGTACAAACCATATGCCCTGTTTTCCCCTTTTGGTTGGCTTTTTCTGTCTTACATCACTGTAACTCCTAATTCTAAGCAAATATTCAATTAAAAGTGAATCATTGCTAGGAATAAATGACCACGCTAATTTTGGAAGTTTGTATTCTTTCTTAACGGAATGCACTGACCACCAGCCCTACCTCAAGTCCTGGCTTAGACACCACCTTCTCTTCTCTGCCTTCCTTATTTAGCAGGGGGGCGTCTCCTTTCCTTGCTCTCCATTTCGTTTTAACATGTGCATGGAGCCTGTCACCCTGCCCTACACTGTGGCTATTTGTGGGTCTGTGTCTTTGGTTCTGCCAGACTTCAGTCCCATGAAGCTGGTGACTGTGTCGTATGCGTCTTCCTGCCCAGGGTAGAAGCTTTCACTGTGTCCTGTCTGGTTCAGCTCAGCTCAGCACACTTTGAAGGGTGTATGCACTTCTGCATACATGGGACGAAAAAGATAAACAGGATGGAATCTTAATAACCAGATTGTGGTTTTCAGGAAGATTAATTTACTGGGAAAATGAATAGATTTAATTTGCCTATCTTATGACCTATGTTACAGATCATAGATCTTAACTCTTGATTAAGGTTCTGAAAAGAAATCAGTTTACATGCTTGAAAAACACATAAACTATAATCTGTGGCATCTGCTGCTTACAGTCCATTGATCGTTCACCATGATGGATAGACTCCTGATTCTTTGAGGACAAGGCCCTCCAGGTGGACACCGCCTTCACTGTGAAGGACTATTTTCTGCTCTCCGAACCCTGTCACAGTGGACTGCCCTTATATTTCTAGACCCTCTGCTTCTTCATGTGTCTCTGGATTTGCCTGTGCGGCTGGTTCTTAAATGAAAGGCACTTCAGCCATCCACATGGTGAATTCCTCCTCATCGGTTAAGATTCAGTTCACATGTCCTCCTGTAAGCCCTTCCTGACATTTTTTCCTACCCTTACCTCTTTGCAGAAAAATTCCTTTTTCTATATTCTCTTAACACTTTGTATGCCTGTCATGTCTGTGTTTGCCAGGAGACTGTATGCTATTTCAGAGCAGGGACTGTGTATTTATTTATTTTTTTATTTTTATTTTATTTTTTAAAAAGATTTTATTTATTTATTTGACAGAGATAGAGACAGCCAGCGAGAGAGGGAACACAAGCAAGGGGAGTGGGAGAGGAAGAAGCAGGCTCATAGCGGAGAAGCCTGATATGGGGCTCGATCCCAGAACTCCGGGATCACGCCCTGAGCCGAAGGCAGACGCTTAATGACTGTGCTACCCAGGCGCCCAGTACTGTGTATTTAAAGAGCTCAAAGTTGGGGTGCTTGGATGGCACAGTCAGCTGAGCATCTGACTCTTGATTTCAGCTCAGGTCATGATCTGGGTGTCCTGAGATCGAGCCCTGCACTGGGCTCTGTGCTCAGTGGGGAACCTGCTTGAGATTCTCTCTCTCCCTCTGCTTCCCCCCCCCCAAAAATAAATAAATCCTAAAAAAGAAATAAAGAGCTTAAACTCTAATGGAACTAGATAAGGAAAATAACTATGTAATAGTGATCATATAGCATGATGTGTGTATATAAATGAATATAAACATATGTAAATGATGTATGATAGAGGTGTGCTTATGAAAGTACTGAGAGGCTCATGAAAGCCCTGAGAAGGACTCCAAACTCAGAATGAGGGTCTAAAGCAAATCTCGGAGATGGCAATGTTTAATCTGAGTAGCACTGAAGCCTGAGTGGGTATTAGTCCAGCGGACAGTGGAAAGAAGGGCATGCCATGGAAAAGCATCGAGGTATCAGAGTATGTTGTTTTCTGGGAACTGCAGTTAGTTGGTGTGTTTGTGGAGTGATTGCAAAGGAGGCTGGTGGGATAGGTAGGAGTCGAATCAGAACTGTGGTGTTGGCATTTGAGTTACGACAATGAGCTAAGTACACTTGCCGGGAAGTCAGTGACTGAGTGAGCGTAAGGGGGAGAATGGCTCGGTCAGTCATGGGTTAGTGAGGTCCCTCTAATCGCAGAGTACTGGAGGCAGGGAGGCCACGGTGCCAACACTTATTTAGCCAATCCTTTATTGATGGTCCTTTAGGTTGTTACTAAATTTCTGCTTAAGGTTCATCGTCAGATAAATTTAGAAAAATTAATGAATGTTTTTCTAAAAAAAAAAAAAAAAAAAGCAGGAGGCCAAACTGACAAATGCCTCACATCCTGTAAATCTATGCATAGTCACACAAGTGATTCCATTTCTTTTAGTAGTAAATATATGGCTCAACTCATTATATATCAGTGACTCTTTGTAACATAAGGGTTTTGATTGCTGAAAGAAGTGAGAATAGTTACATTAAATTTTGCTGGCCTTTTGTGATGATTGCTTAGTAAACCTCAAAATTACGGCACCATCTCCTCAGCTAAAACAAATAACAATAATTTTTAACAAAAACAAATACTTTAATGTGCGTCATTATATTCTAATGAATTCTTATCTTACAAAGTCAGATATCTCGTAGATTTCTTTTTGCTTCTTTCCGAAACCTTTTCTGACTCTCTTAAACTATGTAATTGATCATTTCCTCTTCTGTGTCCTTTACATGCATCTGTTACAAAGACATCTTTGCTTACTCCCGTCTCTCCTTACTAGACTTACCCTCTTGAGGATGAGGACTTGGCATCTCATTGATTTGTATTCCCTCAGTTCTTAAAACAGTGTCTAAGACACTAAGACACTGGCACTTTTCCTCTTTGCCGTCCTTATAATGCTCATTATAGCTAGCAGTTTATTGAGCTCTTACTATGAGATGGGTACTGTCCTAAGCACTTTATTTGGATTTTTCTCAGTTGACCTTCCCAACAACCCCCTGGATAAATTCTATGTGTACCCTGTAGGGTCACTATTTCTTTCGTTAAGAAAGTGGGAATTCTGGCTACTTTCTCTGGTTTCACTATGATATGCATTTTAGAGCAGAGAGAAGCTGGGAAATCTGCATAGGTCATCCGTTTCCAAAGCAGTAGGGGTAGGACCCCAGGGGTCTAACTCTAGCACCTGTACTCTGCAGCCCTGCTCAAGAGCGCATTGGTAAGTGAACAGTGGCTCACAAGTTCAGTAATAACATTTCTCAAGGTGTGCATATTATTCTACTGGTGCTTATAAACTTTTCCCATTTTTGTATTTGAAAAATTTCAAATCTACAGAAAAGTTGAAACTATAGGAACAATAAACACCCATATATTCTTCCTGTAAAACTGTTAACATATTGTATATTTTCTTTTCTAACTTAGAGACATAGTGGCACTTGATGTCTAAATATTTCAGCATGCATCTCGTGAGAGCAAGGACATTTACCTACAAACCACAATATAATTATCATACATAAGAAATTTAATGTAGATACAATAATCTCATGTAATAAACAGTCTATATTTAGATTTCCCCAATTATCCCAATAAGGATTTTTATGGATTTTTTTTCTTTTGTATCCAGTGCCAATCAAGGATCACTTAGTACATCTAGTTGGCATTCCTTCCTGTTCTCCCATGATTTGGAACAATTCTGCCACTTTCCTTTTCCTCCCTCCTTCTCTCTCTCTTTTTCTTTCTTTTCTCTTTTCTTTTCTTTCTTTTCTTTTCTTTTCTTTTCTTTTCTTTCTTTCCTTTCCTTTCCTTTCCTTTCCTTTCCTCTTTTCTTTTCTTTTTCCTTTCCTTTCCTTTCCTTTCCTTTCCTTTCCTTTCCTTTCCTTTCCTTTCCTTTCTTTCTTTCTTTTCTTTTCTTTCTTTCTTTCTTTCTTTCCTGACAATGACATTTTTAAAAGAGTCTACATCAATTGCTTGGTAGAATGTTCCGCAGTCAATTCAGGCTAAACCTTCTGCAAGAATATTACACAGGTGATCATATATTATGATACTCTGTTTGCACATGACAAGGTTCTGTTTTTGGTGATGCTAAATTTGATCACTTGATTAAGGGTCTGTCCATCAGATTGTTCCACTGAAAGTCACCTTCTTTTTATAATGAGTAAGCTGTCAGATGATACGTTGAAACTGTTCGAATATCCTTTTTCCCAACAAACTTTTTTTTTAATTTTTAAAAATTTATTATGTTAGTCACCATACAGTACATCGCTAGTTTTTGATGTAATGTTCCATGATTCATTGTTTGCATATAACACCCAGTGCACCATGCAGTATGTGCCCTCCTTACTACACATCACCAGCCTATCCCATTCTCCCACCCCCTCCCCTCTGAAACCCTCACCAACAAACTTCTAATCAGTGAAAGTTTTAACATCTGTGGATAATTTTTGCTCAAATTAATTATTTCAGTGGTGGTTGTAAAGTTGCCTTTTTCAAATTCTGTCATTACTTGTACATGTTACATGGCATTCTTCTGTAAAGAGCAACTCTGTCTTCCTTTTTTAGAGTCACTTTGGTCATATGGATTCTTTTGTTATTTAGTTGTTATCAATTACTGTCCTTATTTTTCTTGGTGCTCAAATTATCCCAAATTTGGCCAGTGAGAACATCTCCAAGCAAGCTCCTATGTCCTTTTCACATGTTCCATCATTCTTTGAATACATCCCTGCTTTTTGTCACAGCAAAAGAGTCCAGCCTCCCTGACTCAGCCCTGATTCCTTTTTTGTGGAATGGTATTTAGAAACAAAGATCTGGGGGCTAGGTATGTTTATTTTTGCTGTTAACCTACTTAAAAAAAACAAAACCAAACCTACTTCACACTTCCAAATAGTAACAATTTCTGTGTGTTCATAAAGTTTCATTTGGCATTAATCTAAATTCCACCCTTATATCACATTAGAAGCAGAAACACTAAAATTGCAAGTAAACTCAAAATGATAGCAAAATGATAGAAGAAGGTTTTCTAAGTGGAAAGGGATAGTGCTTAATTATGTTAAACAGAAGTTGGTTTGAGATACAAAGGTGCAGATGGAGGCACTCATTTTCATTGGTTGACTTCAGGCATTAAAAGTTAAATAGTAAGGGGCACCTGGGTGGCTCAGTTGGTTAAGCGTCTGCCTTCGACTGGGTCCTGGAATCAAGCCCCCCATCGCGGGCTCCCTGCTCTGTGGGGAGCCTGCTTTTCCCTCTCCCTCTGCTGCTGTTCTGCCTACTTGTGCTCTCTTTCTATCTCTCTGTCAAATAAATGAATAAAATCTTTTAAAAAAAAGTTAAATTGTGAGTGCTGAAATAAGTAATTGGTAAATGTCCCTGAATTAGATGTTCCCAAAGACAAAAATAAAGTTATTGTCAGACAACTCTTGGAAGATGACCTGATACAGACCAGAAACCCTTGGTTATTTTAACTTATTTTAACTTCATGCTCTCAATGATTAATTGATTGATTGGTTGAGTTAATATTTGACTATAGTTCATGATTACAGACTTAGTAAAAAATAATGTTGGACAAAATGCGAGGGCGAGAAACCTGAGAGCTGTAGCAGTTCTTCAGAGGAGATAGCAGTTACAGACTTCGGTGATTCCCTCTCTGGGATCTGTCACAGAACAAGCAGTCGGTTGGAGATTCCTTGATGTCCACGTATTCTGATAAATCTACCTTCATTTTCTCAAATTATCAGTTGTGTTCCCAACTGCAGCTTCCATTTCCT
The DNA here is from genome assembly GCF_002007445.2 of Ailuropoda melanoleuca. Classification (NCBI taxonomy): domain Eukaryota; kingdom Metazoa; phylum Chordata; class Mammalia; order Carnivora; family Ursidae; genus Ailuropoda; species Ailuropoda melanoleuca. The sequence goes on along the minus strand of NC_048228.1, from coordinate 25,471,505 downwards.
GAAAATGTAACTTAAATACCTTTATGCCTTTTATCACTTTGGCCTTCTCTCCCCACCTCATCCTTCCCTGCTTAGGGTTTTTCTTCTCCTGTCCCCTCCAAAGCCACTCAAAATGCTGGGCTTTCTGTCCTTGTTCCTAACTCAAGAAGAACTAGTGGATTGATCATGAAACAGGGATAAGAATTTTTTTCTGGGGGCGCCTGGGTGGCATAGCAGTTAAGCGTCTGCCTTCGGCTCAGGGCGTGATCCCGGCGTTATGGGATCGAGCCCCACATCAGGCTCCTCTGATATGAGCCTGCTTCTTCCTCTCCCACTCCTCCTGCTTGTGTTCCCTCTCTCGCTGGCTGTCTCTACCTCTGTCAAATAAATAAATAAAATCTTTAAAAAAAAAAAATTTTTTTTTCTGAAATTGAGCAAGTCACTTAACTCTCTGTGCTTTCACTTCTCTGCTGGGAAATGGAGTATAATGTCGGTCTCTTTCCTGCCTTTTATGGATATTGTGAGAATCAATGTAACCGGTCGTATAAAAGGAGTTCTTCATACATAGTATTTAATAGTGATAACAATCAGAGGCACTTTTATTTCCGCTTTTACTACAGCAGGAATTTAGATTTGAAAATAGGACCACGGACACCAGGATACAGAATGGTGGGAAGGCTGCGGAATTGTTTTCCTCTGCAAATCTTAAAACCTGTAGGGTTCTTTCCTCTGGCTTTGGTTGTCCCTCTGCCATGGGGTAGCTCAAGGCCCTCTCCAGTGAAGCCCCGTGAAATTCTGCGTCCCTTCCTTCAGGCCCCATGAGAACAGCGCTGGGCTCTTGCCCCCTTCTTTCAGGAATTGTGTCTTTTCCAAGGCCAGTTGCTCTGTGAAAAAGATATTCCTCATCATACGTTCCTATTCCCCTCACGATGGGTTCTTGCACAGCTGGGTTCTCCGAAACTCGTTAGATGTAATGACGGCGCTCTGAAATCTCCCAGTTTTGTATCTGTTCATTTTCCTGCCTACCCTTGCATACTTCTGTGTCACGTTTGTTTCTAAGTTACCCATCCTGGGGGCAAGGATCCTCGTTCTGCTTTTAATGGTGCCATATCTGACGAGCAACATGATGTAGGCGGCAAAAACTACAAATGATGCTTCGGACTCTAAAGGCACTCTTACTTACATTAGAAAAGCCTTCTGAAGTTACTAACAGCACCTGCGGTTGAGTTGGTTTTTCCCTTGTCGCTCTCCAGACCCACCTTCTGCTTGGGGATCTCAGCATGTCCTGATTTTTTCAAGTGTTGACACTTGACTCCCAGTGTGATTTGTTTACATAAGAAACATTATATAGAACTGATATGGGAGTTTAATTGTCCCCTAACTTATTTGAAAACTCATTACATGGCAGTGTCAGAAAGCCATTCAGCTCTCAGAACCCCAGTTATATCAGGATGAATTTCCAAGAGTAAATTGTAGGTTGCAATCCCACAGAAGAGATGCGGGCATGGAACATGAAAGAACTGTGTCTGCTTTGCCAGTTGAGACATGTTTCTTTTTCTAGTTCAGAAAATGACAGAGAGGTTATTTTAAGGGCACTTTGGAGATGACGTTGTAGGAGTGTTAGTAAATTCTGAGTGTGATTTGCCCATTTGGGCTTAATTCTGACATCCAGTTTTGGGGGAAAATCTATCACTCATTGGCTATCTGATCCTCACCTGACTTTTATTTACTGAGCCGCTAAACCATGTGTGATACAAGAGGAGAGTGGGCTACCACAGATGACCCAAAGTTCTTGTCTCTGATCCATGTGAAGGTCAGAGGAGCAACGCTGCTTTTTCTGATTAACCTTTAGCACCAAGAGATACGTGATTTCCTCCAAACAAGTGTACCATCTGTCTTTGATGTTTTTAGAAGACCACTCTAAAGTGGACCGCTAAAAGTACACACTCTTTTAATTGGATTTTTTATGCCCCTGACCTGTGAGCCACAGCAGGTTGGAAGGGTTGGTGTATGCTGGCTCCCGAAAGCTCATGTTACAATGGCGAGGGTGACCAAGAGGGGGACAGTTTAACAGAAGTTGGAATAGTGTTTCTCTCATCTCAAGATGAGTATGTATATTTTAATCTAATTCTTGAGATTTAGAAATGAAGTTCTTTAGCTACTTCTATGATTATATGTTATTACAGATAGAAAATAAATTTGACAAGTTGTATTTCTTTCCTAGGATCTACTCATAACATTTCTATCCTAAATGTGTACCAAAGAAAACATTTGCAGGTTTGATAATAAACACAGATGGGGTCAGATTCCACAACTTTGTGTTCAGGGATCATCCGTTAGGAATTGTATTTAGCTGCAGGTAACAGTGACACAAGGAACAGTCCCCTAGATTACTAGGATGGTAATTTAGGGTTAATATTATGCCTTCTGGCTCTGTACTCTTCTGCCTTCTCAGGATCGCCTCATGGTCATAAAGTGGTGACTGTAGTTCGGTGACTGGTCAGCCCCCTTTTAGAGGAGCATTCCAAAAGCCCCACCCTGTCCGTTTACCTACCATCAGCCATAGTTTAGTCCCTTGGCTACCCAGATCCACCAGGGAAGATAGGGAATGTAGTTTTCCATTGCTAAGTCTTTCCCCACTCCCAAAACGAGCAAACAGAAAAGCCATTCTAGTTTTAAAAAGAAGGGAAAAATAGGTACTGGTAAGCACTCAGTGATTTCTGCCACCAGTACCTTTTATGATCTGCCCTAACCTTTCTTTTGATCTCCTCGGCTGTCATAAGCTCTTTACAGTGTAGCTCCCCTACAACCCTTGGCACTCACTGAAACCCCTTCACTTCCCTTCCCCCACACCGTGTACATATTCTGAAAGGCTTTCATCTACCATCCCAACTGTCTCAGCCTCTTAACCTCTAGGGCTTTGCTCAGATCACAATTTTCTAGGGAGGCCTGTAGTCATCATTGTTATGACTATACTGTATTATGACTATCCTGCCCCTCCCCCCCATCTTCTTTCAGCTCATTTCTCTGAGTTCTTAGTAAGTTTGGGCCAGTATATTCTAGTTTCACAGCTAATTTTTCACATCCTCAGTGACTCTCATCCCTCCTCCCCTACACTCGCCTGGTATAATACATGTATAGAACAAACGTTCAACGCACGTCTGTTGAATTCCACCACAGGCCCAGCAAGGTAATAGGAGGAAGTTCTGTTCGACATTTTTCTTAGTGTTTTCTTTTTGTGAGAGGAAATAATTGGTAATATCAGCATTTTGAGGATCCTAGCCCATTAGTTGCTGTTGGCTAATATATAGGTCCTTGGTTACTTCAGTGAATAGTCTGTTGGGTAGAAGGGCAAATAGCAGTTTGTTTGAGAATTGCTGACACCCTAAACAGGTAAGAAACATTAACAGTCTTAGCCTCTTGGAATGTGTGCATTTGATGTGCCCAAGATTAGGGCACTGAAAACAAACAACAAGAAAGGGAGGGGACAATAAAAACTTTTGTTCCTCTCCAGCACCTGGTAAACGGATGGTCATCAAGCTGGTCAGGGGGTCAAAAGGTAAAACGGCTTAGTTGCCTGAGTTTGTCCTCTTCTAAATAAACTTTTTCATGATTTTAAGTGGTACTTCCTCAACTACTGTTTCATGTTTTCAGAGATATTTTCAAATTCCAGCTCTTTGGAGGGATTATTACCTCAACTCATACTTAATGATTTTGAGATTTTTTAAAAAAAAATTATGACACTCTAGGTGCCTCAGTGATAATTGATTCATTCAGGTAGTGTTCATATATAAACACTGAAATTTATGGCAAATCTTCTATTTAAGATTAAAAAAAATTTAACTTGCATTTCTTGGTTATGGGGACTAGAAATTACATAAAGACTGGTTTATTTCTGGGACTTATTTTAAAAACTGCATATAAACCATCTACTGGTATACAGTCGACTGAAGAATAATTTTGGAAGCCCTTCTGGATAGTTCACGTCTTCTCACAGATCTGAACAAAACTGCTTCCTTTTGAATTTCATGCCATGTCTAAAATCAGATTTTAAGGATTTTCCAAGTGCATTTCTCTTATCATTTACCCCTTCTGTGCTCATCCCTTCTTTCTGAAGCTTTTTAATACTTCCTGAGCAGATCATTTAAGGCTTAGTAGTCATCCAGGGTCCGGGTGGAGTGACAAACAAGTAGGAAAAGCTGGAAGTAAGGTTGGCAAATAAACTCCGTGGAGTTTCAAGTGAGGGAAAGGTCAGCGAGAGTTGAGTGAGGAAATATAGAAAACACCAGAAATAACTTGCACCTCGGTTTTACAGGAGTATTCAAGTTTTGAAGGAAACAAAGTTTGAGAATTGTGAGAGAGGAAACTAGGAGCATATCCCAGAATGAAAACAGCCTTGGCTGATATGGGATGTAACAGTGTCAGGGACTTTAGAGCTCAGGGTCATTGTCGACTCCGTTCCCTTTGGTCTTCAAGATGTGTCTGCTCTTCCCTCAGTGCTTACTGAAGCCCATCTTTTCCGGTCACAGACAGATCATGCCTTTCTCATGTCAACTAGACTTTTTCTAGTCCATCCCCCATAGCACCACCAGGTTAATATCCCCAGAATTTTTATTTTTATCAGGCCATTCTCCTGATGATGATGATAAACTTCCAGAAACTTCCCATTTCGTATAAAGTATGTATTCCTCAGTCTGGAATTTAGGGAGCTTCATCATTTGATACCACTCACCTGGGATTGTCTACCTCTCATTTCTCCACTGACATTAAGCTATCTCTCTAGCTTGATTCTGCCTCAGCCCCTGCCCGAAGAACCAACTCAAGTCTCTTCTGAGACTGTACAAATCTGTGAATGTGCTTGTGTGATGATTTCGTCACAGATTTTGTAGGTGCCACCCATTTTGCTCATAAACAAATGTGTTAAATGAAAACTGATTCTTTTGTCTCTTTTCTACATCGTAAGCTCTTTGAGACTAGTGACAATGCTATACAATGAATTTTCTTCTATTTTCACACCTGGCATAGCACCACTCACCTATGCAGGGTATAGCAAGGTTTCTCGGTCTGGCGCCATCACACTTTGGGCTGGATAATTTGTGCTGGAGGGGGCTGAGGATTATGGAATGTTTACAGCATCCCTGTATTACCTGCTAGATGCCAGTAGCACCCTCGCCCCAGTATGACAACCAAAAATGTCTCTATTTATATCAAATGATCCACAGGGGACAAAGATAGCCTCAGCTGAGAACCACTGGTATAGAGTAAACAGAATAAATTCTGACCAGTGTTTGGCAGGAATGAAAGACAAAAGCTTTGAGTGATGTTTTATAGTATTTTGGAATCCTGAGGAAAGAAGGCAATAAATGTAAAATAGAACTTCCTATTTGCTGTGATAGGTCATGGCAAGAGTTAAGGCAAGTGCACCACACTTAGGGTTAAAAAAGATCAGGATGACAGAAGTATTCTTAAGTGGAAGTTCCAAAAAATACGGAGTTTGGGGTTTTATTTCCTTTAAAACCATTTCATATTAGAAATAGCATTTCTAGTAAAATAAGTATTATTAGTGGGAAATTTATCTGGAGCTCATATATACCCATATCTTTGGACTGAGAACTACTTTTTGAAGCACATTTGGGGGAACGAGTTTGAAATTACAGCTACAGGTTATTGTAAAGTTGTAACTATTGACAGACGTTGTGGTTATTCAGTTTTACTTTTTTTTTTTTAATTTTTTTTACTATTTTAACATTGCACTTAGGTTTAGCCAATTTTCCAGACCCAAGTGATACACACACACGTATTTGAGAGTATTTGAACACTGCTTAGCCCTACAAGAGACACTGATTTTCGTATTTTGGCTACTCTGTTGTAAGGTCTTAGTTTTCTCTTTTATTATCAAACTACTACGTGGCATAGATGCTCTATGGTTGATGTTCTGCTGACCTAGAAATAATGCGTGATATCCTCTTTTCACAGCTGTATGCCAGCCGCAGTGCAAACACGGTGAATGTATTGGACCTGACAAGTGCAAATGTCATCCCGGATATGCTGGAAAGACCTGCAATCAAGGTAGGAAACCGTCTGACACAAATGAACAGTCAGAAACCCCCTCTGTTTCTGCCTCATGTAAACGTTTTAGGTTCTCAGGCCAAACCACTTTTCCATGGCTATTGTTTCTAAAATGCGTGAACTGCCATTTTCTCAAAGATAAAAATATAATGGTAAAACTTAAAATATATTTTATCAGAGGACAATTCAAAGGATTTCATCCTCTTATTCCTATTTACTGATACTAATTAAAATGTATTTTAAAGAAGAGACTCACAGCATCAGTCACGTAGAAGCCTTACATTCTGCTAGTCCTTGTTCTTCTGCGAGCTAGTTGGGAAGCCCTGGCAAATTGTGGGCCTCCTTGGACCCCAGGGAGATGCAACCCAGTACTCAAAGTCAGGTATGAAGTCTGACTCGAAATTTTCTGGTCCCTTTAAACTCTGAGCCCTTTGATTTTTGAGATTAAATCCCCTTCAACTGTTACCAGTTTGCAAAGTTCCTCTGAGAAATAAAGATTTTGACAAACTCATTTTTAAGTTGCTTGTAAAAGCAGACTTTTATTGAGCACAGTGCCCCAGGTATTTTCTGTGTATTATCTATTTTCATTATTATAATATCAGGAGGTAGAGTGTTATTCATGATAATTAAGTAATAAATAATAGCTTCCTGTTATTTTTCATTAAAAGAGGTATCAGGGATATTAAGGTCTGGTCGAAGTTCACAGAATTAGTTGGTAAAAGACCTAGTATATCAGCTTAGAACTATTGTCCATATAATTCATATTTTCTCTGTCAATTTAATTTTAGGTAAGAAAATATTATTGCAAATGTGATCTTCTGACTTGTGTTAACAAATCTGAGAAAGCTTGTCTTTTTAATTAATTTCAACCCCAAATGTTCTATTATTAGGAGTAAAAAAACCCAGAAATAAAAGCTGGGGTTAGATTTCACCAGAAAGATACAAGGATAAAAGAGTCCATTTTTCACTTACTTCTTAAATTGAAGCAATGCTTTCTACCCTTTTCAGTGTTGAATGGAACAGTTACATGGGGCCTGACTGTCCCATAGATACCTTACTTGACCTCATCAGATATGGAGGTGACACTGTTGAGACACCCCTATTCTTCAGCATCTGATACTCCTTGATATGTCTCCTGTAAACTTGTGACTCACAGGCATAATTTCCACAACAGTCCAGAATGCTGGTGTTTGAAAAAGTAAATTGTTCCTGAACTATCAGATGAGATCCATGCTAATGAAATGTGACCTGTCCAATAGTAGGAAAAACTCTCAAGCATGTTCTGTATTATCTGTTAATTTGATTAACTGATTTTTTCCAGTGCTGCTTTTATAATATCTTTTAACTTGGAAGTTACAAAACATACCCGGATAGTCTTTTTGAAGTGAGTGGAGTTTTTGTTATCTCAGTTTACTCTTTTAAAAATCCATTTGACTTTCCTTCCCCAGTCTAAGTTTACAGGTAGTGACATGTCCGGTTCTGATTATTGAGTTATCGGTGTGCATCTGAGACTTCCAGCATGCTTCCCTTTTTAAAGTGGAGAACATAAACCATCAGAGGTTTCATTAATATGTCAGTACCGTAAAACTTTGTTGTCCTGTTGCCAGGAATTTATACAAAGAAGGTTATTATAAGAAGCCGCTGTTGAGATTGCTGAGAAATCCATCTAAATTTATTTGCAGGAGGGACATCAACTTTAATATGCTTCAAAGACACTGAAACTATTATTGCAACAAGGATCTATCTCTGGGTTTCTCCTGTTTTCAGAAAACCAGTTTATCACGTACTTTTTACTGTAATACATACCTGTTTCTCTAAAGAAAAATTGAAATATACTGAGTTTAAATCTTGCCTCCTAAAACTATATTCCTTAGGGGAAAGAGGATTTCATTAATAGCAAAATGGGATTTTATACCTGCAAAAAATAGTGCTGACACTGAAAATGTAATTTCAAGCCCAATCTTGAATATAAAACTACAGCTTACAGTAAACCCATGTGTTTGGATCATCTCCTTCTTTGTCTTCCTTAACAAAAAAGCAAGTGTGGCAAGTTCCCAATGGCATGGCTTATGCTCCTTGAGAACTTTCATGGTGTCTGATTTCTGGGTTCCTGAAAACTATTATTAAAATGACTTGCACATGCTAAGTGCACATTAAATATTTGCTCAGTGAATGATAGTCTCGTGTGGCGGTTCTTGGTCCTGAACACCCTACTTGTAAGGGTTGCATGCAGTTGTCCGTTACAGCACTTTAGGCAGCCTCTGAGTCTGTGGACTGAAGGCCCTGGTGAGGGTGAGAGGCGGCTGTGAAGGACCTGGGTGAGTGGGACAACCGTCGAGAGACACCAGGAAACGAGAATAGAAGAAATTTTATCAGTTACACAAATCAATGTAGACTGTTTTTTATCTGGACCATACATCTTAAGAAACTGGCAAATATGCCTCAGAAATATGGGAATTCAAACAGGTTTCCTTTTTCTTGAGGAGAGAAATGTTAAGAAAAGGTATATTTGAAATGATTTCACAGAACTGAGAATTAGGTTCTGATTAAAAGTAGGTTTCTATATGCTGGCTAATTGAACATAATAATAAAAATAAATAAAAGAGCAAAAAAAAGTAGGTTTCTGTGTAGGCAAGGATTTGCTAAAAAAATTTGTTGCAAGTGGCGTACTGTAAGAAATAATCTGCTGGAAACTTGATTGGTAGCATGAACAGCTTGCGTTAAACCGTCAGCGTTTAACCAGTGTGATCAGAGCTGCCTGGGAGCAGCCGAAAGAGCAGGGTGAGCCCACGTGGGAACTGGCTTAATTTAACAGCCTTGTCACAAGATTTGTGTGAATCTGCTGCTGGTGGCTTGCTTTTCCCTCGGAGTCATTTCTGGATTTGCCGTAGCTCGATGACATGTAAAATCATAGGCTTGGACTGATCATTAGCAAACTCTATACAGCACATGGTGCCCTTCACAATAATGAAATTCTAACCTGTACTCTGGCAAGATTTGCTTTTTTTCCCCACCTGATTTCTCTGGGAATTTTATTCATGCATAGTCTCCCTTCTTTGGGTCTCTGTACCCATACAAATTTTCTTCCCCTTCAGCCAAAAAGGGATACTGTTATAGATAATAACCTTTTTATAACTTTCCCATTAGGGAATGATTTTTATTGTGTAATACGTCCTATCATTGCATATTTTCAGAAATGAAAGACAGGTTTTTGAATGCATGATGTGCTTTATAATGATTTCAGAAGAAACAATTTATAAATATTAATTCCTAATATTTTTTAAAAAGATTTTATTTATTTATTCGACAGAGATAGAGACAGCCAGCAAGAGAGGGAACACAAGCAGGGGGGAGTGGGAGAGGAAGAAGCAGGCTCCCAGCGGAGGAGCCTGATGTGGAGCTCGATCCCAGAAGCCAGGATCACGCCCTGAGCCGAAGGCAGATGCTTAACTGCTGTGCCACCCAGGCGCCCCTAATTCCTAATATTTTGACAAAGTTTATGTTTCATACATTGAATTCCTCACCCCAAGAAAAGTACTGGGATCTTGTAGCCCAGAACCATACAGTAAACTTTGGCGGCCTAGGAAAATCTGAAAGTTGATTGCCTTTCTTACCCCTAATATTAAGGTAATTTCTGACAGCCTTACTTTTTGAAAGATGGGTGATTTCAACCCAGAAACCAATGTTCGTTTCATTTGAAAGTTTAGCTGTTGGTACTACGAAAATCTTAAAACAGGGTGTGATTGCCTTTTTGACTCTACTTTTGAGTCTTACCTTCGTGTACTGTTTTGGTAAGTTAATAATGGCAATAGTTAACCTTCTTTGTAGGAAGCTTATTCTATATCCGTACTAAATGGGACCTAAATAAAAGTTCTTACATTTGAATGAAAACATTGATGAACTATCATGCTATTTTCTTAAATCAATTCTTTATGCAAATCATAACTTTGTGCATAATTTTGGAGTATTTTAAACTATTGGACAACATAATAATAGAGGAAAAAGTTTCAAGTTGGACATTTAAGACCTCAGTGTCACTAAACAGCAGTTGGTTGTAATCAATATTCGTATAATCTGCTGAGTTTTCCCTTTGTTGATACCTAACATAATGCTTTAAAAAATGACCATCTCTTCTTTGGTGGTTATTTGGTATGAAAATGATGTATGTGTGTGTGCATGTGTGTAAAATGTACATGTGTTTTTGGGAGGCAAGATGGCAGTGATAAATTTTAAGGAAAACAAATTCAGATTTTAAAAAGAGAAACTGGATGAACTAGAAACCCATTTTTCAAAAGCATGTAAAGCATTCTTTTTGCACTCCACCGACTTTATGTAATTGTTTAATATATACTTATAAAGATTTTTAGGGCTAAAAATGACATCAGTTCAAAGTTGACTCTTATTACCTTCTTCCTGGTGTGAAGATGAGCACTTCTACTCAACTCCTCTTGACCAAGGCAGTGAACAGCCTCTTTTCCAACCCCTGGATCATCAAGCCACAAGTTTACCTTCAAGGGGTGAGCGTGCATTATGTCAGGTGGGCTGCACCCCCACCTGCACGGCTTTCTGCAGTTTTGTCACTTCTTGCAAATGTTCTGAAGACCAGCCCCGGAGGACCCAACCTTCAGCATCCTGAGCATGTAAAGCAAGCTGCAGGAATACCTGCTGCTGATTCTCTGTGCTCTGAAAAGCCTGGAGCCTCCGCTGTCCTTTCACTGCATCAAATATTGCTTCTCTTTTCCTTTCCTGGGTTCCAGAATGTTTCCTAAAAATCAGATGGCAAAGTCACTTTTATTTTCATAGGTGAAGTCAGGAATTCCAAAGCACGGAGATTGGGGTTTTGATGGCTCTTGCTAAGTCGATTTCAGAAGTGGGGAAGTCCTCTTCCGTGCCACCATATCTGGAGCATAGAGTGTTAGGTCACCCTGGAAATCAAACTGCACGTGAGCTTCCTTCTTTTGGTGTACATTTTGTAACATTAGAAAGCCAAAGTTCTGGCTCCGTGTAGCCTTTAAGGGGCTGTGTGATGATGGGAAAGTCATTTAATGTGTCTGAGTCCCAGCAGACCAAATAGGACCAGGGGGAGAGTAATTCCTGCCCTTAGTCAGCTTCAGGGCTGGTGTGGGAACAGGAGCACCAAAACTACCCTTGTTTTCATTGTGGTGGAGAGTTTTGTACAGAAGTTAGGTGGCAGCATGATTTTACAGTTTTTGTTCTAAAAAGACTGTGCCCTTCATCCGCTGATAGATTTAGGAGCTTCGAATGGCTGAATTAAGGTAGTTAAAGTTATTAATTACTGTCTCGCTGATCGGGAGCTTAATGCACTCGCTTATCGTCTGCATCAAGAAGTAGGGCAATAGGATTAATTTCAACAGTGATGATTTAAAGAATAAAAATTACAGCAGTTGACACACTGATGTCTGTTTGCCTGTGACCTCCACTTTAGTCATATGAAATGAAAAAGGTTAAATTTCTGGGAAATGCCCAGTTTGAGGGTCAAAGAAAAAAAAAAAGCCCAAATGCATTACCTGAATGAAAGATTATTTTCCTTAAAAATCCATTGGGTTATCTTATTCAGTGCGTCTATTCTAGATTTTTCAAGCTACTTTTCAGTGTCCGCATGCTAATAAAATTTCTGATTCTTTTTTTTTTCCTAAAATGTAATTATAATGCTGTGCAGCTTGCATTTTTGTTCTGGACTAGCTCTCTTCTTACCCCCCCACATCCCACCTCCCCAAGCTCCTGAATCCATCAGCCTGCTTAAATATACTCCTCACTGTAATAGATGTTCTTTAAGAATGTATACTCGGTGATTAAAGCATTTGAAATGTAAGCAGTTTAATTACAAAGTGATATCTTTTGATAAGATTGGTCCATGACTGAATTCATTATTTTTTATTATAGATTTTCTTTATAATTTATGTCGTAAACTTCTAGAGAAAGAGCAAGATTAGAGTGAATTTAAGTAAATACGCTAAAGTTTTCTTTCCTAGGTTCTTTTTAATCAGCTTTTAAGATTGAGAAAGTGTGATCCAGAGTTTGTTCTTTATATCGTTCTGTTTATTATTATAGGAGAGTTTACTATAAATTGGAAGTGTTTTTGAATTTCTGACTTGATAGTAACACAAGCATTACTAGGTCAGTGGTCTACGAGATTTTGGAAGCAGTACGTATTAGCTCCATTTTATAAGGCATTGGGTCAATAAGAAAATAAAGTTATGATAATAATAGACTAGAAGCCCTGAAGAAAATTGAGAAAAAGAAGGTCATCACCAGGACACCAGATGCTTTTAATCTTTGGAAGCTCCCTGCTTTAGCAGAAGTCTGATATTTGGTAAATATTGATAACGTGGATTATTGTGGAATTCTATTTCATAATTTCTGCAGTGGTTTTTGGAAGGGTCAGTGTGAAGTTTTTAGGACACGCATGCCTGTAGCAGATGGGCAGTGATGGCAGTCGCTGGAGACCTCAGCGCCAGCCAGCTGCCCGGGAGTATCAGCCACCCCATCACCAGCTGTTCGAGTTCGGCTTTTCTCAAATGGCTTTCGGTGTATTTGGGTACTTATGTGTCAAATTAATAATAGTAAGACAGCCAACAAATGTCTCTACATTTACCCATTGAAGGCTGTGTGTGTATTTCCTCTACCGTATTATTTTAAAGAGCGATTTCCAGGTGAGGGGTTATTTTTGTTTGTTTTTGAATTACGACATTGTTTTTCACTTCCTTTCAGTTTCATGATTCTTTTAACCTCAAAGTGCTTTTTCTCATGGAAAGGGAAGGATAAATCTGGACTGAAGACCACCAGTAGCCCCAGTCTGGATCATGAAAACGCTTCTCCTAGCAATCTTGAGGGGTTCTTCATTAGTCCAGACTAGAGCTGCCTCAGCTTGGCCTCAGCTTTAGTTCATGAACAGGGTGAATAAAGACATTTTCATCAGCATAAGTTTTCCTTATATATGAGCTGCTTAGATCTACAAACCTCTGACCAGTTCCTGTCAGGAACCCACAACGTTTCCGTGGCTCTTTAAAAATAAGCCTAAGTGTTCTTCATTGACACAGTTTCTATCCATCAGTATCCTTCCCTTGAGATACAGGATTCAGTCGTACTCTCTGGCTTTGTTGTACTGTTCTGTTTTATATTTGCTTAGTGCAAAAAATATTTAAAACAAAGCCTTTCTCTAATAATGTGCTCCGATTTAAATACCATTTAATATCAATCAGGGACTTACCAAAGCCAGGTGTGTATCCGCGGGGATGTATGGATGTATTAGGAATGATAATTAACTTCTCTCAGAACGTGAGAAAAGATTCTCTGACTCTAATTTTTAGTAAATATTGAAATTCAAGGTAGAAGAATATGAGAGGTAGAGTTTCTCTTTCTTCCTTGATTTAAAATTTTTCCTTCATTTAACAGAAGGAGAAGTAATTTTGTGTTGATACTGTAGTCTGCAAAGCACTTTCTTTGAGAAAATTTTAAAACAATATATTTTAAAATGTGATTCTGTTTTGAATGCCCTTGACTGGGCACAAGACAATAAAGTAGAGAATTGAAGAAAGCAAAGGAGATGATGAAGGTATTTGGTTTACGTAGTTAATCTTCCTAGGGTTCGCCCAGCTGGGGACCTGCTCACTGTTGTGTTAAGGTTAGAAAACGACCAAGTTGGAAAGTCAATAAAATATGAAAACATTGAAAACATTTATAAACGTAATAATTATTAGGTGGTCTTAAAACAGTGTAATTTGGTGGTTTAATTAAGTGAAATGTATAGATTTGCAATAAATGAGCAGGTCAAATTTAAATTTCATTAGATTAAAACACCTTTGCCACCTGATAGATCTATAAATCTGATTTGGTGACACGGATTAATGGATAGTTTATCTAATCAGGTGCTTACGCTGGCAGTTCCAGACAAAATAAACATGTCATATTTCTGTTTAATGAAGCCTATATTTTGGGCATTACCATTTTAGTGTTTGTCACTATGAGTTTTATGTTCATCTGAAGCAGTATTCAACTTGGGCTAGAAAATTCTTATGTTGACTTTATTAATTTATGTTGAGATTTAAACCAACAAACCAAAAATCCATAGTAATAGTCCATTATGTATCATCCCTTTGTATTTCCATATGCCTTTAACTGCCAAACGAATGAAAATATGTTGGAGGGTAGGTTTTTGGGTGGTTTGTTTATTTTGTGACCTGAATACATCAGTAAAGCAGGAAACTGAAATTTCTTCTTTAATCTGAGATCAGTATAGAACCTGTAAGATTGAACAAGAGAAACCACAATAGTGATCCCTCTGATTCATGCAGCTCTTACCCTCTGAAAATAGAGCTCTCCTTAGGAAAGGTCAAAGCAGTCGAGTGTTTTAAAATACTTCCTGTAGGGGGCGCCTGGGTGGCGGAGCGGTTACGCGTCTGCCTTCAGCTCAGGGCTTGATCCCGGCGTTGTGGGATCGAGCCCCACATCAGGCTCCTCTGCTATGAGCCTGCTTCTTCCTCTCCCACTCCCCCTGCTTGTGTTCCCTCTCTCGCTGGCTGTCTCTATCTCTGTCGAATAAATAAATAAAATCTTTAAAAAAATAAATAAATACTTCCTGTAAACTCAGCCTCACAGAGTTTTTTTTTTTTTTTAAACAGAGACAGAAGGAAATCGAAAGAGGAAGATCCCATAGTCAGGAGTGAGGCTAATAGTAACCTCAGGTATTTGGATAGTGGAGTCAGGTAGGTAGGTAGCAGGGCGCCTCCACCCATGAGGAGGATGGTGGGGGGGGATCAGGTAGGCATGTGTCTGTGAGGAGAATTTTTCCAACTGTCCTTCGTGGACAGACACCACAGGTACTACGTAATCTAAGCTCCAGAAAGTCACACAGCCCTCTCGTTGTTAGAGGCATTTGGTCCTTCCTGACAGGAAGGCTCTTGCTCACCCCTAGTGTAACCAGCATGGAAATGAAGACGGTAGAAACGGGCTCTATCTCTTACATTAACGCCTGGTTGCTGCAGCTTGTCCGACTTTTCTTGTTCATTCTTCAATATAGAGAGGTATTTTAAATGGCTTTACATTAGTGTTGAGGTTTTCTCATTTTGCTGCATCAACCCCGTCCTTTCCAGATCTAAATGAGTGTGGCCTGAAGCCGCGGCCCTGCAAGCACAGATGCATGAATACTTACGGCAGCTACAAGTGCTACTGTCTCAGCGGATTTATGCTCATGCCAGATGGGTCCTGCTCAAGTATGTCAAGAATCTTAACTGTTTCATAAGTGCTCTGGCTTGATCTCACGTTGCGCTCTGATAGGGTGTGTGAAAATAGCCTCCCAGGCCCCCTAACCAGGATGTGAGCATGTATTTATGTGTGTGCCTCAGGAATGGAAAGTCAACATGAAAGTTGCCCATTTGACATGTCTAGCATTATTTTGCCACGGGTGTGGGTATTAATTTGATTTGGAAGTGGTATTTAAGAATCGTAAAACTAAGCATATTTTCTAGTGTTTTTCCCAACACATTTTTGCCTGTCTTCTATCTGGGCAAAGAACTGTTCCAGCTAGAAAAAGAGCCTTAGTGCCTATGTGAGGACTGTGTTGCTGTTCACAAGCATGGACGCTAAACCATTAGCCGGTAGAGAAGCCATCGAGTCTGTTGACTGAGCGTGAACCATTCATAAGTACCTTCTCACTTCACTTTTACAGTTCTAACTTTCTAATAGTCTAAAGACTAAGATAGCACTTTTCTTAAAAACAAAATCTACATCAAATGAAAAAATGAAGGATTCCAGTAACATTAGAGTTCATGTGTCTTTGTGAGAAGTAAATGTGTCATGTTGTCCTACTATCATTTGGATGTGTTTATAAGATGGACAATGCCCTGAAATTTTCTGTAGGCTGAACGTTGGATTGAGTTTGTGTTTCCATGATCTCTGACAATGGAGAACTTGCTTGTTATTTTTACTGACTTATCTGTTAAGGTAGTTATCAATTAGTTAATTATCAGTTATCTCTAACTGGGTTGTATTTTATTAAAAAGTTCAGTTAATCAGTATTGCAAATTTAACATGGAACCTTTAGAAGTAGGTGAATTCATGTTTAAAACCATGTGGCAGTGATGTTAGAATTCTCTAACGTTGTATGACCCAGTAAGAAGTCTCCTACTGTCCCTAGAAAAATTTAGTGGGAGATTGGGAAAGTTAATTGGATGTTTTAGTGAAGACCGGCATTTAGCTTGAATAATCCAGAAAATAACCTCAATCCTCCACTTTCCTTGGCCACTGGGAAAATTTCCAGATAATCTATGTGAGATTAAGTTTTATATTTGTCTTTTCATTTTTCAAATGCATTAAAGATCTTCCTCCGATGAGGAATAATGACTGTTGGATAATTGAGGCATTTTTGTCTTCATTGTTGATTTAGTGTCAAGTAAAAAAAATAATAAAAGACCAGTTATTTCAGTTACAGAATTTGCCCTTTGCCTCTCTGAGTGAGCCACTCACACTCTTTCCAGGTGCCCTGACGTGCTCCATGGCAAACTGTCAGTATGGCTGTGATGTTGTCAAAGGACAGATACGGTGCCAGTGCCCCTCTCCCGGCCTACAGCTGGCGCCTGATGGGAGGACCTGTGTGGGTGAGTTGTAAAATCAAGCATCTCTGTCGGCAGCCCCTGCAGGATAAAAGGAGAACGTGAAAGGTGATGGGTATAAGGAAAAGAGGCAGTTACCTACATCAGGCAGTGCTGTCCTTAGAAGACAGTACATGTCTCTGGAGAGGACCTGTCTCTGTGAATGGATAATGGAAACCTTGTTTCCCTAAACATGAGGGACAGGAGGAAGCTTCAGGCAGAGGAAACCAGATGTGCAAAGGCTCTGAAGTTTAAAAGAGCACCGTATTCAGGGAATGCAGAAGAGCGCAGTAGTTCTAGAATGTTAAGAAGCAGTGAGGGGTGAAGCTGAGTAGGGAGGCAGGGCTAGACTGTACATTCTGCACTAAAGAGCTGGATTTTTTCCCTGTAAATTAGACCGCCCAGGATTGTGGTTACCAGTCTGGGCTTTGATTTCAAAGCTAGTGCTGCCGTGTGCTTGATATGTAACCTTGGGCAAGAGACTTCCTTCCTTTGAGCTTGAGTCTCGTCATCTTTGAAATGGGAGCAGCGCCGCATAGAGCCACTGTAAGGACTGAATGGAATTGTGTGTGCAAGAGCTGAGCAGGGTGCCTAGCGTGGAGCGTGTCCTCCACAAACAGAGGTAATAGTGGTTCGAGAGATGTATTTAGCGCTTCCTGTATTTCAGGGGCGGTGCCGAATGCTAGGATGTATAGTAGTGGACAGCAGACAAGATTTTGATCCCCACAAAGCTGACTGTCTAATAGGGGGCACAGAAAAGAAACAAATACCGAATAAAATTACAAACAATATTAAATGTCAATATGAGGTACGAAGAGGAAAACACAAAGGGTCTATTTTAGAAAGTAATGGTCAAGGAAAGCCCTTCAGTAAGACCTGGCCCACTGGCCGTGTGAAGAGTCACCAAGCAGGTGGACACAGCGCAGGGCACTGCCGTGAGAGAGAGCAGGGGCCGGCCTGCGTGAGGCTTAGAAAGAAAGCAGGCTGTGTGGCTTCCATGCGGAGTGAGTACGAGGGGCGGCGGCTTGACACACGACCAGGGGGGTACGTAAGGACTACATAGTTAGTGCGGGGCGCTCACGGACAGCATGACGAATGAGGATTTAATTTAAAAAGCAAGTAGAACAGTTGAGTTTTAATATTCCAATCTTAGGTTTCAATAAAACATTTGGACAGTTGAGTGGGAATGCTCTGGAGGGAGTAAGATGAGCGGGGAAAAGACCAGTTCGGAGGCTCCGGTCACAGTCTAACCTGGAAGGTGGTGAAGGGCAGGCTGGGCCTGGTTCACTGGGCCTGATGGTTTTGGGTTATGGGAAATAGGGTAGTTAACGATGCCTCATGTTTCCGGTCGGGGCAGCTAGTGGATACGGGCGCCGTCTGCGCAGACAGATGGAGCAGGAACAGGGCAGCTCTGCTGGGGAGGGAGGTTGAAATTTGGAGATGTGGAATTTATGTTGCCTGTCAGGACAACCAGCTGGATACCATTTGTGATGAGCCTGCCGTGCCAGGCAGCCGTTTGCCGACGTTTATTTTAAAATCCATTCCATCTGAACGTGCTGCGGCTCCTTCTAAGACACAGCTGATTTGTTTCTAGATGTGGATGAATGTGCTACTGGGAGAGTCTCCTGCCCTCGATTTCGGCAGTGTGTCAACACTTTTGGGAGTTACATCTGCAAGTGTCGTAAAGGCTTTGACCTCATGTACATCGCGGGCAGATACCAGTGTCACGGTAACGGACCTCAGGCGTCACTTTGTTTTGTTTCTTCCTGGGACGTGGAAGCTCTCTTCCCTGCGGTGGTGACGGGAAGTCAGAGGCAGGGGAGGGTGCCGGCATTACGTTAAACAGAAGCCCGTGCAACCATTTGGTGGTTCTGGATGCACGAGTACTTTGTCTCTTCCGTTTATCTGCTGGTTTTATGTGGACCTTACAAAAAAAATTTTTTTTTGAAACTGTATATTTTTGATGCCATCATACTTCTCTCCCGAATAAACTTCTTCTTTTCCCACTTCCTGGTGCAGATATAGATGAATGCGCCCTCGGTCAGTATCAGTGCAGCCGCTTTGCTCGATGTTACAACGTACACGGGTCCTACAAGTGTAAATGTAAAGAAGGATACGAGGGTGACGGACTGAATTGTGTGTGTGAGTAATGGTCGTCCCCCAGCTTTGAATTCTAGCAGGAAGTACGGGATTCCATGAAGCCCAGTACTGGGGAGATGAAGAACAGGGTTAATTATCCAAAAAGTATACTTTTTGTAGCTAATAATGTTAGTCTGTATTTTCTGAAGTCAAGTCACTTGCTCAGTATTTTTAAAAAATTAAAGACTCAGTAATACATTCTAATCTTAAATGCATCAATTCCTTTGCTAAAATCTCTCAATAGCTTCCCTTTGGCTGGCAAGAAATGATGGAGCTCTTCCTGAGAATTTGATTTTGTTACAATCAGAAATGAATGTTTGTCATTAACATTACATTATGACAGAGGGGAAATCTGAATATATACTACTTTTTTTGTTCCTCTGTTTTATATCTCCTAATTCTACTATTAAAAAAATCATTCCAATATTTATTTCCTCTAAATTTAGGGCAGTTTTGCTTTTTAAATCCTTAAAAGCTCTGTTTGGAGTATGGCTGTGTTAGTAGATAAACATGAAAAAAATAACCTCCAAGATGAAAGTTTTACAAATTAAAGACCATAATTTAGCATACATTTCATATGACGATAGATAATTTTTAAAGTTTTGGAGTAAAATATTTACTGAAAATCGTGAGACTTAAAATCATGGGAATTAAAGGATTTTTGAAGGGTCATGTAGTCATACTCCAAGCCTGGAGTATATCATTCCAGGAAGATTAAATATTAATTCCTTTTGGTGAAGATAATCACAGAAAAAGAGTCCACAGATCATCACGGTGACCTCTGAAGTTTGTTTTTTTTTTTAAGCAGTTGAATAAATTAGTTAAGGGGGAATGCAAACTAACTTAAAAAATATACAGAACATTTAGGGGCGCCTGGGTGGCACAGTTGATTAAGTGTCCAGTTCTTGGTTTCTGCTCAGGTCATGATCTTGAGGTCGTGAGATCGAGCCCCGTTTCTGGCTCCATGCTCAGCATGGAGTTTGCTTGAGATTCTCTCTCCCTCTCTCTTTGCTCCCCCTGCTCATGCTCTCTTACTCTCTCTCAAATAAATAAATAAGATCTTTAAAAAACATATATGGAACATTGAATGAACATATTTTGCATGAGTTGAATTTATATAGAATATGGAAGAGAAAAGTATTGGTCTTTAGATTATTCAAAACATGATTGTATAGTATATGTGTGCCCTACATAGTTTCTTAACAAACATTTCTCATATTTTAAAAACCTTAGAATGTTTTTGCATTTTAAACATCTCAAGGATTGTTGTCTATTTCCATTTTACAAATACTTGAAATTCTTTGTGTTGTAAATAATACATATCCATTACAGGAATGCCAGTATAATTTTTGCATATATCCACAGGGTGGATATGTGTGTATGAATATATATCTACAATCATATAACTACACACGCATAGTTGTTATTTGGAAAACAGCATGACACAGCAGGGGAATATTCTAAATGTGAAAAGTCAGCCTAGTTGGCATGAGATATTCTAATGTTTTTCACAATTTGATTCCACAACCAAACTTTCAGAGAGAGAGAGGGTTACACACTAATTTAAATCTTTTGACTCTTTCAGATATTCCAAAAGTCATGATTGAACCTTCAGGTCCAATTCACATACCAAAGGGAAATGGTACCATTTCAAAGGGTGATGGAGGACACAGTAACTGGATTCCTGATGTTGGAAGTACTAGGTGGCCTCTGAAGACACCATATATTCCTCCTATTATTACCAGCAGGCCCACTTCGAAGCCAACAATAAGACCTGCACCAAGGCCAACACCAGAGCCGACCCCACCCCCATTCACAGACCTTGGAACATCTCCACCAGCAACAAGCCCAGAAAGCCCAAGCACCAGCCTAACCCCTGTAACACCTGTCGCCACTACCTCTCCAAGATGGATTACTGTTGACAACAGGATACAGACAGATCCTCAGAAACCCAGAGGGGACGTGTTCAGTAAGTCTTAGAAATGTTAGCACATGTTTTGGAGTGGTTTCTCTTCCAGTTGTGTTGAGATATAATTGGCGTACAGCACCATATAGGTTTAAGCATAGTGTATATAGTATAGCACAGTGATCTGACCTACATAGATCGGGAAATACTGACCACAGTAAGTTAACATCCATCATCTCATATACGTACAAAAGAAACAAGAACAGAATTTTTCTGTGATAAGAAGTCTTTGGATTTACTCTCATGATAACTTTCATAGAAGTCCTACAGTAGTGTCAACTGTGGTCATAACATTGTACGTTATATCCCTAGTACTTATGGAGCTGATAAGTGGAGTTTTGTGCCTTTTGACTACTTTTCTCTAGTTCTCCCTCCCCCACACAACACCCTTGGTAATCACAAATCGGACCATTTTCTGTAAGTTTTTTTTTTATTTAGATTTTACATATAGTATGTGAGATCATATGGTATTTGTCTTTCTTTATCTGACCTACTTCCCTTAGCATAATGCCTCAGGTGTATCCACACTGTCTCAGATGGCAGGATTTTCTCATTTTTTTTAAAGGCTGAATTGTGTATCTATCCCATTGTGTATTGATATCACACCTCCTTTATCCACTCACCCATTGATGGAGACTTAGGTTGTTTCCATGTTGTGGCTATTGTGAATAATGCTGCAGGGACCGCAGGAGTGGAGATACCTCTTTGACATATTTTCATTTTCTTTGGAGAAATACCCAGAAGTGGAATTGCTGGATCACGTGGCAGTTCTAGTTTTAATTTTAGGGGGAACCTCCATACTGTTTTCCATGGTGGCTGCACTAATTCACGTTCCCCCCAACAGTGCACTAGGGTTCTCTTTTCACCTCTTGTCTCTTTGATAATGGCCATTCTAACAGGCACAAAGTGGTATCTCGCTGTGGCTTTATTTCCCTAATAATTAGTGATGTTGAGCCTCTTTTCATGTGTCTGTTGCCCATCTGTGTGTCCACTTTAGAAAGATGTCTATTCAGGTCCTCTGCCCATTTTTAATCAGATTAGTTGGGGTTTTTTGCTATTGAGTCGTAGGAGTTCCCTGTGTATTTTAGATATTAGCCCCATATCAGATATATTGTTTTCAAATATTTTTCTCCGTTCCATAGGTTGTCTTTTCATTTGGTTGATGGTTTCTCTGCCATGCAGGAGATTTTTCGTGTGCTGCAGTCCCACCTGGTTTTTTATTTTATTGCCTGTGCTTTAGGTGTATCATCCAAAAATTCATTGCCAAGTCCCACGTCAAGGAGTTTTTCCCTATATTTTCTTCTAGGAGTTTCATGGTTTCAGGTCCTGTGGTCAAGTCTTTAATCAATTTTGAGTTAATATGTTTATGTTATATGAGATAAGGGTCTACTTTCATTCTTTTGCATGTGAATATCCAGTTATTCCAGAACCATTTGTTGAAAAGACTGTCTTTTCTCCATTGAGTATTCTTGGCTGCCAGGTCAAATATCAGTT
Source organism: Ailuropoda melanoleuca (assembly GCF_002007445.2). Taxonomy (NCBI): domain Eukaryota; kingdom Metazoa; phylum Chordata; class Mammalia; order Carnivora; family Ursidae; genus Ailuropoda; species Ailuropoda melanoleuca. Next base: position 25,449,248 of record NC_048228.1, on the reverse strand, counting down.
GATCACTGATTAGTTGACCATTGCACTATTGATTTTGTTGCATTGGTCTGTGAATCTGTTTTTATGCCGATACCATACTGTCTTGATGACTATAGCTTTACAGTATAGCTTGACATCGGGAAGCATGATGCTTCTTGCTTTGCTCTTTCTCAGGATTATTTTGGCTACTCAGGGTCTTTTGCATTAGCACGTTTTTAATAAGCTCTTTACGAAGACATTGCGATCATAGGTCACGCCTTGAACATGAATGTGACATAAAAACAATTAGCTGTACAAAGTATAAGTCAGATGTCTTTATTGTTAAATATCATAAAAGGCAGTCAACTGGACAAATTACAATGTATGTAGAAATGGAAGGAATATCACAAAGTCATATGGTAGATCTCATTTCCTGGCCAGTGTGAAAATTCTCCTAACATATTTAGATTTATTCAAAAACTCTCAGAGATGGGGAACCTAACTATATCACATCCCATATAACTTTTAATCTAATTGTTCATTTAATCAGGAAACATTTTTGAGTATGTTTTAGAATTTCAGGCCCTGTATTAGGCATTGGATTTACAAAGATAGAGCAGATGAGGTGTAATCTGGTGGGTACGATGGTGCCCAGAAGATAACTGGGGTACCGTGTTAACGAGGGAGATTAGAGATCTAATCAGCCTCTGGGCAGGAAGTATCGTGTGGGCGGGGCACAGAGCATGAGGAAAGGCAGGTACTGTAGTTCAGGGACAGCACACCAAAGGCACAGAGGTAGGAAGCAGGTTCGCATATGCAGTAACCTGCCCGTAAACCGGAGGGTTGAGGAGAAGACCAGACAGCTGTCCCTTGAGCTTGCTGTGCCCTGGTGGTTGGCTGTAGAGGACTGGAGCTAGATCAGATCAGACACTCCCAGGTTTTCAGTGGGTGAGTGGTAAAGGATGGTATCACCCATAGAGATAGAGGTTAGAGGTAAAGCAGCAAGTTTTGAAGGAGGAAGAGGTTGTTCCTCTTCCAAAATGTATAATTTTACAACTTGCAAACACTCCCTGTATTTATCTGTCACGTGTCACCGTGCTTATTGCTAGCCACCTTTTGCATTCCCTCCTCCTGTCCCCACTTCCCCTTTTCCCACTCCTCCCTGACAGAAACAGATTTTGCCCCCTTAGATAGAACACTTGAGCAAATTTTTTTTTTTTAACCACGAGAAAAGAACACCGACATTTGTGATTTTTTTAAAAGAGAAAATGCTTCTTTCTGCTTATATGTAACTCTCAAATTTCTCTTCTAGGTCCTTGTCCATTTAGAGAGAGATTGAAATTCTCTAATTCTGATATAGTTGTAATTGTGTATGTTCTAGGCAATAAATGTAATTTTTAGAGGAATCGTATGGTAGATCCAGTAATGTGTTTTATATGCACATGTTTTATTTGAAAATGATATTTTTGTAAGCTTTCTTCTCTTTGCCTTTCTTCTGCCCTCCCTTCCTTTCCTTTGTTCTCTGTCTCTGCGGTGTCTTTCTTACTCCTCTGCTTTGTTTTGTTCTCATCTCTTTGTCATCATACAGTACGATGTTTATTCATGGTGCTGAAGTAAGGATAGTGCTTATATTTTTCTGTTGCCTTAAGATAGGATCATAAAAACTTGGCAATTTAATATAAAAACATAGATATCAACATCTTTCTGAGTCTTTTAATATTTTCTCTTTTTAAAAAGTGTATCTTTCTTGGGGTGTCTGGGTGGCTCAGTTGGTTAAGCGTCCAGTTCTGGATTTTGGCTCAGATCATGATCTCAGGGTCGTGAGATGGAGCCCCGGGCCAGGCTCCATGCTGGGTGTGGAGTCTGCTTGGGATTCTCTCTCCCTCTCCCTCTGCCACTCCCCACTCGCTGGCATTCAGTCTCTTTAAAAAAAAAAAAAAGTATGTCTTTCTCTCCATTATTCCTCTCTACATCAACTCTATCAACACGCATATGAATTAAAAGTAACATGAAAGTTCACCAGGAGAATTTAGCAGGATAAGATTGGGGAAACGTGGAGTTTTGACGATGTTTGAGAGCGCTCGTTCTAAGACAGTGTGATCTTAAAGACGTGCCCTGGGAAGAATTCCCTTGATCGGATGCCAAGGTGGCCTCACGCCACAGATAGCAGTCCTGACTCTGGACTCTGCTCCCCCAAATCCGATTCCACTCCTGGTCATCTTCAGCTGTAGCGCTGCTGAACATTAGTGTGGACGAGGGCATTTTGGACACTTCTTAATTTACTGTCTTGTGATTATAGCATGTTTTCTGAATAAGGGGAGGGTTCTAAGTTTTTAATTCAGGACAATCACCTAGTGTTTATTCACTGTGAAAGCAGAAAGGAAACTTAGCACGAATTTATTTCAACACTATTTTCATCGCTTCTGGCAAAATAATTTCTTAAGCCATCCTTATTCTCCACGGGTCTGAGACTAGAATTTGGCTCTCCTCATTTCATGAATGTTCAGGTGATGTTAGTGACAGCCACTGCTGGGAAGTGTCCAAACAGCCCTATACTTCAGTTGGATTTTTCTTTACATTGAAAAATACATGTTTGTGTAATGGAAGAGGTTGTGAAACAGAGCTTTTCTTTATAATGTGTGTGTACGTGTGTAGTTATGTATTGTCCCCCCGAGGAGGACTAAAGATATTTTAGGAAATCAAGGAAAGCAAATCAAGGAAATCAAGGAAAAGGACATCAAGGGAGAAAACGATAACACAAATACATCTCTAACCCAGACTTCTCCCCAAATACCAGACTTGGATATCCACCTGCCTGTTTAACCTTTCCAGTTAGATGGAAATATGTGTGTCAGACTCCGCAAGTCTAATTGTTTCTGATTGTCGGCCCAAACACATTCTGCCCACAGCCTTTCCCACCCCAGGAGACGACACCTCTGTCCTACCAGTTGCTAAGGCCAAAGAACTCCGAGTCCTTGTAAATTATTCTTTTTATACCCACATTCAATCTGTATGGAAATGCTGTTAGCCTTACCTTCCAATTCTGTTTCAAGCGGGAGTGCCTCTCGCCATCTCCCATGCAGCCTCCCCGACCCAAGCCCTGCTTCCCGGGGAGCGCAGGTCCAGATTCCTTTATCCAGATGAGCTGTGGAATACAGAATTTTTCAGAGTTTAGAAAAGCAATAAGATACATATGTATACGGAAACAGATTCATGTTTCTACAGTGAAAGATAGGAGTATTTATGCTAATTTGGCTGAGTGACAGAAATAGCTTTCAGATTCCAGCATTCTGAGTGCGGAACCCTGGACCTGCACCACAGGAGCCCTTGGCAAGTCTCCCTGCCTCCACGCTGGCCCTTCCACCGTCCCCTCTCACCCCAGGGACTAGAGGGGTCTTTGAGAATAGAAAGGAGACATCAGTGTGGAAAGCTGTGCGTCAGCAGGCGCTTGGCTCCAGGGGAAGGTAACCCCTCCCGGTGTCTCACGGAGTCCTACGGGATCTCATCTCCTTACACTCTGCCCTCATTGACTCCACTCCAGCCTCCTCACTGATCCTCAGACTGCTCCTGGATTAGGACTTCTGCTCCAACCGTTCCCTCTCCCTGGGACACCCTTCCCCCAGCTCTCAGCTTGGCTCACTCTCTCACTTCTTTGCACAAATGTCAGCTCACCAGGGAGACTGCCCTGACACCCGTGTGCAACACCGTGACCCCTGCCAACCAGCACCAGCACACCTTGCTACTGCTTTTCTCTTTTCAATACCATTTATCACCTTCTAATGTGCTGTCTTATTTACTTACTTACTGTGTCTATTGCTGGATCTCCCTACTGGAATACAAATTTTTTGAGGACAGGGATCTTTGTTTTGTTCATTGGTGTGTCCCAAGAACCTAGAATAATGCCTGGCATGCCGTAATTGGCCTTTGGACATTATTTGTGGAACAAAGGAATGAATAGATCACTCATAGCATTTTAAAATAAATTATCAGCATGTAATCGAATTTTCCATACAAAAGCTAGTTTGATATAATGACACATTTAATCTATATTTAAGAATTAAAAACTATTCTTTTCTAATTGTTCCTTATTTTTTTACTGTGGTGCTTCCACCATTTTCGCCTCTTTCTTACACCCCTCCTCCTTTCTTTTTAGAGATTGGCGTTCTACTCAGTGGATTATTAAATCTGAAAATGTGATGATAATAAGAAGGCAAATGATGTCAGTGTAGATATAATGTCTCAAAATATGTATTTCCTAGCTTCTGAGACTAGCCCAAATATTTTTTCCTTTATACTTTTATTATTTGAAAGTTTGCCTATATGAAGGTATGCACGTTTTTTAATATGAAAAGGATTTAAGAAACAGCCCCTTAAAACATTTCTCGTAGGTGTAAACAAAATATCGTTGAAGCTGGAATTTTCGTCCTTTTACTGCTACAAATGAAAGGGGCTCAAAACAAAAAATTAAACTTCAAATAAGTGATCCAGATGGAATGATAATGCAGCCTTTTCACATTTTAATTTGGGGCCTAAAAATTTTTATTTAAACCAACATCAATTAATTACCCAAGTGTGATGTCCTTACAGGGTTTTAAAGAAATCATCCCAGCTATATCCCAAATCTCTATGGGTGACTAAAGCCCTTTACAATAACCCATATTACTGTAGGGATAGTCTTTCTCATATTTGATCTAAGTTCTTGAAATTACAGTTTCACCAGTGCAGCATTGTCAGGTGATTGTGGCTGATGGACACAACTGGTCAGTGTCTCCAGACCCTATACTCCATGTAGTCAAAGGACTCTCTGGAAATTACTCAACTGTCTCTTGTTTGGGCTCAGTAATTTGTTTCATAAACCTTTTCTTAGAAAGACTGTTTTTCAAAGAAAGAAAGAAATACTGTTTTTCAACCCACTTAGGAATCTTTTTGGGTTGCCCTTTGAACATCGTTCATTTTTCAAATCTGTCTCAAATGATGGGGTCCAAAGATATGTAACAGTCACATCTGACCCAATATTGACTATAAGCGGAATTTCTTTAAACATGTTTTTCTAATCTATGTCATTTCCCTCTGTTGCCAAGTATATTATATTGTGGGCAGCCATTAATTTCCCAGATGTTTTTCCCTGAAACAGTCACACAATGGCTGGTACATAGTAGGCATTCAAAAATATTTATTGAATAGAATGAAATAAGATGTTAGGATCAACTTTTTCTCAATCTAAGTTATTCTTCAAATACTTGAACTAGCCAAATTTAACATGTTGATTCTAATAGTTTGTCCCCTAATGACGAAAGTTATTTCAGATTATGGTCTTTCTCTTATCCCGATACAGTTTAGCAGTCATTGAAAACAAACATTCTCTAGAAAACTCTAATATATCTCTAAATTTTGAGCATGATGTAGGGAAATAGTGAAAAGGCATCACAAGGAAATATGAAAACAAGGTTGAGGCATGTGAAACTGAGGCGTTTTTAACTCTGCTGAGGAGAGAAAACATCGAACCAGAAGATCCAGTTTGGATCCTCACCTCTGTGAGTTACGTGACTTTGGACAAATTACTGCGCGTCAGCTCTCATCATGGTTTCTGAGACCAGTGGGTTGATCTTGGACTCTGGACGAGTCTGGTGGAGGGGAGTGGTCAGGGAAAGCAGAAAGACTTGGAGCAAGAAAAGCCGATTGAATTGGTGGGACGCCTGTTTGGACACCAGAGATAGGCTGCAGGGAATTGCTAACAAGTTGGAGACCGAGCACCAAAGACAAAAATCTGGCAGCAGAGCTGGTAGGAGCTATCCCAAAGCAGAGAAAATAAGAAGCACTTTATGTAGAAGCCGAAGTAAAGGAACTTAGGGGGGTTGCATTTCTAGTCTAGCAATACAATGAAATACTATGCAGCGGGGTTTTTTGAAAAATATTTAATGCCTTGGGAAAATACTGATGTTATAAAAAAGGGTAAGTGAAAAGAAGATACAGAACTGTATGTATCATTTGACCCCAACTATGTACAAAATACATGTCTACATATGTCTGGATGAATATAAGAGTTTGGAAGGAAAAAGAGCAGATTAATAATTGTGAATCTATCAGTTTGTGATATTTGGGGTGATTTTCCTTGTCCTTTTATTGTCCTCACTCAGTGATATTTACTCTTCCCATTCCCACTGCTGTTGGTCACTGTAGTTTATTCTAGGAGCGATTCCTTAGGGGAGGCGTCAGTGGTCATAGAATCCCACTTTCCCAGGAAAAGAGTGAGCTGTGTGATTTGAAAAAGTACCCCACAGAATTCTGATTCTCAATCGTATTTATTTTATTTAGAATATGCTGGCTTTTAAAAATGCATTAAAGATTTTATTAACTTCTAACTTTTCGAAATTGTCTTTACAATTGAGTGTGTCGGACATGTCCAGTTTTCGCTAGGAGGCTCAGATTACTGCAAGGAGTAGAATACCACTTGGACTAGGAAGCAGATTTTTTTCAAACTGTTGTCAGAAGCTCGTTTGAACCAGAGTAACCCAGGATGCTTATTTGGGATGTAGATTCCTAATCCCTACCACACATTTCCTAAGTCAGACCTTCTAAGGAAGTACTTCCCTGTCTTCCGTGTGTATACCACTCACACGGAACTTCGTTAAAGTGAAAATTCTGATTTGGTGGGTCTAGGATAGGACCTGAGATTCTGCATTTCTAACAAGCGCACAGGTAATGCCGTTGACCTGCTGACCGCACTGAACAGCGGGGCTCGCGAGGCCGCAACGGCAGCTCCGGCCAGCAGCGCAGCGTCTTGACTGCAGACAGAACCAGCCAGACGTGGAACGTTTCAGATGTAGCAGTTGTGCCTAAAATGTGCCATGGAGCATCTGGGTCACTTAAGGAAGAAAAGTGTTGCGGAATAAAGATTAGAGAATACGATGTAACGTGTATCCGGTGCTCTTAGGAGCGGCCTTGTCAGAGAACAGGCTCCCGGATCGCTTTGTTATTCTAGATCCTGAGAATGTGCTGAAATTCCAGGTATCAGGCAGTAAAAAGAAAAGTCTCCGTTTTAATGACTGCTGGTCTGCTTGTGCTGGGTACGGTTTCCTTCTCTCGTCTTCCTTCTGTGGATCTTACAGTCTCTGGCTGCTGTGATCACATCGTTTGTCATAAAAACAGGATCTCTCTTCTGATGCTGTGTGGGAATGAGTAAAAAGGTTGTTTCTGCTGAGGGGTGAAAAGGTCTTCAAACTAGTTTGCTTTCTGGTCAACCGCAAGGCCTACAGGGACCCTGAGAAGATGCCTGGCATCTCCTTGGAGACTCCATTTCTGCTAGTGTTTTGAATGAGGGAGTCGTCACTGCTTACAGGTCAGGATCTGGTGCTATGAATTCTGAAAGTTTTCAAGATTTTTGATTTATATTTAATTTGATTTGATGGTAGCTGGTAAGGAAAAAAAATAGTTCTCTCTGGAAGGCACAAATTGAATTCTTGGTGAATGTGACCAAAGTCAGAAATCAAAAATGCTTTAAGTTGTATGCACATTTGCCTGTAGTGTCGTAAGGAAAAGTATTGTGCCCGTAGCCACTCTGTGATTTGGGGCCTGTTACAGAATCTTCCTATGCCTTCGTTTCCTCGTCTGTAAGTGCAGTTAATGATAGTATCTACCTCACTGAGTTGTTGTGGGCGCACATAAGACTTTTACAATAAGAACTTACTACACGGTAGCCATTACTGCTTCCGTTGCTGTTGTTGAATTCACTTATATAGTAATGATACCATTTCCTACTTAACTCATAAAAATACAGCCCCATTTTGTGTTCAGTTCCGAGTCTATATTTTTATGATGCTTTTTATTATGGTTCATTGTATTTTAATATTTTCAGCTAACCAGATCCTTTTGAACCAAATCGATTTGCTAGTGTGAGCTATTGGGTGAGCAGAGAAAATACAATGGAGCACTAGCTACTTAACATGTCCTTTACTCTTTGCCAAATAACTGGAATGCCCTGTTTCATTTAGGTGTTCATAGTAACTTGGTGAACAGTTGTGATGTTAAAAGAGATACAGGATCCCCTCAACTTCTTTGCTGTGCAAATGGTGACAACAGCCTTTTGAGAGATGAGTCTATCTAGGTGGGAAACATGTTACAGGATGTGGCTGATAAGTACCCCAAATAAAAGCTGTTTTTCCTTCAAAGTGATTTCTTTGGCCTGAGGGCGTTGACACGTGTCCCGCACAGCAGGTGCGCAGCCCCCGCCCTTGTCCATACTGGCTCAGTCCAGCAGCAGCTGAGATCAGGAGCGCAGGTCCTCTGCTCGCCCCCTGCTCTGGCGTGCTCCTGACAGGGATACCCTTCATGGTTTCCTCTCGCTTTAGAAGAGGGAAAAGGAACAGAACCTGTCAGGTGTTCTTTTGCTCTGGAAAAGTTGTATTCTCACCCTTATGGTCATACTTAAAAAAAGAACCATCTTTTAGACTTTCTGTTCTCCTGGGATTGGTCCAGGCAGTGCTTTGAGCTGTTCTGAAACTGTATTAAAGGAGAAGTGGGTGAGCCATGTAATTGGGCTCCGTATTGAGTACTGGAGGGATGTCTATGCTCCACCTTTCACCAGAGATTTAATTTTCTCCAGCTCTGCTCTCTACTCTCAGCCCAAAGCGCTGTTGTTTGAGCATTTTAGATTCTTCCTGTGGGATGAAAGCTTTGGCAGACTAGGGCTTATTTCTGTGGAGCCCAGAAACCCTTTTCTCTTTGCTAGTAATCAGTATATGGCTAAGAATTTTCTCTAATGTGGTTAAGGAAATTTCAGAAACTCCTTCCCAAGCCTTTTATTTGCTTCTCTCTGGTCATTTAAAGCTATAATGCGTATGCTGTTCATCTGGAGATGGAAAGAGAGGGCCGGGGGTGGGGAGAGAGGGGCAGGAGACCGCCTCATAGAACCCGTCATTCATCCCCACTCTGTAGTCTCTCAGAATCCCCTAGGTTTTGTTTCCAGAAAGACCCTTCAGAATATTAGGAGAGTTACATATGCACCATTCTCTTCCACTGAACCAAGCCCTAACCACAGAAACATTTTAAGACAGTGTTACCTTTAATCTTTTAGTCTCACAACAAATGCCAGAACTGGCCTAGGTAACTCATGGTAGCCACCCTCGAACAGAAACGGAATTTGCGAAGCTCCCTTGAGTAAAGAGTGCTTCCATTTTGCTACAGTTAACTTCTTAGGAAGAAGTCTGGCAGCGGGAGGCGTGTAAGATAATATTTATGTTTACTTCCCTGTGCTTACTCCTAATGCTTTTTGGGTAAGAGTATAGTTGACTATTTGGGAAACCGCATTTATGAACACAAGCTGTATATTATGTTCCTGGGGAAAATGTATTTAATAGAAAATGCTGGGCCAAAGTATCTTTTTAAAGAGATTTCCTGCTTATTCATGTGGCCGATTCTTCTCATGGGCTCCAGGGCCCTCCAGCCACCAGGAAAGAGTACCAGGTCCCTAAGCACAGTCCAAGCCCGTTTTTATCCAGCTGTCTGCACCTTCCCTTTGTTTAGTTCATGCGTAGGCCGTAAGCAGCATGGGGCAAGTGATATGTTTTGGTGGGTAAAACATTGGCCAATGGAAGGAAGAAAATTTAGGAAATGAATCTTTTAAAGAAAACATATGAACAGTCTTTAGTTTGTTAATTTTGATCATAATCGCTCTCTGACGTCAACTCCCCCCCCCCGCCCCATTCTCCACACTACAGCCAGAACGTTGCACCTGACATGAAATCTTGCAAAGGCTTCCAGCTTCTACCAGAATAAAACCCCAAATCTCTACAGGGCTTTAATCTGCCCGCATCTGTCCCTAGCTTCATTTGGTGCCCTTCCTCCTGCACCCTGTCTCTCCACCTGACCTCTAGAGCTAGAAGTTCCACAGCCTTCCATTCCCTAGGGCACTCGCTCACAGTAATGAGCACTGGCTGCAGCTGGGTGTGAGCATCACCTCTCAGAGATCCCGCCTCTGCCCTCCCCCCTAGCTTAGCCAGCCCCCAGGCCCCACCCCCACGCTCACACAGCCTCCTTGTCTTTAAAGCATTCATTACCTGGGGAAGTTGTTAGAGATCTGTCTTCACTTCTAGAAATTAGACCTCCTGAAGGCAAGAGTATGCACATTGCTTCACAAGTTTTTAGCCCAGTGCCTTGTACCCTGTGGATTCTGTTTGTTGACTGACTGCATTAAAAAGTGGGTAGAATAGAGGCAGGATGGATGGACAGAGAGTAGAGGAATTGTATTGTTAGCATTTCTCCTATCCTGGTTTTAATCTCTAAAATTATACCATTCTAAGAATTAGTGGTCCAGTTACTACACAGTATCAGATATGTGTTTTTATAAAATAGGTATATTGCATATTTAAAGTGACTGTTCGCTAAAATACAAAGCAGGGAAAATAATTAGAAAAATCATGTACAAGTGTTTATCCTGGTTATGCTTCTATTTTTAGGCAAGACTAGTCATTTATTTTATTTATTATTTATAAAAGATTTTGTTTGTCAGAGAGAGAGCACAAGCAGGGGGAGCAGCAGGCAGAGGGAGAAGCAGGGTCCCCATGGAGCAAGGAGCCTGATGGTGGGACTCGATCCCAGGACCCTGGGATCATGACCTGAGCCAAAGGCAGACACTTAACTGACTGAGCCACCCAGGTGTCCCTACTAGCCATTTATTTTAATTAACATTTTCTACATTGATTAAAATAGTTCCCTGGAATCAAAGATTATGTTCAAATTCACTAATATATTTCAATTTCATAGCCTCACATTTAATAACAGGTACGAAGACTCTAATCAAAGTTCTCTTTGAGGGGCCTGAGTGGCTCAGTCGGTTGTGATATAGTATTACGAAAGACAAAGCAAACCAAACAAATGGGAAAACATCACTTTCACTTCCAATACTCAGACAGCCCTCAGTAGCAATATTGGTGTATTTCTTTTTTTTAACTGAGGTGTAATTGACCTACTGCTACTTTATATTAGTTTCAGGTATACACACCATGATTTAATATTTGTATGCATGTTGAAATAATAACCACAATAACTCCAGTTAACACCCATCATACTTTGTTACAAAATCTTTTCTTGTGATGAGAAATTTTAAAGATTTATCCTTTTAGCAACTTTATGCAATGCAGCATTACTAGTAATAGTCACCATGCTGTACATTGTATCCCTATAACTTATTTATAACTGGAAGTTTGTAACTTTTGAGCCCCATTTGCCCACCCTTCACCCCCTGCCTCTGGCAACCACCAGCCTGTTCTCTGCATCTACCAACTTGTTTCTGTTTTGAGGATTCCGCATGTGAGCCAGACCTTGTGGTGTTTTACTCTGACTCGTTTCACTTGCCGTGCCTTCAGGGTCCTTCCGTGTGGTCACAAGCGGCGAGATTGCCTTCCTTTTTATAGCTGAATAATACTCCTTTATGCATATACATACCACCTCTTCTTTATCCATTTGTCTGTGGACACTTCGGTTGTTTCCAGATCTTGGCTGTTGGGAATAATGCTGCAATGAAGACGAGGGTGCTTATATCTTTCTGAATTAGTCTTTTTTATTTTCTTCAGATAAATACCCAGAAATGGAATTGCTGGATCATGTGGTGATTCTAGTTTTAATTTTTTCAAGGAACCTCCATACTGTTTTCCAGAGTGGCTGCACCAGTCTGCATTCCCATTAACAGTGCACCAGGGCTCCCTTTTCTCCACATCCTTGCCAACACTTGTTGTCTTTTTGATTGCAGGCGTCCTCACAGGTGTGGGATGATACCTTATCAGGGTTTTGATTTCCATTTCCCTGATGACTGGTGATACGGGGCACCTTTTCATGTACCTATTGGCCTCTGTATGTCTTCTTTGGAAAAATGTTCTGCTCATTTTTTAATTGGATTTTTTTGCTGTTGAATTGTAGGAGTTCTTTATATATTTTGGGTAATAACCTCTTATCAGACATGATGGCAGATATTTTCTATTTAGTGGCTGGCCTTTTCATTTTGGTTATGGTTTTTAGTTTGATATTGTCCTACTTGTTTATTTTTGCTGTTGTTGACTTTGCTTTTGGAATCAGATCCAAAAAAATCACTGTCAAGACCAATGTGAAGGAGCTTATTACTGACTATATTTTCTTCTAGGTGTTTTATGGTTTCAGATTTTACATTCAAGTCTTTAATCCTTTTTGAGCTCATTTTTGTGTATTGTCTGAGATAGCAGCCCAATTTTCCCAACAGCATTTCTTGAAGAGACTATCCCTTCCCCATCGCATGCTCTTGGCTTCTTTGTGGTAAGTTAATTGACTGTGTATGCGTGGGAGGGGGTGTTGTTTTTGTCACTCTTGTTTCTAGTCTGTTCTTTTTTTTTGCTTGTTTTTCTTGTACATGGCTGAGATTATACTGCTTGAATGACTTTTTCCCACTACTTATTTCACTTAGTATTTTCACATAAACTGTAAAATATGCCAGGGAGCGGGGTGGTGAACCTTCTCTTGACACTTAGTGGAACCCTCTTAGCAATCCATAGCAGTACGTGTGAGAAAGAGATGGCTGAGCAATTTGGCAGAGTTTCAGAGTAGAGTACACAGAATTGTAAGAACTAAGCGCTTCTGAGCACGTCAGGTCTCTAAATTCCTTGGAATGTTTCCCAATGAACTGTAGTGAAGGTGTGCTTGATCAACTGTTGCTGAAGCTAGTATTTTAGGCACTTGGTTTCCAAGAACTATTAAGGAAACATCTGGCACTTTGCAAATTGTTAGATGACTACTTCTTTGAGTTGCTGTTTTCCAAGTTTGTGATCTCCTCCCTTCCTTTCTCTTCAACCTCATCCCACATCACTTTCCCCATTTCTCAGCATCCTTCCTGCAGGCACCATGAATGCCTTTCGCTAAATATTCCAAGCACCTTCTTTGTAATTGCTGTCTGAAGCACTCCGTCTTCCCCCCCCCAACACTTTGCTTTTTGCTGGAAGTTTCCACATTCTTTCCTTCTTGGTCTAAATGGTGCTTCCTTAGAGCGGTTCCCCCTTGATCTCCCTTAATGACCAGTATATTGTTGTGAGCAGAAGACACCCTCATTATATAATGCATGCAATGAATAGTTTAAGAACACTTCTAATAGGATGTTTCTAAGAAGGAAATTTGCAAGCTGTGTTCACACTGTGTTATATCAGTGATGGAAGTGATACCCACTAAATAAGCAGGAAGTGTTTAAGTACATTTGTAGCACAGGGGTTTCTAAGAACACATCTTGCAAGCACCATAGGGAACAGTGTTATGTAGGTGGAAACTGCACTGAATGCAGGTGACATCCATTCTAGAAAGAATGAAGTGATGAGTTCACTTATAACATGAGTGTTTCTAAGACAGCTACTTGCAAGCTTCCTATGACAAGTGTTATATCAGTGACTGGAAGTTATCCCCGTGTTGTAATATGTGTATTACAGTGGTAAGATCACCTGTGATAAGGATGCTTCTAAGAACAGCAACAACAAACAGGCCCATGGTGCCAGAAAACCTTTGTACAATCCTCCCCCTGTACACCAAGACTCTATTTACCATTTAACAGTCCTTCAGCTCGAAAAAAGGGGGCTGACAAACTGACATAATGTAGCACCATCACATGGGCATAGAAGATTTGAGCTGTTCCAGAGATAATTTGTATAAGTTCAACAGAACAAAAAATGATTGTTCTATAGAATTTTTTTTAAAGATTTTATTTATTTATTTGATAGAGAGACAGCCAGCGAGAGAGGGAACACAAGCAGGGGGAGTGGGAGAGGAAGAAAGGCTCCCAGCAGAGGAAGCCTGATGTGGGGCTCGATCCCATAACACCGGGATCACGCCCTGAGCCGAAGGCAGACGCTTAACGACTGAGCCACCAGGGGCCCCAAGTTCTATAGAATTTTTTTAACTTTCTCTATATCACAAGAAATGAAGCATGTTTACCTACAACTTTATAATATTTCTAGTAAATAAGAGGCAGTCTCCCTCTTAGAGTCCTAAAGGAAAGCTGTAAATGGACGTCATTGCCATGAGTCATTTGGGTGTACAAGAAGGTAGCCAGTTCCCTCACCCCAGGGCACCTGTTATGACGGTGTGTCCCTAGAGCTTGTCTGTTGACCAGCTTCTCTTCTCCCATCCCTTTCAGGCTGGGTATACGTGAGTGTATGTGCGGGGAAGGATGAGTCTCTTCACTGTTTGTGGACTTTTGAAACAAAAAGGGAAAAACTATAAAAGCAGTAAGCTAAAAAAAAAAAAAATCAGTGCAAATATTATGAGATTGTTACTTAATTTAAAAAAAAATCTTGTTAAAAATAACAGGAATAGTGTTGAAAAAGAACCCTCTGACTGATATCTGTTCTTTGGCATTTGACATCTTTTACTCCCTGCCTTATAAAAATATAGTTAATGAAGTTCTGGCAAAGAAAAGGGAGTAGCCCTGGTCTTTGGCCAGGAATTCCCGTTCACTGACATTCCCACATACTCCCCGCCCTCCAACCCAGTTAGCCTTCAGGACATCCTCTGGGTGCTTCCTTCGCAGCCCTCATCAACACTTAGAATTGTAGTGTGGTTTCATGTTTAGTGCGGCTTAACGTTTGCCTCTCTAGGCAAGCTCCCGGAGGGTCAGGTCCCTGTGGGTCTTGTTCACCCTTTGAGCTGTCTCCTTGGCCCACCATGGTGCTTGACATTGGGGGCAAATATACATTGAATAACTAAAGCTTTAAATGACTCCATTTTTTAAAAAATGGATTCTTAAGCTCTGTCCCAGTTGGTTCATTTGAGGAAAAGGGTTGACGAAATATGAGTTTCTGGTAAGATATTCACATTCATGCAGTAAACACTTATTGAGAGCCTGTCACCAGGTCGAGCCCGGGAAATGCCACATGAATAAGGCATGGTTGCCGCCCTCCAGGACCCTCAGAAACTAGCAGAGAGACCCACACATGTATGTGAATAGTAACTGCACTTCGCTATGGAAGGGTGTACTAGGGAGGTGTTCACGTGAGCCTTTGGAGAATACAAGGGGGAAGGATTTAATTCAGCTGGGGCGTGAAAGTTTTCAGCCAGGCATGACAGTCACATTGGGTCTTGGATGAGAGGGGAAGTTTGGCAAGTTAATTAGCAGGAATTAGAGGATCCCAAGCTGGGGATGGGAGCAGAGATATGAAAATGAATAGCATAGTTTGGACAGTATTTGTGTGTTTGGGGGCTGGGTTGTGAATGCTGCAGCAGGGAGCCTGGATTTGGGATTGAAGGAGCCAGGGAAGCTGGTTGTAGTAGGAACTGTAGGTGCATGCTGCAGTGGGCGGCCCTCACTGGGGGGGAGTTGATGCTGTGGTTAGAAAGTCAGACCATTCACGGCACGTGCAGACATTTTCTGTTAAAACTGCCTTCATTTAGAGATCATAATGTATCTTTCATAGAAATAAATTCTAGAATTTGAAGGGTGAATATTTTGCTAGAAATTGGTAGCTCTTTTTAAAATGTTATTTTCCAGGCAAAGACTTTTTAGTGTCTTTTTATGTTGAATTTTAGAAAGTTTTGGAAAACATTTTTAAAAATTGTCCTCAGATAAATATTATAAGTCCCTATAGAACAAACGTCATGAATCTACATTGACGTGTAACAAAATATTTTGGATTCTTCCAGATGAGTGAAATGCCTAGGTCTTCTCCCACTATGCCCTGGTTAAGGCATGCGTCTTTATCAATCTCTCACCAAAACCAAATCAAACCTCTCTCTCCTGTAGTTCCACGGCAGCCTTCAAACGACTTGTTTGAGATATTTGAAATTGAAAGGGGAGTCAGTGCAGAAGATGAAGCAAAGGATGATCCAGGTAAACACTTACATTTTTGGTATGTGATAGTGACATTTTAGTGTTGCCTTCCGTTTCCTGAAAACGACTTTTAAATTGTAGATTGTTTAGTTACATCTGGGAAAAGTGTTTTGTTTTTGTTTTGGGTTTTTGTTTTGTTTTGTTTGTTTTACACAACTTGGTTTCCTCGGTAGTTATACAGGTGTTGAGTGAAAATAATTATATATCATCATTTTCTTTTTTAAAAAAATATTAAAAGGGCACTAAAATTGTGAAGAGGAAATGCTGTTTTCTAAGTGGTGATGTAACAAGGTCATAATTTGGCAACATTCTTGTGTTCCATTTTTACAGCTGAACACACACGCATGATTGTTCAATGAAAGGATTCATGTGATCCTCCTTTGATCTCACGGAGAGAAGTTCTGGTCGGATAGTGAAGTGTGGCTAGAAGGGCACACTTGGCAGATCGAGAACCCTGGCTCACAAATTTGTTTTTTCAGACTGTGCTAGTGTGGTCTACTTATCCTGTCGTTTTCTTGCAGGTGTTCTGATACACAGTTGTAATTTTGACCACGGGCTTTGTGGATGGATCAGGGAAAAAGACAGTGACTTGCACTGGGAACCAGTGAGAGATCCAACAGGTAAAACCAGTTAATCTCTATGAGTTTGATCTTATCTGGGGACCCTAGTTCTATCACTCAAGAATACTGTAACATATCTCTGTTTACCGTCTTTATTCAGTAAAGGAAGATCTCGTCCAACATTTCATATTTCATTTCTTTAAGTGGACTAGTCAGCAAACTAGAAT
Source organism: Ailuropoda melanoleuca (assembly GCF_002007445.2). Lineage (NCBI taxonomy): Eukaryota > Metazoa > Chordata > Mammalia > Carnivora > Ursidae > Ailuropoda > Ailuropoda melanoleuca. Next base: position 25,432,674 of record NC_048228.1, on the reverse strand, counting down.
TATATTATGGGAAGACAAGTAGCTCATTAAAAGGCCAGCTAGTTTCTATCAAAGAGCTTGGTAAGTAAAACCTTTAGACTCATTCTAACATATAATTTTCAAGTTATTTGTAGTGCCCCATACCCGAGCATGAAAGAAATAATATAATGGTACAGCAGCCCTGTTGATCATCCCCAGTTGTTTTCTCAATTATGTCCTTTTTTTTTTTTTTAAAGATGTGACACATAGTAGAAACAGACACTGGAAGTTTCTGTGAAGTTGTGAATATTTCTCTGAAAAAATTTCAATCTAATTTAGATGCTAGAGAAATTAGTTATAAATTACCACCATTTATTTCACAAGAGAATGTTATTTAGAGGTAGATTTAGACATAGTTCCTTGGAAAATTAACAGACTTTTAAATTGCGTGCTTCCTATTGATATAAAGTTTCAGTGCTTACAAGATGTTTTGTCATCTTGTTTCAGGAAGCAAAGTTACTTACATATTGTTGGGTTTTTTCCTCCCCTCAGTAATTAAATCTTTCATGCGTGGGGCCAACTTAATAGGAGGGTGAGGAGTTAAATTTCTTTTCTTCCCTTTATACTCCTGGTTCTAGACTTAAGAAGGAAAGTTTTTGTTTTAAAAGTCTAGCTCTTGAATAGCATCTCAGGTATATAGATAGAGCACAAAGCACATAAAAGCTAATTTGAGAGAAGATATGTTCCGTTAAACCAGTTCTTAAACTTCAGCGTGCATACAGATCAGCTAGGGGCCTTGTTAAAATGTAGATTTTGTTGTATTTCTAACATGCTCCTTGGAGATACCTATGGTATTAATCCTCCTTGCACACTGTGGGTACAAAGTTATTTTTAAAAATTAGCCCAAAAATATATTCATCAGATCCCCCTAAGGCGGAAATAGAAGAAATTTTTAAAAATGAAAATTTGAGGGCACCTGGGTGGCTCAGTCAAGTGTCTGACTGGATTTTGGCTCATTTATGGTCTCAGGGTCCTGGGATTGAGCCCCACTCAGAGGGGAGTCTGCTTGTCTCCCTCCCCTTCTGCCCCTTTCCCCATTCACACACACACACACACACACTCACACATGCACGCTCTCTTTCTCTGAAATAAATCTTTAAAAAAAATGAAAATTTGAGGTAAGCTTTTAAAAATATGAATATTCAAAAAATTCAAATGGGTTTTTAGATTTCCCTTAGCTATTAAATATATTTTAGTGGGACCCCCATACACACAGTGAGGTTCCTTTCATTTAAGGTTAACTCTGAGCAGGACATGATTATTAATGTCACAGATATGTGTGGATAAGAGAGAAACCATTTCTTTAATATCTGCAGTAGTCCTGACTCATTCGTCATCCCATGGGTTCAGTTTGATCCTCTCACCTACCCTGTGACTCAGGCAATCGCGCTTCGATTTCAGAAGGAAATACTGTGGCCCAGAGGTCGTATGCACTTCCCGGGCCACAAAGCTGAAGCGTGAACTTCCTATCTAGGCCTCCCTGTACTCAGTGCACACTCCCTGCCATAGGGGGAGACCATACAATCTGCTTAGCAGATCTCAGGCCTGTAGATTTGACTGCCGCTGACCTGAAGTCGTTTGCTACAGAATGGAGCATCTCTGACAGTCACAGAGGATAGAATGGTGAGCGTCGTTCATGGTCCTGATGAATAACTCTTTCAAGTAAGGTACGCTAGTGAGAGTTATTCATGCTAAACTCAGAGGAATTCATTATACTTCCATAGAGGCATCCGATGTAGAAAATCCATGTAAAAATCTTGATTTTTACAATTTACATACTCTATTTTAGAACCAGTTTTGTATTTAACGCTTTTAATTATTCATTACATATGTAAATGTTTAAATTTGTGGTGGCTCAAATTCCACTTGCCCTCTGCTAGAATGAGGGTTGGAAAGTAGAACGGTACACAAAAGTTGAAGCAGTCATGCGGCGATGATAGCGTGGAGTAAATTGCAGCGGCAGCTGTTGGTGTGACTGGGTGGTTCTTGAGGACTGTCTCTGGCCCCTGGAGGGGACCGTTCTTTCTCTGCTTTTGTCCCTTCCCCTCTTTCCTTCTGCTGATAGCTAGGATGCAAGGGGAAGTTACTTCAGTAAGAGGGGTGGAAGACTTTTGTGTGTTAGTGAGTAATTATTAAATCAGTATGAGTGAAACCTGTGTCATTACTGCCAAAAAGTTGGGTCATTTCCACAGAAATAGGATATTTTTTTTTCTAGAATGGCAAATCCACTTCGGTGGGTTCTTTCTAGTCTGAGAAGAATACGGATAATTGTAGGTCACTTCTAAGAACACGGCCTAGATGGAAAGGTATCTCAAAGCCTGTGGAAAAACAAGTGTTCAGCTTGGAGAAGAAATAATGGAGCAAGACTGCTTTTCAAATTTGAAAAAAAATCAGTTATTCTGGAACCACAAGGGGATGAGAAGTCAGATCAGTATGTAAAAGCTGCAGGGATATCAATTTTGGTTCACTCTCAGAACTTGCCAACCGTCAGAGCTATCTAAAAAGAGAACAGGGACAATGGGGAGCTCTCCATTGGTGGAGGTATTTGGGTGAAATGTAGCAAGATGTTGTTTTGAGCACTGGATAAGTGTAGGATTAGAAAATCTGCTCCACACCCCCTGAGAGCCTCTGACTCAGAATGGAATGCCCCAGGTCTTCCCAAAGAGATTGCTGAGCGGCTGGGCTCTAGCTTGGGAACCAGATGGGAGGACCAAAGGATGGCAGAGGGGAAAACGGGGTAGGAGGGCATGGCATACATCAGGCCGGAAATACAGAGGAGCTTTATAGAATATGTTGGGGAATTCTAACCAGATGCTGATGGAAAAATACTAATAAGGCTTATTATGAAAAAAATGCCTGTTCTTCTAGGAAGTTCAGGGATGTGAGTGTGTGTATATGACGTGCTAAGACCAGAGAAGAATATGACCAATTTAATAAATTATTTCTGTGTATTATCTAATTACCAAGCTGACTTTTTTTCTATCTAGACTATACCATTTGTAAAGGGACATATGTTGGATTTCCACAATTATGACTGATTTTTAATGTGCATATCTTATGCAACATCCAGATTTGCGGATATTCTCATGCTAGTATCTCTAAGAAAACCCTCAAATTTACAACTTTGAGAACAGCTGCCCAGTACAGTCATTTGCTAGCTGCTCTTCCGCGTGCTCATTAGGTTTTATCCCGTTGTTGAACTTAATTGTGAGAGTGAAATTAATCCGTGCCTCTAAGGGATAGAAGATCGTGCTGCTGACAGATGTGGTGACGCCCTGAAAACACACCCTTCTGTAAATGTCAGGGCTGGACCCCTGGGGCCCTTTTCCTGAAACCCTGATCTCTTGGGGATCAGGGTTAAAGGAAATGGACTCAGTGCTGTCTGCTACTGATAGCTACAAGGTATTCACTTGAAAATATATAGCAAGCCAGCCAGCTTGTCCATGCAGGTATGTCTAGTGCGGCAGTAAACAGTATTTTGAAATGCACATCAATGTTAAAATAAACCAACAGTGAGAATAAAAGCTTCTGCCCCCAGCCCTGGCTCCCAGTCACCCTCCCCAGGTGCAACCCGTTTCTTGGTTATCTTTCCAGAGATGTATTTTTCTACACAACGGTCCCTGCTCTCTACCTTGCTTTTGTCACTTAAAGATTGTATCTCATAAGAGTTCACGCACACGTGGACTTTGAAGCCAGAAGTCTCAGGCTGAAACCTAGTGCCACCATGCACTAGCTTTGACCTTGAGCAGGTTACCGAAATGGAGGTAATAGTGTCTATTAAACGTACGTAAAGCGTTTTAAGTAGTGCCGGGCCCACAGTTACCGTTAACATCGTGTTAGTCCTTGTTGTTGGGTATTGCCCTGTCTCGGTCCCTCCAGAACACCCTTCTTCTTCAGGGCTCTTAGTCCTCCTCAGACGCACCGCCCTGTACTGAAGCAGCCAGACACTGAGGCACGTGTTAGCAGCACACGGCGACAGTGGGCAGCCATGCACATGTACCGTGTCACACACACTGGGACGGATCTCTAGGATAGACTCCTAGATGTGGAATTGCTCGGTCAAGGGGGGGTTTGCATTTTGAAGTTTGCTAGTTTTCTCAGTTGCCCTTCATAAAAGCTGCAGCAACTTATGCTCCCACCAGTAATATTGAAGAACCACCCCCTATAGGTCTTATTAAACTATTTTTTTTTTATTCTTGACAATCTTATAGGTGAAAAGGCATCTCCTTTTAATTTGGTTTTTCTCTTGCTGTGAAAAGTTGACCATCTTTTCATAATCTTTTTCTATGATGCCCTTTGTGTTTTATTATTGATTTGTAAAGTTTTTTATATAAAAAGGGAACTTAATCCTTTTCATGTTTTGCAACTTTTTTTTTTTTGCTTGTCTTACTGTTTTATGGTACTTTTGTCTTAAAGTGGAAATTTGGAGGGCACTTGTGATGAGCACTGGGTGTTATATGTGAGTGATGAATCACTAAACTCTACTCTTGAAACCAATACTACGCTATGTGCTAACTTGAATTTAAACAAAAACTTGAAATTACAAAAGAAAAATAAAATTAAAAAGTAAACATTTGGAAACTTCAATAAGAAATTGGCTAAATTATTAATGGTATACTTGGAACTATGAAAAATGTATTTGTTGACATAGGAAAATGGCTGATATAGTTAATGACAAAAGCAAGTTATTATTGAAGCAAGTTCATATTCATGTGCCTTAGTGTTCATGTATTTACATTGGAGAAGTTCAGAAGTTAAAATGTTAGTAATTATCTCTGGCTTTTGGGATGATGGCATATTTAAATTTTCTTTATGCTTTTCTATTTATCTCTTCTTTCCTGCAGTGGGCATTACTGTTTTACTTCTCTTTTAAAAAACAAAAAAATTAAGCTCTTTGCATTTGAGAGGGATATACCAGCAAACCATAATGATCTTAGTTCTACCTGGGCTAGTTCTCAGCTAGGCCAAAAATATAAGAAAAAAATCACTGCATTTCCCCCCCTCATTTTTATAACCACACAGTTCACAGGTAAAGTAATGGACATTATGTTGTTCTCTTTGTAAGTTGAAATTGTAAAGGCACAAACTGGGACAGAGTTAAAATAAGTACATTTAAATTTTATCACCAAACTCTCTGGCCAGTTTTCGGGTTTGTTTTTTTTTTTTTTTGGTAAATAATAAAAGCTACAAAAACAAAACAAAAACAAACTTTAGATATTTGTGACGCTTTAAACAGAAACCATGAAAATATCTAATAATTTTATATTTAAACCAGTATTTTGGAATCAGAAGCTAAAATTTTTACTTAGTAGGTAACTTGTTTGGGATGCTAGATCAGTTTTTCCCTTAGCTACTATTCCACCCTTGTCACATTCCTTTTATTAAAAAGGGAAAGAATTCTTTATGGTAAAACAGAAACCTGGTGCCTACAGAGCGGCTCCACAGGGAAAGAGCAGTTATGGCCTCATTTATCACGTTTACAGTTTAGTTTTAAATACCTGTACAAAGGACGATTTGGCTCTTATTAGGATGTCTTGGTTTGTTAGTTGTTTGCAGGCCGTGTCTGGAATAGTGATATTAGTGTAAATTCCACAGGGTCTTAAGGTAATCCTTGTTTTCTTCAAACTTTCAGGTTAACTGTAATAACCTTGTATCTTAGTCTTAACCCAAATACCTGTGATGATTCAAGGCTGACTTACGGGGAGACATTTAAGCCCCATCTAAATGTTTTGGCCCAAAATATTGTTTGGATTAATTCGACGGGGCCCAGGGTGGGGAGGAGGATACAAAATTATGTGTTTTCGGTGAGTCGAGTACATGCCTCAAAGACCTATTGCCCTGCAGGGTTTTTTTTGCTATGTTCGTAGAACGTCATTTATTCAGCAAATGACACCAAAGCCCTACATATGCTAGGATATAAAGTGGGGTGGTTTGGAGGAAAGGTTGGTTCTGACATCACCGAGTTCACGGTCTCCTGGGGGACAGAAACCCATAAACCAGTGATTCCAGTCTGGGGGCAGCCAGGGCTGCACAGCGGGTCAGGCAGGTCCGAGCTCAAACCATTACCTTGGGCCTCACTGGCAGGGTGACACCTTGGGTGCCTTCACCTCTCCAGGGTTTAGCTCCTGCAGCTGCAAAACAAGCCAAACTCATGTTCCCGTCAAAGACTCGTTAGCAGGGCTAACGGTGCCCCCGGTAGAGAGGCTCAAGAGCCCGGCACCGTGAAGTATGCGCAAATCCCCTCCTCGGTCCTTTGAATGCTCCGAGGGGGTTCCGTAGAGAAGTCACTTGAGGAGTAGGACAGCCCCCAGATTATCGTGTCTTAAACAGAGTAAGCAGAAGAAAGAAAGGATGGTGTATCTTTTAACTGGGAAATAAGTAGTATTTCTACCAAAACAGGTACAGCTGTTTAACACTCCAACCACATACTTCTTAGGGATAATTCAGTGCTGAAACACAGTGTGGTTTTTCAGTGGCTGTAATAAAACAGCTGGGGGAATGTCATTTGCACGTGGACTGAGTTTCAAAATACTCCTTGCAACTTTCCCTCTCTAGAGAAGCGGTATCCCCCACGTCACTGCCTTAAACTACCCCCCAGCCCCACACCGCCGTGGTGGTGACTCTAACAATAGCGGGAAGCAAACTCTGCAGCCCTAGGGCTCAGAGGACATCATCAAAGTGACCTGTCCAAAGTGAAAGTTTTTAATATTGCGTACGTGTATATGTAATAAAAATTTATATGTATTATAGATTTGTTTTGATGTAAAAGTGTCTTAAACAACTTACCTACAAATAAAATTGGCGCTCCAGAAGGATGTGGACGTTTCCAGAACACCCCGGCGTCTTCTTGGGGTTAGGGTACTCTAGTGAGAAGCATAGCAAACTGACCCTTTCAAAGGGCCCTTCTTGCTTTAGAGATTGTTTTTAAAAAAAGCAGAAGGAAGAGCAAACGTATCTAGTGTCCCTTTAGATCGCCGTCTGCTCTGCTGCCTGGAGGTTAATTATCCACGTCGAAAATTCTCCCTGACAGCTTGGAGTCAACCAGCCTGACGACACAGTCATACTTTGGTGAGGGTCAGGAGATGGTGAGCTTGTGTCTGCGTGTGGATGTCTGATCATATTCAACAGGAAATATTCACAGTGTCAGGGTTACTCATTACTGTGTCCTGGGCATAATTCGCGCTCTCCATGAGCCCAGTGTTTTCTGTAAACACAAGGCACGGAATTTAAGGGAGGCATAGAAATAGGTCCTCATTTTTCTCCCCAAATCTGGAATTCTGTACAAGTGACTATCCCAGTTTGCAGTTCAAAGTGCACCTGCCACCCATGCTGTCGGTGCTAGAAAGGGACGTCGGCACGGACACACAGCCCTGCTTTTCCCATTCCAGGTGGACAGTATCTCACAGTGTCCGGAGCCAAAGGCCCAGGGGGAAGGGCCGCTCGCTTGGTGCTACCTCTCGGCCGCCTCCTGCACTCAGGGGACCTGTGCCTGTCGTTCAGGCACAAGGTGACGGGGCTGCACTCCGGCGCGCTCCAGGTGTTTGTGAGAAAACACGGTGCCCACGGAGCAGCCCTGTGGGGAAGAAACGGTGGCCGTGGCTGGAGGCACACACAGATCACCTTGCGAGGGGCTGACGTCAAGAGCGTAAGTAGAACTGCCAAGAGGCAGAGCCCGGGCAGTTTCCTTTCATAGGAGAACTTAGGACCTGAATCCGGGGCAGCTTTGTCCTCTTCATTCACTCAGGCACAAAGGTTTGTGTTTCTCTGGCTGTGAGAACTCCATTCTTTGCCTCTCCCTATGATCCCGTTCTGCTGCTGCTTACCTTCTTCACTGCAACCCGTGACCACCACCACTGTCCCCCTGCCCTGGTGAAAAGCCCCATTTTTAATGAAAAAAGTTCAGGAGTTAAAAAAGTTAACAACTTGAAAGGGCAGAGGTGTGAGCTTAACCGAACCTGCTTCTCCTTTTTCTGCAACGCCTTTACTTTTCAGAGTTACCTTAAAGGGTTTTTGGGTGTTTTGTTTTGTTTTGTTTTTTTGAAATATTTCTTTAAAGTCTAATTTTGCCTCAGAGATCATAGTTAAGCAGCCTTGGGTGGAAATCGAGAACAATATGCTTGGGAAGTCCTATTCTATTCAGGACGGGATGTGGGAAAAGCTTTGATCGAACATATAAATTTTATCTTAAGTGATCAAATCACAGGTAGCAATGAAACAATCCCTAGCAAACCACCGAAACAGTGGAAAAGCGTCTCCAGGCTCATATTCAAACTTGCCATTAGGGGACTCCACATCTATGACTATGGGTGTGGTTTCTAGAAACGACATTAGAAGGGATAGACTCCACTAATACAGCTTTTATCAGTCTTGGATTTGATTTACTCTTCGAAAAAAATGTTGTTTGGAAAAATAAAGTCATTTCAAGTCACAGCATGGGAAGGTTTGTTTTTAAAAAAGCAGGGATGCCCTACAGATGTTTATAAAGGACGAGAAAGCCTCACTTAAGTGAAACGGCACTGAGTCCGTTGGGGTGCTCGGTTCGAATCCATTTTCGGCAACAAAGCCGGCTTAATGCAAGGGGGAAAGAGCACCCGTCTAGGACAGGCTGCGTGATTGTGATCTGCCAGATCTCGGGCTCTCATTCCTACACCTTAATATTCCATCTCATCGTTTAACTTGTAACCGGGGGAGTCTTTGGCAAAGTGTCCCCTCACCAGCGTTCCTAAATAGAAGTAGGCTGTCGTTCAGAATGGCTTTTTTTTTTTTAAAGAGCAACTGCTTCTCAGTGATGTGGTCTGACGAACAGATTACTGATGATTCGAGTTTCTGCCAAAAGGCCAGCCTCAGGCGGCACTGATTATGTTCTAGGCTTTCCTTCTGCCAAGGTCACTATTTGGTTTGGGGGAAAGTTTGCCTTTATTTTGCGAGTGGGCGCTGGGAAGGGACAGAGGAGGCTTGACTGGTGTGTGCGTTCTCTCCCCAGGTCATCTTCAGAGGTGAAAAAAGGCGTGGCCACACGGGGGAGATTGGATTGGATGATGTGAGCCTGAGAAAAGGCCACTGCTCTGAAGAACGGGAGCAACTCCCCAACTAGCAATAAACCCCTGTTGCTCTTTTCTTTTTCCAATCTTCACCTCCTGTCCTCTCCTCCCTCTTATCAGGCCTAGGAGAAGAATGGGTCAGTGGGTCAGGAGAAAGTCTGGCGGGTGACCCACACCTCGTGGCCTGCTTTTGTGCAATTCCAATGAACGGTGACACCCTCCTTGAAACACAAGGGGTGCCTGCAGACGCAGCCCAGCCAATTCTGGGCGTTACCTTCCAGCCTACGGCTCTCAGGAAGGCCTTCGGCAGGTGTGCCAACCTTCATCCTGGTCACGAGGTGTTCCTAGTAGCAGATTACAGGAGAAGTTTTCAAAAGAAATCTGTGCAAATAGCCATTCTGTTATCTGTTCAGTGTTGTACCACGAGTAGTATTGACTCCCCCTAAGATATGTTGTACAATGTGCTTATGAAACTGGTCTCTCCCCTTCCCTTGTTAGCTCTGGCCTGACCTGAACTCTGACTTTGACTGCCATTCACTTTATAAAACAAGGGTGTGTAACATACCAAGATGCATTTATTCTCGTTATCTGTATTTTTCTTTTAAAGACAATTACGTAGAGTGGGCATGTAATCCCTCATTAGTAGTATTGTGTTTTGTGTAAATGTGCTATAAAGACTAAGTAGTTACGTGTTCCTAATATTTACAGACTCTAGTTGCAAAGGAAAAGGCAGCTTGTGATCTCTTGAATTAAAAACTACCCGGTGAAATGTCATCCAGTTCCATGACCTTATTTTGGCAGCAAGAGAAAATCAGAAGAGATGTCAGGTGTGGTAGCAGAGGGACGAAGTTTTCCGTGGCCTTGAGTCTGATCACTGTAAAGGGTAGTGAACCAGTCAGGTAGGCAGGAACCTGCAGTTACCATATAAAACCCTCACTGTTTCAGGCTATACTCTAAAACGAACAGTTTTTATAATCACATGGCTCTCTCTGGTAATCTGTAAAAAGCTTTGTAAAAGTTCGGGTTGTTTCAGAGAAGAGATTCTGTTTCTGGAAGGGCGAGGGGAAACATGGGGGAAGCTCTGTCGGAACAGATTTTCATACTAATTTTTAAGTCCACATACAGTGAGGCAGGTCTAGCTCCTAACTTCCGTGCGATCTTGTCAGAACCGGATTGGAAGTGAGTCCTACGCTTGAGGGCATTTTGTTGGATTCACACGCAACATCAGAGCAGGAGGACAAGATTGGAATTCTAGGATCTAGGAGCCCCCCAACTACATTCCCTCCCTGGCTATTTTACCTTCATATTAGAACACAGACAACTTTTATGAGGCAACTTACTCCTGAGGCTTTTCTTCATTTCTGATTAAGTAATCAAAATATTTTCTGCTGTTTTTGCCAGGAATCACAAAGATGATTAAAGGGTTGAAAAAAAAGATCTATGATGAAAAATTAAAGGAACTGGGATTATCCAGCGTGGAGAAGAGAAGACTGAGGGGCAAACCATTGCTGGTTTTCCAGTGTATGAATGGTTGGTTCAGAGAGGATGGTGACCAGCTATTCGCCATATGTGCTAAGAATAGAACAAGAGGAAACAGGCCTAGACTGGAGTGCGAGGGGGCATTTCCTGGCAGGGACAATTGTTAAATTAGAATCCTTTGTTTAAGAAAAAAAAAAAATCTCTCTCTCTCCCTTTCTCTTTTCTCTTTTTCTTTTTGAGGCTTTTAAACAATTAGATAAAAATCTATTTAAAATGGTTAAAGATGTTCTTATGTCAAGGTGGAGTAACAGATTACAGAATCTTCCGAAAGATGTTTTGATCCTATTGCTATGTAATGAAAATCTTCAGAACTGAGTCATTTGGACAAGGCCAGGGTCTAATTTAGGCATTTATCTCTTGGCCCCTAATGGAAGAGAATCAAAAGGGGAAAGCCCACCAAATGCAGAGCTCACTAAAAGATCTCTCTATGGCAAACTTAGCAGGATTAAAACAGAAAAAAAAAAAACCCAAAACCTCGTATTCTTAAAAGAGTATGATGGACTTGTATTTTAGTATCTTGATATCCCAATGTGGTAGGGTTCATTTTTTTTTTTTCCTTCCTTGGTAAAGGTATAACCCTTTCACTTACTCAGTGGATGATATTTCAGGTTTTCAGAGACCGTAGTAAGGAACAGAGGTTAGAGAGGTTTTTTATCTGCTGTGTTCTCTCTGCAATGTGTGTGACAGCTTAACTTGGCCCCTGGTACAGACTGCCCTGCTCAGCCCTGCTCAGGATCCTTGCCTCACCGGACCACTGCAGTTCACTTTCTTTTGTCAATTGGAATCTCCCAGGTTCCACAAAATGTTTTTGTTGTTGTTGTTGTTTTTGAAAAATAGTTACAGCAGAAGACCTTTTGTCATCTGACTTGGTGGAGGCAGGACCAGGGCAGGAAGTAAATCAGTGAGCCTCCGAGTAGGGGCCAGGCGGTAGGGCTTTAGACCCACTTTTAATGATTCATTTCCTTTGTGGTCCTATAACTGCACAACTGAAGAGGAAAGGGGGAAATCATTGAAAATGTCACTTTTAGGTGCCAATACTACATTGCACTAAGCTGACAGAAGTTATCCAAAGTACTGTATAACATCTTGTTTATTATTTAATGTTTTTCTAAAGTGAAAATGTTAGTGGTTTTCCAAACAGCTGAATAAAGATAATTCTTTGTAAATAAAAGCACTGTTAATGATACCTGTTGTCTGTTACTGTTTTGAGTTCTGTTTGTTTTGTTGATTGGGAGAATATTGGAGTAGTTTGAAGTTTCACGAAAGTCATCTCTTGTAGAACCCCTTTACTTCTTGGAAGACTGGGAACGAAACTGTTGCCCACATCAGGATGCTTTCTAGGCTATGAAACGGGGGAGACCCTTTTATCAGCCGCCCAGGGAGAGCTCAGACGATCACTACAGCAATGGGCTGTGCCTGGGCAGCTCGCTGTAGCTGTTCTCTCATATCTCAGTTGTAAACATTAGCCTCAAGTCCTAAGAAAGCAGGATAAGCTAGAATATATAAATATATATGACTTCTAAGTGAAGTCTTTTACTAGTGTTGGTTTTGTTAACTTACAATAGTTTACTCCTATTCCAATAACCTTTCCTGATGGAGAAAAGAGCTATAAGGAAGCGAACCTAATGAAATCATGCAGGATTAAAAGTTAGTCCTCCTGACAAGGTAGTAAAAAGAACCCCCCACTCTGGCACCGCGAACTGCAGTGGGGAGGGATAGTACTGGGGACCTTGAACAAATTTTCCTGCCCCAGGGCATAGGAGAAACACTGCAGTTTTAAAAGAGCAACTAGTATACAAAAGGTCCAGCCCTAGCCAAGGACGCAGAGAAGGGGGAGCCTCTTCCACTGTCGGTGGGAATGCAAACTGGTGCAGCCGCCCTGGAGAACAGTATGGAGGGTCCTCAAAAAGTTAAAAATAGGACTATCCTACCATCTGGCAATTGCACCGCTAGGTATTTACCCAAAGAATACAAAAATACTAATTCAAAAGGATACATGCACCCTGGTGTTTACAGCAGCATTATCTACAATAGCCAAATTATGGAAAGAGCCCAATGTCCATGGACTGATGAAGAAGTGGTGTGTATACACGTACACAAATGGACTATTAGCCATCAAAAGGAATGAAATTTTGCCAGTTGACAACATAGATGGAGTTAAAGAGTATTAAGCTAAGTAAAATAAGTCAGAGAAAGACAAATACCATATGATTTCACTCATGTGGAATTTAAGAAACAATCAGGAGGGGGAAGAAAGAGTAAAACTAAAGAACAGACCCTTAACTATAGAGAACAAGTCGATGGTTAGCAGAGGGGAGATGGGTGGAAGGACGGGTGAGATAGGTGATGGGGACTAAGGGGTGCACTTGTGCTGAGCACCAGGTGCTGTAGATAAGTAAGTGCTGAATCACTGAATTTTACACTTGGAACTAATATTACACTGTACGTTAGCTGGAACTTAAGTCAAAACAAAACAAAAGATCCAGGCTTAAAGTGCTGCCAGATGATAGGAAAGCTGCTGGAACTTTCTGCTGGTCAGAGGGGCTGGGGAGTGCCATGGCTTACATTCCCCATCCACCTTGATAGCATGGATGAAAGCAGTCCAGGTGCCCAAGCCAGCGTCCCATGTCAGGAGCCCCAGGCCCCTGGCCTACACCGGCCCTAGCAGCTCCACAGCGAGGCAGCCCCAGCACAGCAGAGAACAGCACACAATGGGACATCTCTGGTCAGCATTCACTACAGCTCCAGCTGTGTCACCAAAGTAACAGGCAAAATGCACCCCAGAACACTCCAGGCCTATACCACTCAGCCCCAGACAACTTGCTAGGGTGCCCAGGACCCCATGGCCCACACTGCATCTCAGCTCCAGCTGCCCTGCCAGGGAGCTCTCTCAGCAGAAAGCCTCAGGACACACTGGCTTGCACCCACTTCAGCTTCCGCTGTCCTGCCAGCATGCCCACTGCGTAGAGAGCCCTGCAACCTCCCCCAGGCCATGCTCACTTCAGCTCTGGCCATCCCACCAGGGCAGCTCCAGCACAGAGTGCCCTGGGACCTCCCAGCCATGCCAGCCACAGTTCCAGTCAGCCAAACCTACCAAGCACACAGAGTCTGCACCGGGGCTGACCATACACAAACCAATCCTTCAAGTCTCGAGGTAGCTGTTCTGCCTAATTTATAGAAACAAACACAGAAAGTCAAGCAAAATGTGGAGAAAGGGGAATACGGTCCAAATGAAAAAACAAGACAACCCCCCCATCCCCACCCCCCGCAAAAGTAAATGAAATGGAGATAAGCCATATGCCAGATAAAGAGTTTACAGTAATGATCATAAAGATGCTCACTGGACTGGAGAGAAGAGTGGAAGACCTCACTGAGGATTTCAACGAAGAGATACAAAATGTAGAAAAGAACTAATCAGAGTTGAAGAATACAATAATTGAATGAAAAACACACTAGAGGGAATCAACAGTGGATTAGCAGATGCAGAACAGTGTTCTAGAAGATGGGGTAATGGAAAGTACTCCAGCTGAACAACAAAAAGAAAAAGAATTTTAAAAATAAGGATAGATTAAGGGGTCTCCTGGACAACATCAAGCAAACAAATATTTGCCTTAGCGGGGTCCCAGAAGAAGAGAAGAGAAGGACCAGAAAACTTGTTTGAAGAAATAACAGCTGAAAACTTGCCTAACTCAGGGAATGAAACAGACATCCAAGTTCAGGAAGCACAGAGTTCCAATCAAGATGAACCTAAGGAGGACCACACTGCAATTCATAATTATTAAAATATCCAAGATAATAGAAAGAGTTTTAAAAGTAGCAAAAGAGGTGAAAACTTACATATAAGGGAAACCCCATAAGGCTATCAGCTGATTTTTCCACAGAAACTTTGCAGGCAAAAGGCAGTGGCATGACATATTCAAGCACTGAGAGGAAAAAAACCTATAACCCAGAATACTCTACCCAGCAAGGTTATCATTCAGAATTGAAGGAGAGAGAAAGAGTTTCCCAGAAAGATAAAAGTTAAAGGAGTTCATCACCACTAAGCTGACCTTACAAGAAATAAAGAGACATCTTTAAGTGGAAAAGGCCATAATTAGCTGTAAGAAAAGTATGAATAAAAAGATATAAAATATGACAACACATATATAAAACATGGAGGAGGGATTAGAAAGAATTTTTTTTAAATGTGTTTGGATTTAAGTGACCATCAACTTAATATAGACTGCAGTATACTTAGGATGCTATATATGAACTTCATGGTAACCACAAATCCAACACCTATAATAGATACACAGAAGTAGGGAAAAAAGCCAAGCATAACACTACAGAAACTCAATCATGGGAAGAGAACAAAAAAATGAGAAAGGAACAGGGGAGAACTATAAAAACAACTAGAAAACAATTAACAACATGGCAATAATAGCTATAAATAATTACTTTAAATGTAAATGGTATAAATGTGCCAATAAAAAGACATGTGGTGGCAGATAAGTGCACCCTTATGTTTATTGCAGCATTATTTATAATAGCCAAGATATGCAAGCAACCCAAGTGTCCATGGATTGATGAATGGAGAAAGATGAATTGTGTGTGTACACATACATAGAATGGAATATTACTGAGCCATAATGAGATCTTGCTATTTAAAACAACATGAATGAACCTAGAGGGTATTATGCTAAGTGAAATAAGAGATGGACAAATATAATGATTTCACTTATATCTGAACTCTAAAAAACAAATGAATAAACAAAAAGCAGAATCAGACCCACAAATACAGAGAGTGATGGTTTCCAGAGGAAAGGCAAGGATGGGCAAAGTGGGTGAAGGGGAGTGGGAGACACAGACTTCCAGTTAGGGAATGAATAAATCGTGAGGGTAAAATGTATAGCATAGGGAATATAGCCAATGGTATTGTAATAATGTTGTATGATGACAGATGGTAGGTCCACTTGTGAGGAGCATAGCGTAACATACAGAATTGTCAAAATCACTTGTACACCTGAAACTAATAACACATGGCGTTTCAACTATACTAATATAAAAAAAAATTTTTTTTAAAAGTTCATTCTCCTGCAGAATTTTAAAAATATGCTCAATGGCTTCTTTCTTTCTAACAGGGAACACTTATCAGCTGGGAAACTCAAATTTTGGATAAATACATACTTTAAGCAAAAGGTAAAGAAAAACTAGTTTCCTTTTCTCAGAGATGTTTCCTTATTTCAGAGATGTTTCCTAATGATCCCTAGGAGATCCAAGAAAACCCAGGTTTTCTGAGTATGTTAACTAAGAAGATAAACCTCTTCTGAAACCTATTTGAGGTTGGGGGTTGGAGGAAGCAGATAAGTATGAGATTCCAGGGTCCAGTTCACTAATTTACTTGGCAGATTTTGCAGCACTTACTATGTGCATGACTCTGGTGTACAACAGTAAGCCAACTTCCCCTTGTGGGGTTGCAATCTAGAGAGGAAGTTGGACATTTATCAAGTAATATAAAATAAATGCAAAATTACCATTCTGAAAGATAGTATGTGGTACCTTGAAGGCTCTGAAAGCATGGTGGGTTCCAGGACTTTGGGCCCACCACTTTCCAAACTCTGATGTGCATGGGAATCACTTAAAGGTCTTATTAAAATTCAGCCTCTGATTCAGCGTATCTAGAGCGCGGCATGAATTGGGTTTTTCTAACCAGCTCCTAGGTGATGCCCACCAAGTTCTGGGGCCTACTTTGAGTAACAAGGGCTTAATGCTAATACACAGAGGAGCACACTGCCTCTCTCTCTGTCAACATTCACTGTTAGAAGGACTGAAGTTCTATGCCTGTAAGATCTACATTCACAAAAATTTACCAAATTCCAATGCATTTTTTTCTTTCAAAAAATGTTTGGGTCTCAACAGAGAATATCAATAAATAGACAAATATTTTAAAAGAACAGAAATTCGGAATATAATAAATACTATTACTAAAATGCAAAGTTCACTAAGGTATTCAACAGCAGATCTGAACTGGCAGGAGAAAGAACCAGTCAACTTGAAAAGGGGTCAGTTGATATCATTCAGTCTGAGGAACATAAGGATAAAGCTTCAATAAGGATAAAACAACTAGACTAAAGATCAACAAGGAACTAGAAGACTTGAAAAATTCTATAAACCAACCAGACCTAACACGCATCCATAGAACACTGCCCAATAACACAAGAATATACATTTTTCTCAAGTGCACAGAGATGTTGGCAGACCGTAAGTTAGACCATACAACAATATCAATAAATGTAAAAATATTGAAATTATACAAAATATGTTATTCAACCACAATGGAATGAAATCAGTAACAGAGGGAAATATGGGAAATTTACAAATATATGGAAATTAAACAACATGCTCATAATCAATGGCTGAAAGAAGAAACCATGGAAAAATTAGTATTTTGAGATTGATAAAAATGAAAACACAACATGCCCAATGTATGGGATACAGCTAAAACACTGCGTATAGGGACATTTCTATTTGCAAATGCCTACATTAAAAAAGAAGAAAGATGTCAAATTAATAATGTAAACTTCAACCTTACAAAATTAGAAAAAGAAGAGCAAATTAAATCACAATAAGCAGAAGAAGGGAAATAAAGATTTGAGAACAGAAATGAAGAGGAAAACAATATAAAAAAAATCAATGAAAGTAAAAGTTGGCTCTTTGATAAGATGAACGAAATTTATGAACATTTAGCTAGACTAAGCGAGAAAAAAAGAAAAGGCTTAAGTTGATAAAATCAAAATGAAAGAGGGAACATACCACCGACCTTACAGAAATATAAAGGATTAGAAGAGACTACTCTGAACTATTTTATACCAACAAATAAGATAACCTAGATCATATGGACAGAGTCTTAGACACAAACTACTGAAACTGAATCAAAAAGAAATACAAAACCTGAATATACCACTTGCAAGTAAATAGATTGAACGAATAATCAAGAATTTTCCACAACAGAAAGACAATACCCAAATTAGTTTCAGTGATGAAGGCTACCAAATGTTTAAGAATCAACACCAAGTCTTTATAAATTCTTAAAGAACTGGAAAAGGAAACGCTCCTCAACTCATTCTATAAGACCAGTGAATAGAATAGTTTGGAGATTATTGCCATCTTAACGACATTAAGTGTTCCCTTTCATGAACATGGGACACAGCAAAGGCCGTGCTCAGAGGGACTTATAGCAGTAAACACCAGTAAATACTGAAAGAGAAGAATCAATTTAGATGAAGAAACTAAATTTACCTGAAGAAACTAGAAAAACAAGTGCAAATTAAACCCAAAGCTAACATAAGGAAAATAAAGATTCAAGCAAAATTAAATGTAATACAAAATAAAAACAACACACAGAACCAACAAAATAAAAAAACTTTTCTTGAAAAAAAATCAACAAAATTTAAGAACGGTTAGCTAGTATAACAAAGAAAAAAAGGAGAAAAGACACAAATAATTAAAATCAGGAATGAAAGTGGGACATTATACCAACCTTACGGAAATAAAGAGGATGATAAGAGAATACTATAAACAATTGTATGCCAACAAATTAGATAACCTAGATGAAATGGACCCATTCCTACAAACAAACAAATTACCAAAAAGAACTCAAAAAACGAAACTCTCAACACACGTATGGAAAGTAAAGAGACTAAGTAGTAATCAAACCCTGCCAGCAAAGAAAAGTGCAGCATCAAGTGTCTTCACTGGTGAGTTCTACCCAAATGTAAAGAATTAGCATGAAATCTTCTCAAACTCTTCCAAGAAGGGAACACTTCCTGACTCATTCTGTGAGGCCAATAGTGTTCTGATACCAAAACTAGATAAAGAGATCACAAGAAAATACAAACCAATATTCCTTATAAATATAGGTACAAATATCCTCAACAAAATACTAGTAAATCATGTCCAAGAGCACATTAAAAAGATTATACAATTACACCTCATGATGGATTTGTGCCAGGAATGCAAAGGTGGTTTAAATTAAGAAAATCAATCATGCAACACTTCACTGGATATCCTAGCTAAAGCAATTAGACAAGAAATAAAAAGCATTGAAAAGGATGAGGTAAAACTATTTGTATTTGCAGCAGACATGATCCTCTGTATAGAAAACCCCATGAATCCACAGAAAAGCTACTAAAGGTGGTAAACAAATCAGCCAAGTTGCAGGCCACAAGATTAACACTGAAAACTCAGTTGATTTTTTTATGCATCAGTAATGAACAATATGAAAAGAAAATTTAAAAAACCAATTTCTTTGCGTATAACACCCAGCGCACTGCAATACGTGCCCTCCTTACTACCCATCACCAGCCTATCGATGAAATGAATCATCGAACCTTACATCAAAAACCAGGGATGTACTGTATGGTGACTAACATAATAAAAAAATATTATAATAAAAAAAATTTCATTTACAACAGCATCCAAAAGAATAAAATAAGAATACATTTAACCAAGGAGGTAAAAGACTTGTATACTGGTAAGTACCAAACATTGCTGAAAGAACATAAGACCTAAATAAATAGAAAGACATCCTATGTTCATGAATTAAAAGGTGTAATATTTTTAAGACGGCCGTACTACCAAAAGTGATCTGTATATACCGTACAGTCCCCATCACAATTCCAATGACTTTTTTTGGGAGAAATTGGAACACCAATGCTCAAACTGATATAAAATTTAAAGGAACCCTGAATAGGCAAAATGATCCTGAATATGAAAACAAAGTTGAAGATTCACACTTCCCATTTTCAAAACTTACTACAAAGCTACAGTAATCAAAACAGTGTGGTACTGGCATAAGGACAGACATATGGATTGATGGAACAAAACAGAGTCCAGAAGTAAATCCATAGCTATGATCAACTGCTTTTTGGCCAGGAATCTAAGACTGTTCAATGGTGAAAGAATAGTCTTTTCAACAAATAGTGCTAGGACAACTGGATATCCAAATGCAAAAGAATGGATTCATACCTCACACCATTACAAAAATTAACTAAAAAATGATCAATGACCTAAATGTGAGAACTAAAACCATAAAACTCAGAGACAAAAATATACAGGTAAATTTTCATGATCTTCATATGTGGCAATATTTAGCTATGACACCAAAAGCATGAGGAATAAAAGAAAAAATAGATTAAATGGACTTCATGAATATTAAAACATTTTGTACATTATATGACATAAGAGTGAAAAGACAACCCATAGAATGGAGAAAACATTTGCTAATTGTCTTATAAGGTTCTAGTTTCCAGGATATGTAAAGAACTTTTAAAACTCACCAAGACAAATAACCTAATTAAAAAATGGGTAATGGATTTGAATAGACATTAAAAAAAAAGATCCATATGAATATCAATAAGCACATGAAAGAGTGCTCAGCATAATTAGTCTTTGGGTCTTCTGAGCCAATTTCCAATGTGTGTGTGGGGGAGGGGAGGTGTTCCCCACACCAACAAACAATTCTAGGATACCAGCAGGGTGTCCAAGAATTCTACTTAATTCTGACACTATGCAGAGAAAACATCAGATTCCATGGGTTAAGTGTTCAGTCTTACAAGACTGCCCTCCCAACCTCACTTCAGACACAAGTTGCAAACCCAGGCTGTTATCTGTGCTTCTGACCAACTGGCTATCAATCAGAGCTTCTCACAATCCCCTCCTGGGGTTTGATTAATTTGCTAGAGCAGCTCACAGAACTCAGAAAAAACCTTTTGCTTACTAGTTCACCAGTTCATTATAAAAGGATATAACTCAAAAACAACTAGATGGAAGAAATGCATGGGGAGGGTGTGGGGAAAGGAAATGGAGCTACTTTGCCCTCCCTCTGCAGGCTTTCCACCCTCCCGACACCTCCATATGGTCACCAACCTGGAAGCTCTCCAAATTCAATCTTTTTGGGTTTTTAAGAAGGCTTCGTTCCATGGGCTGCTTGATTTAATCATTGGCCTCCAGACCCTCTCCCCTCCATGGGGAGATCAGGGGGATGAGACCTAATGAACATTCCAACCCTCTAATTACACTGTTGGTTCTCCTGGCAACCAGGCCCTATTCTCAGATGTGATCCAAAAGCCACATCATTAACATAACAAAAGACACCTTTATCGCTCTCATTACTTAAGGATTTTCAAGTGTTTTAGGAGCTCTGTGCCAGAAACAGACTGAAGATCAAATATATATTTATTATAAATCACAGTATCCCAATCAGTCATTCGGAAAATGTGCATTAAAACCAAAATGTGATAGCACTTCACACCCACTAAATAGGTGATAATCAAGAAGATGGAAAGTTATGTGTTGGTGAAGATAGAAATTGGATGTTGCTGGTGAGAATGTAAATGGTACAACCACTGTAGAAAACAGTTCGGCAATCTCTCAAAAAGTTAAAGACAGAATCCCTCTATGACCCAGAAAATCCACTTCTGCATATAAACCCAAAGTATTGAAAACAGGTATTTAAACAAATACTTGTACACGAATTTTCATAGCAGCACTATTCACTAATAGGCAAAAGGTAGAAATAGCCACAGTGTTCACTAACGAATAGAGAGGCAAAGAAAGGTGCCTCCATACACAGAATATTATCCGTTCATTAAATGGAACGCTGCAATGTTGCTGAATGTCAAAAACATTACGTGAAGTGAAAGGAGTCAGGCACAAAGGGTCACATTCTGTTATGCCACTTCCATGAACTGCCCAGAATAGGTAAGTCAATGGAAACAAAGGAAATTGGAGGTCGACCGAAGGGAAATGGAGACCAACTTAACGGGTAAAGGATTTGTTTGGGGTGATTGAAAGATTTTGGAGGTACACGGAGGCACTGGCTGCACAACACTGAGTGCGGTAACTGCAACCGAACTGCTCACTTCAAAATGGGTAATTTTATACCAGGTGCGTGTCATCTTAATCAAAAATTTTTTAATTTTCAAATAGTGTAGCAGCAAAAAGGAGAAAGAACAGAGGAGACAAATAGAGAACAAAGTGCAAGTTGGTAAATTTAAACCAACCTCTAACAATAATCTTATATATAAGTGGTCTAAACACCCCAATTAAAAGAGATTGTCAGATTGTATTAAAAAAAAAAAAGCAAGAGTAATCATATGTTGCCCGTAAGACACAAATAAGAAACAAAAGTAAACAACATTTCTGGGCATGGAATATTTAATTTGCTAACCTGGTACAGAACATTATTCTGTCCAACAAATGAGGGCCTTCAGAATAAGGAAGTCATAACTGAGGGCACGTAAAGCGGCGGCAGGGAGCCAGGAAGCCTGTATTTTAGAAGGCAAGGCCACATCCATGAATTGGGGATAATTTACTAGATATGATTTTCAGGGCTTCAGGATGCAGAAACCTGAACACAGCTCGGAATTACAGTGGAGGTTAGTTCCAAGTTGATTTTCTGGGGTTAATTCCCTAAAAGCTAATAACTGAGCCCTCACTCATAATCTGGAATTTAATTTCAAAGAGCACAGACGGCTACACCGTAAGGCTCTGTTCTACTGTTTCATGGGTATCTTTATTTTCCAGACCAAACCCCCTCAGATATTCTGGATTTACCAGCAGACAGTGTTTTTCAGGTGCACTGAATTATCTAAAGCACTGGTTCCCAGCTGGGGGCAATGGTGACCGTTGGGGGATATTTTGATCGTGCCCGGAAACCTGTTCAGTTTTCACAAGTTGGGGGTGCTACTTGCATGTAGTGGGTAGAGGCCACATATGTTCTTAAATATCCTTTAAAGCATAGGACAGCTCCACACAGCAAAGAATTACCTGGCCTAAAACGTCAACTGTGCAAGGTTGAAAAACCTGACCCGAATCAATCATTCTAAGTCGCTGATGTCCAAACAGCGATCCCCGCGGACCTAGCAGCATCAGCACTGGGAATGTGCGAGAATCGCAGATCCTCAGGCGTATCTGAACCACAGAATTGAGAGCTCTGGAGCTGGAGTCCAGTGATCTGTATTAGAACACCATCTCCAGGCAATTCCTGCGGCGGCTGGAGATTAAACTTCCCCACTCCTTCCATTTCCCGCTCTCCAGAAAGAGTGCCTTACAGGAGACCAACCCTGCTTTGCCTTGCTACCACTACCATCTCACGCCCTAACTCTGACCTTGAACTCACTGTTGTATAAAAACTGTTTTTTCAGAGGCCGCTCATCATGGCGTATATCCCGCCATTCAGTCCACGCGTGTCAGTGCACCAGAAAGCACTTGGCAACGGTTACGCTGCACCCACTTCCTTGAAATCGTCTCCCTTGGCTTCCATGAGCCACACTCCCATATTTGAACCTATTACTGGAAAAATCCAAGGGGCCCCAAATTTACCAAGTCCAACTGTATTAATTATAGTTCATGATTTATCCTCCCCAAGCCTCCCCATTGCTAATCACCTTCTCCAAATGAAAGCAGTATCTTATCAAGGCCGTGAATCCTTGAAATCTGCCACATTTTTTAAAACTTACTTTTATGTATCTATTGACACATTTTAATAGTTCTACCTCTGAAATAGATCTCCTGCCTCGGTCCCTCATCAATCCAAAATGCAAAATGTGGGGGGCCGCGCCCATGGCGGATGGTGCAGCCTCCCAAAGGCCCGCCAGGAGTAGGCGAGCGTGAGCATGACCGGCTCTGAGGAGTGCAGCGGGGCCGAGGAACAGCCCGATGTGAGACCATGTCCTACTTCACACGGTCCGAGGGCCCTGGAAGGACGAGCTAGTGCCCGGACGGCGTGCGGCCTGAACCAGCTGTGCAAGAGGGGCTGAAGCAGGTTAGTGAAGGATGTGTGTTCATTTACTGCCCAGTAGGAGAAAAAACTTATTGCAAAGACCCAAAGAAGGACTTCAGAAAAAGCTTGAAAGTCACTGTATTGCCTACACTACTTAACTATGGAACAGCTCAAACACTGGTAGAATCAGAGGGTCTTCAGACCAGCCTCCTGGAGATGTTGTTCTCTGAAGATGAAGACTTGGGGTGGCAGCTGTGTCTTCAGTCCTGATCGGCTGCATTATAAAAGCAACCGCATACTTGCTTTGAATTCATGTTAGCAGTCAACCAATCATCAGTTAAACATGGCATATGCCTAAATAGAAAGTGCTATTAAAATGTTCGTGAACTCCCCAAAAATGCAAAATTTGAGGGATGGTCTTTTTTTATGTGAAGTTAAAAGAGTGATGATTCAATTCGCTGGGCGTTTTAAATGCTGGGTCAGTAGTACTCCTCCCACGAAGGCATTTTGTCTCTTGGGTCAAGAGCCACGCACGCAGAGCAGAAACTTTTCACCTATCTTTTTGCATCGTATGTACTTTTGTAAACCCATTTAAATCTATTATCAAGTCATATAATTAAAACAAAACAACCAAACATACCTTGGTTCCTGCAGGGCTGAGCTCACCGTCCAAGTAAGAAGAGGCTCTTCAGAGCCGCTGGCCGAGAGCAGGAAGCTTGGGATATTTAGGAATAAATAGGGAACAGCCTTTCTTGTTCTTTTTTAGAGGAAATCAAATGCAGAGCCATGAGCTGTGCTTTCCAGCCTTGTTACTCAAAGGGTCGTCAGCAGACCCGCTGCAAAAGCTTCACCTGTGTGCTTTCAGACACAGAATCACGAGCCCGCCCCCAACCTAATGAAGCAAAATCCACGTCTAACAAGAGTCGCTGAGTGGTTTGTACGTACATGAAGTGTTTTAAAGCACGACTCGAGAGAATAAAGCTTTTATTTTTATAGAGCTAGCTTTCCCCCACAAGCAAACCCCTGGAAACCTATCTGCCCCACTTTGCCACGCTTCAGAGCCGGGGGTTCTTGAGGTGTGGTCCGGGAGCCGGCAGCTTCGGGGCCACCCGGGGACTTGTTAGAAAGGCAGATTCCCAGGCCCGCTCCGGATCTGAGACTCAAGCGCTAGAGGCGGGGCCCCGCAGTCTGGGTTTTGACGGCCCCCCAGCGATTCGGATGCCGACTCCTGTGTGAGCACCACCGCTTTAGGGATGGTTCTGGACGAGGGCAATGCCCAGAGGTCCCCTGCCTTCTCTAGTGGTTTACTGAGCACGTGCAGACACCAGCTCTGCCGCGGACACCGTCAATCCCGGAAAAGGTTCAACGTGGCTTTAGGGCTAATTCCTAATTAGGAGAACCTGAGTTGGTGCTACTCCGTTGGGTGCTGTGACTAATAATATTTGGGATCACATAGAAAATGGACAATTTATAAAGCATTTTCCATGGTGTTTAACCTAATGCTCGCTGCGACCCAAGGAGATAGATTAATTACCTCCTGCAACAGATGAGGAAACCGAGTTTGACGAAGATGAAGTGACTTGTTTAGGGTGTATTAAGGGGCAGGGTCAGTCTTTGAAAAGCACCATGGTAAACAGATCTTCCACCAGCTGTTCGAAATGTTGAATAGAGAAGTTTCAAATGCTGCTGAAAGCTCCACAATGTTTTCTACCTTTTGGGGAACGAATTTTAGGTGAATGTAGGGGGACTCGTAAAAAATAAGATTCACAACTTCCTCTCTAACGGTTCAGCCACAGCAAATATACGAATACATGGAGTGAGAAAGCAAATGAGGCCAAATGTTAACATTTGGTGCATCTAGGTGAAGGATTTAGGAGTTTTTATTGCACAATTTCTGCAATTTTTCTTTAAAAAGTAAAATCCTCAGGGCTGCCAGCATTTATCTGTGTGGTCAAGTAGGTGGACACTGTACTTCTTATCCTTGCACATATTTTCAGGACTTCTGTCAATAGTTTCTAAGTACAAAAGAACTTACCTCTGCATCGGGAGAGAGCGTAGAATGGACATACGAAGAACAAGCAAGATGCATTTACTTTTTTTCCGTTTTGCAGGGAAGCTTATTCATTTATGCTAATATTCTTTACTGGGGTCAATAATTCACTGTCAAAGGGCAATTGTGTGTTGCAATCTTTATTAATATGGTTGTGTCCTGTCTAACCCCAGGCAGAAGACCAGTTTCACACAGGGACGTCCTGGGGATTTTCAGAGAATCCGGCCTTCAATGTGCTGCTCGGCCCCCCGCCCGGTGCTGTAATTCTCACGCCCTGTAGCCAGGCTACATTTGGCTCCATGTCAGTTCAGAGACGTTCTTCTTCTGTAACACTTCACTCGTGGTTCACAGCTAGTGTTTCTGAAAGCCTTTTTGATTAAACAGTGGATTAGGAAAAAGATAACTATAAAGATATCGTTGCAACAACGGGGAGAATTTATTTAATTTTTAAGATTTTTATCTATTTATTTGAGAGAGCGAGAGAGCACAGGAGCTGGGGCAGGAGCAGAGGGGGAAGGAGAGGGGTAAGCAGACTCCCCAGTGAGCACCGAGCCCA
This sequence comes from Ailuropoda melanoleuca, assembly GCF_002007445.2. NCBI lineage: Eukaryota > Metazoa > Chordata > Mammalia > Carnivora > Ursidae > Ailuropoda > Ailuropoda melanoleuca. The sequence continues at coordinate 25,406,707 of NC_048228.1, read as the reverse complement.
CGCGGGGTTCAATCCCACTACCCGAGATCACGACCTGAGCCAAAACCAAGAGTCTGAGGCTCAACCGACTGAGCCACTTGGGTGCCCCAGAATTCATGTAGATAATAGCATTTCTGTCAAAAACGAATGGCACGCCTCCACACGCCCTGAACCCACGCACAAGGAGCCACCTGCCGCGGGGCTTGGGTCCTCCTGACTCCTGTTCCTGTGTCGACAGCGAGGAGATGAGGGTAAGAGCTCACAACTGCGGACTGTTTCGTGTGGCCACGTACGTCGGCGTTTGCTGTCTCACTGCCTCATAATAGATGATCCCTCAGCTGACCGCGGCACCTGAGCAAGGTGGTACCTTATAAGCAGGGAATCGGAGGGTCACTGAGTGACCGAATTTCCGAAAGTCACTTGGATAATAGGCACCCGCGCCATCACTCGACCCCAGGGCTGATCTTTAAAATTCTCTTCTCTACTGCAGAGCCCGAGCAGCACGTCACAGCTACAGAGACCTTGCAGCCCACCGTCCCAGCCTGGGAGCAGGAAGAGACTTCAAGGTCTGAACACCCACTCGGCTGCACCCAGAGAACTCATCGCACATTTCTGAGGATGCCAAATATCGTAAGGGCTGATTGTGGAATACTGAGAAAATTCCAGATGAGGGGGAAAAGGAAGGAAGGAGGAAGGGAGGGACAGAAGAAAGGCAGACTCCTATCTCAACCTGGGAATAGCCTGTTACTACTTTGGTGTGCATCCTGGCGGACTTTTCGTTTCATTTGCACCTTTGCTATCCAAACCGACCGGTAAAGGCTTATAATTAACAGCGCTTAATGAATAGCTTTCCCTGAAGTTGAACACGCTCCAGCTACCTTCTTCACAATATTCTGTTGAAGGGGTAAACCGGAAACAGGGGGCTGTTTCTTCAGGACTTTGGAGCTGCCTCTGTAGACGGGCCCTCTAGGGATTCCAGAAACCTCATTATGCTGCAGGAAATGATTCACGATCGGTTTGTAATTGCTGGCCTCTTTCCTTTCTTTCCCTTGCTCCACTGAGCCATGGAAACATTCCCTGGAGGCCTGCGGTGTAATAATGCACGAGGTGGGGTTCTCAGAAAAGCCAGACCTGAGTAGTTGGTAGTCCTTCAGAAATACACAGAGGAAAGCACAGGCCAATAGGAATCTTTCTTTTTAGATCCCAAACCACTTCATTTAAAAAACAACATAAGAAAAAGGGCAACAAAGTTTGCTGCTCCCTCCCAGTTGTTCGGGGGCCACCTGAAGGGGAATTAGCTGCGGGCACTAACGGAAGTCAGATTCATTTCAGTGGGTTATTCTCCTAAATTTTAGGTAAAGTATTAGATACCATTGTGGGTAACTCAGCTTTACTCTGGAAGCTTACCACAGAAGGCAAAATGCCTAGAGCCATATAGGAGGTGGAAAATCAGGTAAATTTGTGGCTAGACCAATGTCGATGTTGGAAAAGAACTTGCGATTGCATCTCTAAATGACTGTGTACCGCCCTCCTGATACACGAGTACGGTATATTATTTTCTGCTTTGGGTTTGCTTTAAAATGGCATTTTATTCCAACTGCTCCTTAAAGCTGTTAAACGTTAGTAAAAATTATGTCGCTTAGAATTGTATGCTGAGAGAATTCTTCATAAAATACCAAAAATGTCCGCGGACTTCTGGGTAATCTGTGAAAATAAAACAAGCAAAACAAACACAAAAACACCCTGCCTTCCTCTGCTTGGAAAGCTGTCACTTTTTAGCCTGCATGGTGTTCATTGAATACAAGTGAGTTTTTCAACAGAGGTTAAGATCATTTGGAAGGGGGCACCTGGGTGGCTCAGTCATTAAGCGTCTGCCTTCGGCTCAGGGAGTGATCCCGGCGTTATGGGATCGAGCCCCATGTCAGGCTCCTCCGCTGGGAGCCTGCTTCTTCCTCTCCCACTCCCCCTGCTTGTGTTCTCTCTCTCACTGGCTGTCTCTCTCTCCCTGTCAAATAAATAAATAAAGTCTTAAAAAACCAAAATCATTTGGAAGGCGGTTTGGTGACTTCCTGAAGGGCTACTTGAGGGAGCAGCCCTCGTGTGTCCTCGGACACATGGCATAGCTCCGCACCCCTGGCTCGCTGGGCCCTTGGCTTCCAAGCATAGGGTCCCCCCCAACCCCCACCCCCAAATCACTCTTCCCTCCCAGTGGATTCTTCCTTAGCTGATTCCACTTCAAGCTCCTTCTCTATTTCCCACTCAGGCCACCCTTCCCAGTCAGTTCGAGCTAACATGAAACACGGAGACCTGCGAGCCCTTCTAGAGCGAGAGATTGTACTTTGGTTTCCAAACAAGGCTCAAAACGGTTACGCTCCTCTTCCAAAGAGCTAGCAGTGCTCGTCCCAACCTTTAGGCTGCTTCTGATCAGGGTGATGGGGTCAGTTCCCTCGACTCTCCCTCCCATTACATCCGGCCTGATCTCCAAGCGGAGTAGTTGCCTCCTTACAAATCAGGGGTCCCAGTTTTCATTTGGAAGTTGAAAGCCATCAAACTTTGTAACACATCTTCCCTCAGGTCAGGAGAGAAGCCTGGCTCTCTGTTGTCCTGCGGGGCGGGGGGGAAGTGAGATGAGGGGCTCTCTGCGCCTCCGCCCTCTCCCTCCCTGTCACAGGAGGCTGTTGAGGGCCCCTTCCGCTGGACTGGGTTGCTCCAAAGGACCCCTTGTTCTGGCGGCACCATGAACCTGGAGAAGTCATGCTCCAGAGGCAGAAAACAAAATAGGGTGAAGAAAAGTCCTTTAAGTAATTTTCTCTTCTCTGTTAAGTGTCATTTCCCCACATCATGTTATGCTGCCAACAAAGAAGAGAAATAATGACCTTTGAACTTCTGTTTTTCCAGTCTGTCCTTCCTTGCAAGGAATGAGAAAGATGTACCAACTCTCTCTACATTTGCATTATGGTTAATTTTTAAAGGTATCTTTTTGGTCTAATAAGAACTATGTGGAAAATGGACTTCTTCCAACGGCCTCTCGAAGCGTGCTGAGAACACGTCAGAGAGTATTGTCTGGTCTCTCAGGGCATGAAGAGCTCTGTAGCTCCTCGGCGGGCCCTGCCACGAGTGTGAAGACCTTCCAGTGTCTCTCCTTCCACCGTCCCTGCCGTGAGTAGGTCCAGCTTGGAGTTAGACCCTGGGTCTGTGACTTGAGGTATACGTGCTACGGTCTGCTCGTGTGACTTTTCATGGACTTCCTCTGACACCCACGACTGACCGTTCTTCCACCGTAAGAAATAGATTATATTGGTTTTTTGCTGCCATCTAACAACATTTCCACAAACTTGGCAGCCCGAAAGAGCGCCCGTGCGTTGTCTCCCGGTTTCTGTGAGTCGGGGTACAGGCGCGGTGCGCTGGCTTCTCCACTTCACGGTCCTACAAGGTGGCAAACGGGGTGTCAGCCAGAGTCGTGTTCTCTCCCAAGACTCACCTGAGGCAGGACCTACTTCCAGTCTCATGTAGTTGTTGGCAGAATTCAGTTCCTTGAATCCGCCTCATTTTCTAGCTGGCTGGATGCAGCCCTCAACTCTTGGAGGCCTCCCACAGTTCCTCGATGCGGGGGGCTCCCCTGGCCGCCCCATGACTGCTGGCTTCCTCGAAGTCAGCAAAGGGCAGAGAGAGCCCAGCAAGCTGAGCACTGAAATCGTTCGCAGTGTGACCCTGGACGTGTAATCATCCAGGGGTCCGTCTGAGCACGTCCACTTTGTAACGCACGCGGAGTCTCCGGAGCGCCGCCCTTTCAGTATGCTTCAATGTGCTTTGTGTCTGACGTTCCCCAGTGCGGATCAAAACCTGAATGGTTCCTCTGTTTCCTCTGAGATTATAAGAAAGTCCCTCTGCATATGACACATTTTCAAAGTGCTGTGCTAATTCTGGGAGGAAAACTTTGCAAAGTGTTTCCGCTTTGATGTGCTAGCTTCTACTCTATATTCAAAAACAAATGTCTCCCTATTCATATTTTTATGAGATCACTGCGGAACTGAGCTGCCATAAATTTCTCCTTTAATGGATCACACTTGTATGCAAAGAATACCAAGATATTTTTATAAAAATGTTAAGTCTCTAGGTATTTTTAAAAATAGTATTCATGGGCAATTCTGCGTCAAGTGTGCACTGCTATTCTTACCAAGTCTCTATCTTCTCAAGTTGGTTCCAACCTGATTAATCCATGAAGATTAGCCAGCTGCCCTAAACAAGTTCTTTTTAGCTCCAGAGTTTGTGTGGCCTTATTAGAACAGCTCCAGGGAAGCCTGCAAGCACACACTGTTGAAGACTGGCTCGATTCCCACTCTCCTGTTCTCCTACTATACAAAATCTGTGATTTCCTTGGGCATGAAGGAAATCCTCTCGTTGGTGGGAGTGGTTGGCAGCTCCTGATATGAGATCACTGGCTATTTTGTCCAAGGTGTAAGATTTCCCTTTGACCTGACAATGCCACTTCAAACTCCCAGCGTTTTCAGAGGAAATTGAGAGTGCCATATGGCAAAAAAATGGTGAATCTGGTTATTTTAGCAATTTTAAAATCCTAAGCTACTTGAATAATGAAAATACGATCTAAGTTTACATTCCACGAGGCTCTTAACTGCTGTCATAAAAAGCATCGGTCATTAAAAAAATATTCCAGCCTCAGCGAAATTCATGAAAGGTGTAGTTCTGAGAATAGAGTTTGATTCTTGAGCGTGTCAACCATTGTTCCCCTTGCCTCCTTAATCTGTAACCGTAGTGTGTTTAGGTCACGGTGCATACTGTTCAGGAATTTAAAAACTGTCCACAAGATAGCAGACATTTGGATCTTTGAATTGTTTCCCAGGATGTTTCGTATTTCTAATATTTCCTTCTGTTCTTACACTTCCTTTTCACTGCTTCTCCATACAAGTCTTGGACGTGTGGAGGGACGTAAGGATTGCTGGTGATTGCTGTTCCCTTCCCTGGGTTCCCCCCCTGCCCACCAATTTAGGAACTTCTGCATTCTCCCACATAGAAAGGAAATCACTGCATTCTCTCTTCTTTCTTCTCCCTTCCCTTTGCCCCCAGAGCAGTGACTGCTGTCAGGCCAGATGCCTGGTTCATGATTGCCTGTTGGAAGAAGTTCAAGGGCCTCCCTGCTGTCCCTCTTTTTGCCTCCCTCATGTCCTTTTCCACCGTGTAAGCCCCTTGAGGAAGACCCTGCCCCTGGGAGCGGGAGGGGCACGCAGCCCTGGAATCGTCCAGCTGCTCTGGTCAAGAACATCTCTTAGATAAATGAGAAGTCATGTGGGCTGGCTGCCCAAGCTGGGTTCTCAGTGCTGCCTTTAGCAGTGATACAAATAGCGTTTTGGTCTCTATCTGACGACTGAGTCTTTTAGTCTCTTCCTCATGAAGAGGAGAGAGGGATTCTATGAATTAATATCCTCAACTGCCAGTAAAGTGCTATAAACCTGTCTCTGCCCTCTCCTTTAGCTCCCAGCGAGAGAGACTGGAGGGAAGGGAATGGGAGTTTTTTGGGCAGTAGAGCTCATGAGCAACTTCATGGGGCCTGGTCAGGAAGGCAGACAAAAAGCCGGATGTCCTGTAAAATGAGGGCACTTGGGATGTGGGCCACCATGCCAGGTTTAGTTCTTCCTGACTCCAGCCAAATCACAGGAGGTAAGCCAAAGTTTCAGGGGTGACTCTGGGCAGGAAGCGAGGCTTGAAAAACCTGCTAAAAACATGCCTGGCAAGTGCCCAGGGCAGAGCTCAAGAGACCCAAAAGATGGACATCCTCCCTGAGTCATGCTGACAGAAAAGGATGGCCGGCCGTGGCCCCTGAGGGGAGCAGTGCTGACTCAGTGTCTGTACAGTGATTTCCTGCTTATTTGAGGCCAGAGGAACAATGTCCCCCGATTGCTATCCTCAAATGAAGAATCATGACTTTGACTAACTCAGACTTCAGTAAGGTGACCATATTTCTATATGGGACCTCACAGGTTCCATGAAGAAGAAGGTGGACACTGTAGACCAGGAAAGCGGTATGGTCAATGGCGGGATGTAGAGAACTGACAATCCACGCAGATTCTGAAATGTCCTGCTATTCAGAAAGTGTGCATCAACCAGAACCGCCCCCCCCCCACCTCCTGTTGTCCCTGGCTGTGGTGTTGGCTTAGCAAAGCTTAGTTTCTGGGACAGGTAGAGAAAGAGAAGGCATTTTTGTTAGTCCCTCTTTGGTGATGGAACAAGTTTATTGAATGAGATGCCTCAGGCCAAAGGAAACGAAGTATTTGCCCCTGAGTGCTTTCATGAGACCTCGATCAGCTCCCGGAGCAATGGTGGAGTCTCTGGGTCCAGTCACAGGACAACGTGGCCATGCGCAGTAGCCACTCGTACACAAAACCTACATTTTCGACTCTCTCTCTCTCTGCAGCCTTGTCCTTTCTTCTGTGGGTGTGCACTTGTTTCCCAGAGTGGAGGGTGGATGGAGTCAGGAAGAAGTGGCTATAGGGGCGGCTGTCCCCACTGGCACTAACTGTGTGCTCATTCACCTCTACCTGATGGTGCCTCATCCTCATTCTGCCACCCAGGTCCTCCTTGCTCAAGGGCCCAGGTGGCTTTCATTATCGTCATTGTCACAGCCCTTTTTCACAACCCAGCAATGCCCATGTCTGCCTATTACCAGCTATGTGACCTTGGGCAAATTAGTCAGCCTCCCTGATCCTTAGTTTCCTTATCTTAAAATAAGAGATCCAGTACTTCCTTCAGGATTTATCTGCAGATTAATTTGAATAGTATAATATTTATATAGCACTTAACATGGCATCTGGCCATAAGACACATTCAATAAATAGGAGCTATTATTACTATTATTATCAGTGTTATCATTGGCACTATTTTTGTTATTATTACAGGTGGCTTATGTAGATAGCCTAATGCTAATATTTTTGTTATACACACACACACACAAAGTTTCTGATTCCAAACACATATCCTTGATGTCTACCACTTACTTTATGAGGCATATCAAATGTATTTTAAATATAAAACATGTATGTTATTTTGAGGGCATCAGGACCAACATGCAATGAAATTTTATTCTGATAGCTAATTTGGGGATAAAAGAGAAATATTTGCACTTCAATTCCTCATTTTCATTATACAATTGGCTTGGAGAGAAATTGGGACTGCCATTGTCTTAGTCTGATCGGGCTCTTCTAACAAAATACCATAGACTAAGTAACTTAAACAATAGGAATTTACTTCTCACAGTTCTGGAGACTGGGAAGTCCAAGACCAAGGTGCCAGCCAGCTGGGTTCCCTGATGAGGGCCCACTTCCTGGCTGGTAGATGGCTACCTTCTCACTGTGTCCTCACATGGAGAAGCTCTCTAGTGTCTCTTCATAGAAGGGCACAAATCCCGTCATGAGGGCCCCATCCTCATGACCTCCTCTAAACCTAATTACCTCTAAATACCATCACACTGGAGGGTTAGGGCTTCCTAACCATATGCTTTGGGGGGGACACAGTTCAGTGGCAGACATGTTCAGCTATCTCTAACCGAGGTATAGATCAGCCCAGCAAAGGATTTGGGATCCTTCAAGATGGACAAAGTAACGTAAGTAAAAACAGCGCTGTGACGCATTCTGTTCAGGAAACAGATCTAGGGCAAAGAAACTCACTAACTGGTAGTTATGAGACAGTGACTATTTACCTTGGAATACTCCGTCATCTTAAAATACCCATGAGTCAAAAGGCATGGGGAATTCAAACCCCATCTGGGACGACAGGCTCAGATTCCTGAAGAGTATAAACCTTTGGCATCCAAACTAACTAAAATCATTAATTAACCAATAGGACAAGACACCATGTTAGAAATGAGTCACACATTCTTCATGTTGTATGAATCTAGAAGAGGTAACGTAGGGACAAAGTGAACGCAGCTAACACTAGCAAAGAGCAAGAGAAAAATGAGGGAGCCACCGGAACACAAAACAGAAAAATAACTGATGACTGGGTCTCACTATGGCCCAAACTGCTGAGACACATGGTTTTATTTACACTTCACAACAATCTTTAAAGAAATACTGTTATTCTGATTCTTTAGATGAAAAAACTGAGGCCCAGAGAATTTACACAACTGGTCCAGAGTTGCACTGATTAGTAAGTGGCACTGGGGCTCTGAAGTTTGTTTTTTTTTAATAAATCACATGCTGCTTTGCTATTTGTTTCATCAGAGCCACGACTGTTCTAGTCACTTGTACAGATGAAGCCACTTTAAAGCTCAGTCATCGAGGGGATGTTGAATGGGAGTGGGGGGAGGCCCGTGGACAGGGCATTCAAATGACTCCTTGGGATTCTCGGCTGTTAGAAAGCCTGGGATGGGTCCCTTGAACCCTGTTTTCGTTAGTATGTGTTTCAAAATCATACCTGGGCTTTTTGACAAGTTGACACCTTTAAAGCAACAGCAGCACTTAATAGTTCTCAGTTAAATTTCTTATTTAAAAGATGGTACAATTTTCAGAGCCCAATTCCAAAAGACAGATTCTAGATAGAATCCCCATTTAAAGACCTCACCTCTCAGAGCTTCTGCAAATCCAGCCCCGCCCCCGGACCCTGTGCACCAGGAAGGGAGTGAAGAACTTTCCAAGGAGCTGATCCCCGCAGACACACTGCCAGGGACTGCTGCCCACACTCTCTTCAACAAACTGACGCTCGGAGAGTTTCAATAACTTGTTCAAAGTCACAGGGAGAGGGGACCTGAAATCACACCCAAACTGTGGCTTCTCCAGGGCAGGCCACACGCTGGACTTGGCTCCCCCTGCAGGGACGCTCCTCCGTGGGGCAAGAACTTCCTGCAGGGGAAATACTCAGAACCTGGGAGCATTTTTACTGCTAATCATTTGAAAAATTTCCTGAGAGAAGTTTTCACTCCACACAGAAGCTGATGCATCGGACTTTCAAACTCTTACAGCAGAAACCGTGGCCAGTGGTGGAGCACGAGACCTTCCAGTAAGAGTAAGGAGATCCCGTTGGTTTACCCTGCCAGCCCGGCTCCCATGCGGTCAGCGCACAGACCTCCACCACAGCCTGGCCTGTCTTGTCCTCCCAGGACCAGCGGAGCAGCCTGGTCCCCTGCACGGGGGACACAGAGGCTGGGGTTTGCCTCCACGTCTCCCCCACTGTGTGAGCTTCAATTACCCACATGCACCGCCCCAGGGGGTTGCCATTCCACAGACAGAACACCACCTCTCTTCTATCCGCCCAGCAATTCATCACTGCCGTCGAAAACGTGCGTTCATCTGTCTACATGGGAGCAAGCTAAGATGCAGCAAGATTCCACACCAACAATAAGGATTATTATTCCTTTTGTACAGAGGAGGAAAACTGGGGATAAGGGAAGTTAAGTAACTGGCCTGAGGTTCAACAGTTCAGGGCTGCGAAGCCACGGACTCCAGAGCCCACATGTTGATATTGCCCCAAATGAATTAGTGGCATAAGCCGGACTAGAAGCCAAGCTTCTCGGCTTCCATTTCAACGCTCTCCCCAGTTTTTATACTGCTTTCCTCCTGCAGATGAGCTGAACATGATGTCACCTTTTCCTAATACACCTCAGTGCCCACGCTATGAGTGTGTTACTAATGTGTACCGAAGAAGGAGCTGCCAGGGTCGGTGCTGTGGGACAGAACGATTGGATTCTGGCCCTGGGAGCAGCCCCCAAATCCGACTGTCCCCCATCGGCCTCGACTCCGGCCTGCTTTGTAGCTGCTAGCCTCCACCACTCGGTGAGCGCTGACACGGCTGTTAGGGCACAACTGCCGTCCTGCGACATGAGCCCCCCGCCCCCCATCCAAGCGGAGGCAGCCTGCCCCTGTGGATCTGCGAATGGCCTCACCGACGTTCCTGCGGGCCCGCTGGGAGCTCGCGCAAGGCAGTAACGGCGTCTGTGGTGCCTCAGATGCTCCTGGTCGGGGGCAGCTTTGTGACCTCACCTTGGCTTACCCTTGGGCTTGCAGTGGGCAGGGCGGGGGCGCGGCATTTGTTGGCTGCTTCCCTACTTCCCGCATCTGGACCACAGAAGCCTGTTGCTAATAGGTGAAAATGCTCTTTCCCCTTTCGGGACAAGTTCCTTGGGTGGAGTTGATCCCCCCCAGCTCCAGGCTAGATCCTGCTGCCTCAAGCTGATCAGTGAGTGAGTCGTGGTTCAGACCCAGACCTGTTCCCGCAGAGCCAGGCCGCGCAGGGTGTTCGCCTTGCTCCAGCGATGGCGTCGGATGCGGGCCCTCCACCCAAAGCCCGTCAAACCATGTGGAGCTCCCAGGTATTGCCAAGAAAGACTTGCCTTCCCGGCGTGGGACAGTGTGAGAGTGACAGTCTTGCAGCAGTGGCAGCCACTTGCTGTCCTCGGAAGATCTCACAAGCACTCCGGAGCCCAAGGATCAACTTGACCCCGTGGAAAACAGAGAGAGGCAGAGAATGGAGGTCCTGAGAGACAAGGCCGAGCCACTAGATCAGGCCTCACGTAAAGCCAGGATTCTCTCTTGGCCTTTGGGTTGCATGGGCCAGCCGAGTGTCTTCACGGTGTCCGCCGTGACTTCCTCGTCCCCCTCTGCAGCTGCTCACCGTACGCTTTGCTCACAGGACGTGCTCAGTACGAGGGCCTTGAATAACTCAAACACACTTCGGCAAAATAAAAATCTTTCGGGATTCGTAACTCAGTGCTGCTGTGAAATGGGCCCCTGTGGCCGCTGCTTTCATCGGGCTCCTGACGCACGAAGTGTCGTCGAGAGCCAGCCGTGTGACTGACCGGCCTCGGCAAAGCTGAGAACATTTCGCTCCCGACCCGCGCTGCCGCTGCAGGTAGAGCACGGGCAATTCAGGCGCGACTGGTGAGCTGGATGTTGCTGCCCTACACAGGAATTATTTTCCTTCTCCATCAAGCACGATCGCGTCCCCTCAGAGAAAGCTTTAAGTGAATTTTTCTTTATACGATGGATTCTTTACCCTGTAAGGAATTGTCATATGAAAAAAGAATTCCCTGAGAAACTTCTAACTAATTAGAATTTTCTACACAACTGAAGGAATTAAATGCTTCAGGTCTATTACTGTGTTGGAATCTTGACATGTAACTATTTGACTGAACAATGTATTTTTTGTAGTGCCCATCACTGAGGAATACAAAAGCTTTTATAGCTTTTTGCATAGAGGGCTGCAATTTTAATTCCTGAGGACCACCTGTGTCACCGTGAGTGGCGTCATTGAGCTTCTGTGGGCCGGCGCTCCCCCTGTAAGGTGAGAAAGTGGGTCTCAGCAAAGTTCTCTGTCTTCGTGCTATTTCGATGGTCACAATAAACAGCATTTTGAACATTTGGTGGTGGTTTCTCCAAGGGCCTCAGAAGCGGTTGGAATTGCCCTCGTCCATGAAGTGTCTTTTCTGGAGCCTGGAGAATATGGGCCCTTCATCCGGGCTGGCTGAAGGAAATTTGAGCCAGAAGGGAAGAACTAGCTCTGTTTGAATCAACCTAGCCAAAGAATTGAGCAATTCTACCTCTGCTCTTTACTCTGGCTCGGGCGGGGGAGGCAGGAGTAGATCTGGCCCTCAGCTCAGAGAGTTTACCTGTTGGTGGAGACCATCCCAACGTGACAGTTCATGAGATGACGGTTCACGATGAGCTAGCAAAGTGTATGGTGTAGACGGAAGTGCTGAAAGAGGTTAGAGGGCTGAGATAGCTGAGAGGATGGAAAGGGTCAGAGGTTTACGGAGGATGAAGGACTTGAGATGGTCTTTCCGAAGAAGGATGTGCCACACAGATGTGCATGCGTGTGTGTGCACACATGTGTGTATGGTGGAAAGGAAGTCTCGGGGAGTGAAGACAAAATCTCATGTTTGAGGCTCTGCTCTGCCTTAGCTTCTGGTTCAGTAAGCCGGGACTCCTGCTGCTACTGTGTCTTTAAGCTTTTTTGCTGCTGTGGAAAATCACCACTCGCTGGGGTCAGAATATTATGGCCCTGACTTAAGTCTCAGCCTCAAAGAGTGTTCACATTTCCTGCATGGCGAGACAACATCGTCAGTAACATAACCTGCACATTAGGGAGCCAGTAAATAAATAAGCCTTTACATTCCAGATCAATCCATCCAGCCTCTGATGATGACTTATGGCGTGTACTGCCAGGTTAAATATTAGTCGAGGGTGTCCTAGGCAGCTCACACACTGAGATTTCTGGAGGAAAAGGCATGAGCCTGGTCTGTGAACACAGTCTGCACCCCTAAAATGAGATATCTTGGACCTGAAGCATTAGAAAGACCTGGAGAAACTATGAGTATGATGTCTTCAAAACACAGCAAACTCACTCATCCAGGTCAAGTGGAACAACGTCCGTATCATTTCTGAAGTTAACACAAGCACACAGAGAGGTCTTCAAAGACTCATCATCTTCAATTTATATTCTAACATAATGTAGGAGTAATCATCAAAATAATAATACCAGCTCCATTTCTAAAATGCTTTATAGTTTCTTATATTCCTTCATTGATGTTAGTCCTATGACCCCGAGGGATAAGCTCCATTTCCATTTTAAGATGAGCAAAACAAGTATCAGAGAAAAGAAATTTCTTATTCAGAGTCACATAGCTGGAGGTGCTGGTACCCATTTATGTCATGGGATTTAAGAACTAACCCAAGATGCATCTGCCTAACTAGGCACCAAGATGCTGTTTGTAATGACACGACATTGTCCCGCAGCTAGAGCATTCTGAAATACGTTAGGGTACATCTGTATAATGCAGTACTCTGCAGCCATTAAAATCCACTTTGAGGGCTTATGTCTATTAACATGAAACATTTATGCTGTATCATTTAGTTAGAAAGCAGTTACCAGGTGGCTCAGTTGTTTGGGTGGCTGACTCTTGGTTTGGGATTAGGTCATGGTCTCGTGGGTCTTGGGATTGAGCCCCACATCAGGCTCAGCGCTCAGTGGGGAATCTGCTTGAAGATTCTCTCCCTCTGTCCCTTCCCCCACTTGTGCACATGTGCGTGCACACTCTCTCTCTCAAATAAATAAATAAGTAAATAAATAAAAAGAAATGCAGTTACCAAACTGTTGAATGTGGGGTAAGATTCTCCATTTGCAAATAAAAAGTGTGTGCATAGCAAAACAACACTGACATCTAGATGTAAGGATTATTAGTAATTGTGGGTGTTTCTATGCTTACCTGTTTCTATTTTATTGTCTTTAAATGTTTCTGGTTTAAGATTTTGCTTTTGAAATAAAAATCAAAAATCAAAACAGAAAAGCAAGCAAGAGAAAGATGAACTCTCAAGAAAACTAAGAATTCACCTATGCTAAAATGTTCATCCTACTGATTCGTGGCAGTGTCTGGCATTTCTACCATTATTTCTTTTTTTTGGATGAAAACCATTTCAAAAGACGTAAGTTCTGGGGCGCCTGAGTGGCGCAGTCATTAAGCGTCTGCCTTTGGCTCAGGGCGTGATCCCAGCGTTCTGGGATCGAGCCCCACATCAGGCTCTTCCGCTGGGAGTGCTTCTCCCTCTCCCAACTCCCCCTGCTTGTGTTCCCTCTCTCGCTGGCTGTCTCTGTCAAATAAATAAATAAAATCTTTTTAAAAAAAAAAAAAAGATGTAAGTTCTGGGGGCATTGCCACTCATTTCCACTCCCATACACCCTGGCTGAGGGTCAGGTGAGCCAGCTCCACCCAGCTCCTCCCTGGAGCAGGGCCCTGCAGGAAATTCCCATTTGCATCGCACACAGAAGCTGCTCTCAAGGAGGACTGAACTTCCCAGAGGCGGCCAGAGGAGCATCGTGCTGGGATCTCAGATGGGGCAACAGGAAATGGAGGGGGAAGCGGGAGGAACAACAGCATGTCTCCTAGTGCCCGCCCTGGTGACGGGAGGGAAGATGGCCCCATTAACAGGAGGCCGAATCCACACGGCTACAAGTGTAGCTGTCTCAGCAACCGGTCTGAGCCAGCCTTACAGGGTTAACAAAGTTGACCTAAGCGACTGCATCTCTTCAGCCTTCTGGTAAAGTCAAACACTGGACTTAGGTCCAGAACTCTTCGGTGTACGGGGCACAGGGCCGGGATTAAGCTGTGTCAGGAAGTGGCCCAGTGGGAGGTGTCGAGATGGAGGCTGGTGTGGATACAGCCCTGAGCGCTTGAGGAATTAATCGTGAATTGACGGTGGAGCCACCTGAACGTTGGTCTTATTATTTGACATAGAACTTTCTGCTGTTCTTTAGTAGTTGAATCTAGGTTTTCCATTACTGGCAACAAAAGCGTCCTTAAGGGATCCACCCACATGTAATGAGCACATGTATGTGCCAGGCATTGTGTTAATGGCTTTATGTATGTTGCTTCATTCGATCTTCACAGAAGCCCATGACAGGCATACCATTGTCAACCCCTGTTGGAAAACAAGGAACGGCAGCCTGGGGAGGGTTAGGAACATGCCCACATTACAGAACTGTGGAGGGACAGCTTTGTGTTTGAACACAGACGGGCTGACTCTGGAGCCCCGATCTGAGCCTCTCACAGTGGTTCTATTCACATTTCTGAGTTATTCTCTGGGAACATGTGAGATTGTTTCGTTGATGCATTTTATCAAAGAGTTTTTAGCAAATGAAAAGAAAGAATTTGAGGGTAACTCCAGCCACAATCCCAAAGCACATTCCCTGCTCCATGCACACCGTCCTTCTTTGCAGAAGCCAAACTCTGTGCAACCAGTTTATCCAGAGAAAGATGCTGGAGGGGGCAGTGGGGGGAGGATTGGTAGGAGGCAGCCTCAAAAGTTCAACTCCTGGCTCTGGACTTAATAGCTGTGAGATCTTGGGCAGATTCTTTGAGCCTCATTTTCCTCATCTGTGAGGCGGGTGGGAGAGACCTATCTCCCAGAGTTAGTGCATGGGATGAGAGGGATACCATGGGTAAAGCACTCAGCACAGCCCCTAGCCCACCACAGAGAAGGCACTTGCCAGGGAACAGGGTTCTATGTTGGTAAGGAGCACAGGCTTGGGAGCTCAGGCTGAGCAGTGCTCCAGTCTTGCCTTAGTTTCCTGTTTTCTCTCTAAGGTGAGAGAAAATATTATCCAATGTATCTATATTTTGGCCTCCATTATGGACCATACACTGAGATAATGCTGATTTAAAACTCTAAACAAATTATAGTCTCCATTATCTTGGAAATTACAATCTAGCACAGAAACAGAGACAGCAGGGAGATTGCAGTATGGTATGTGGAGATCCACGATGGAGAAGTACAGGAGGCAATGGAAATGCATGGGAGTTAGATTCAGCCTGGGCTCGGGAGGTCAGGGGAGGCTTCCTGGACAAAGGGACATTTATGGTGAATCCTGTGGCATGAGTAGGAGGGATCCAGGTAGAAGGAGGTGCGGGAAAACGGAGGGGAAAGGGTATTCAGGTCTCAGATTGTTGGGAAGGTGAAATACAATGATGTGTATGAATTGCTCAATACAGTACCCAGCAACCTGTGTGTGCTCCAGAAAGAGTAGTAATTTCCTGACTCTAGAACACTTGAAATACATACAGTTTTCTATTTGCATTTCCAGCTCCAGAGTGAATGCTCTCCATTTACTCTCAAACAGGTTTCTGGATCTCCCAGCATTGTTTTACATACAATCTCCTAAAGAACCACAGTTGTACTCTGCCTGGAGTCTTCTGGGCAGCAGGAGCGAGACTGCAGAAGCACATTCGGAGCCGCCTGCACCAGCAGCTCCTTTACTTCTTAGCTCACCAGCCAGGAAGGGAAAGCCTAGAACTTCATAATGGTTAAGCAATGGAATCATAGTCACCTTGCAGACGGGCTGGTGGGTGTGTCTGGCTTCTGCTTCTGCTCATTTGACAAGCAGCCTGCATCCTGACACATCTCTATGATGCTTCAGAATTTCTCCTTGGACTTGATTCTCCGCACCCACGGGATCAATAGGGAAAGATAATATTGATTTCTGAGAATAACATCTGAAGAGGGGCATGCACAAAGCAAAGTGTGCGCACAGGAGAAGTTCTCAGACTGTGAAGAACTTTGGAACCACATTAAATGAAACCAAGCGCTGGGCCACTTTGTCACTTGGATGGCAGGGGCCGACTCTCTGTGAGAGTACTAACACAGTTGCTTGCTCTGTTAGCCTGGGCAAAGAAGGTATACAGTGAGGACATCATACTTAATGATGATAAGCTTTATCATCTTAGTTCATTAGAAGTGAAGGTGGAGGCTTTTAGAAAAATCCAATCTTACGAAACACTGTTGGCAAAAATATAGAGCCATGGTGCTCTCAGCCACTGCTGGTTAAAATCCAAGTCAGTACGATGACTTAGTACAATGGCTTGTCTGGCCGAGGTGAAGGTCTGCGTCTTCTGTGCCTTCCATCAGTATTCCCCCTAGAGAATTTCAGGTCCCAGGACTGAAATGCACGCATGCCCCAGAATATACGTACGAGAACGTTAGAAGCTGCGGTGCTCACGGTTGCTCAATGCTAGAACCAACCTAAATGTCTACAGAGAGTAGAACAGATAAATAAGCTGTGTTATGGTCATACAGTGGAACACCATACAGCAACGAGGACACAAATACGTTCTAGTTATGGGCAATCGTGTGGATTTCATAAACATAGAGTACAAAAGAAGCAAGTTCAAAATAATCCATATCTTGTGATTGCGTTTATATAATGTTCTAAACTAAGGCAAGCTAAACTATGATTTCAGGGATGCCTGATACATACGTGGTGAAACCTTACCAAAAATCGAAGAAGTCATCACAATAAATGTCTGGATAGTGGGGACGGCAGTTGCTCTGATTGGGAAGGGGCACACTGGGAACTTCTGGGGTCTCACAGTGGGCTATGGCTTCATCTGAGAAATGTTATGTGGGGGTTTGTTTTATCATTGTCTGTTAATTGTACACTTATGTTCTATCCACTTTTCTGTGCTTCAGAAAGGTAAAAAAATATATATTTTTTCTATGACCTTCTGAAAAAACAGCAGCCTGTAGAACAAATCATTAATGACATCATTCTCTAATGAATTTTCAAAGAGAAGACTTTCTCCAAAGAGCCTCTGGTTAGGTACCTAATTTATCTTTAAATCCAAGACCTTTGGACACGCTGGTTTTCTCATAACCAGGAAACACTTCTTTCCGGATACATCAGATAAGCTGGCTCTAACTCTCTGAAAAGCACGTTGGAGTGCTGGAGGGAAGATTTTTTCCTCTTTGATAACCTGTTGCTTGCCAACAAAACTGGTAGGATCTGGTACAGACTAGAAAGCCAGTGTGTTCTGAAATGAGGGTAACTGTTCTAGAAAAACTTGGAAACATTAACCAGGATCCCTGTGGGAGGGCTGCCTGACAGATTATGTTTTGCTTCCTCTTTGTGCAGATTAGGAATAAAACCCAACAGGTGCCTGGAGTTTCAATCTCTGGTATATTTCAAAATCTATTAAACAAATAAAAGGGGGCGCCTGGGTGGCACAGCGGTTAAGCGTCTGCCTTCGGCTCAGGGCGTGATCCTGGCATTATGGGATCGAGCCCCACATCAGGCTCCTCCGCTGGGAGCCTGCTTCTTCCTCTCCCACTCCCCCTGCTTGTGTTCCCTCTCTCACTGGCTGTCTCTATCTCTGTCAAATAAATAAATAAAATCTTAAAAAAAAATAAATAAAAAAATAAAAGAAAAAACTCAAGTGGACAGACACCACCTAAGGTGCTGTGCATTTTTTATTGCTCTCATTAAGGACTCTGTGACTTTGTGAATTTAAGTGGATAGAAAGTTTCAGGCACGGGTTATTGAAGTAACGGACTTACTCCATTTGGAAGCTTTAGAAAACGTATAGAGATCAGCATCTTACACTTTATAACACATTCACATTTATATATAAATTTCATGTTTACAAATACAAGAGACAAAGAACCATGAAGAATTGAAGCAACTGCATTACCAGCTCTATTCAATATAGATAATGCTGTTCCTGTTCTGTATTTTTTAATTTTAGAAGAAAATTGTAAATGTCGTCACGCTGGTGGACTCCGCTTTTAGAAGCAGGAGATGGCATGTCCTCTGCATGTGTCTGAGTTTCTACAGAACCGAACTTCCAGCATGTTCTAGATCAAGTCGGCTGGAGAAAGACATCCACTGCTGTTTGAGTTTTATGGCTGGTGAAGAAGGAACTCCCCACGCTTTCAAAACCAGGGCTCATCGTCTGTGTTTCTACTCAATCGAGCTTTGTTTTCTAAAGCAGGCATGTCTCCAGCAGTGGGGATCCTCTGTCAGAGGAATCAACACGCATGAAAAAGCTGGAGTGTCGCAGCCTACATCTCGGAGACAGATGAGGGCTATTGTTTCCTCGGGGGCTGAGGTCCGACTGTGGCTCTGCGTCAGACATTTCTAGGCATAGGAAGTCAGAATTCCCCTACAGCTGTAAAACTGAGTGGAGGTATCTGCAAGCACAAGTCAGTTTAGGTCCCTATGTCCAGTGACTCTAACACTTGTTCAGTGTTCATGTAAAATTCACTCTTTGGATTGAAGTTTGGTTGTGTGGAGACTGAAAAGAACTCTTGGAGAGAAAACGGATTCCAGGATTCCGGTTGGGCCAGATGGGAACATCCATGTCGGAGCTGACTTTGCTTATCCAGTGTCTGACCATACAGATCACATGAAAAGATAACGGCTTTATCTGACAACTTTTCATGGTGCCTGAAGCATCCCATTTTCCTTTTCTTGCTAGGCTGATTCCTGTGTTCTGCAGGGACCTCACACTCGTGGTGTAAATGCGTGACTGTAATGAGCTCTATTGGCATCAGGACAGCCATGTGTGTACTGGAACATCTCCCCACAGTCCTCTGAAGTTTTCTCATGTCTCATTCTGTCCCATATGAATTGTAGCATTTATGACATTTATGCTTTATTTCAGCATGCGCTTTCACAGAGTGCAGTTTTAGAAGAGAAAAGAATGTTCTGGGCATCTAGGACATCCTTCAATGGGACAACAGTAGAATTTTCAAGTTCTCAATCTTCTTATGGTTGGATTTCCATCATCCGACAGATGGTGGCTCTTATACCAGGTACACACTAAGCAGACTACACACAGTGCCCAGGGCTACGGAGCAGTGGTCCCCATGGGGCTGGGGCAGTGCACTCAGTGCCACTCAGCGCAGCCCCTACCCCACTTTCCACTGCTTCAGGGGACACTGTGGGTCCTGGAAATAACCTTTGGTCTTCATTCTCTCAATAAACACTTAAAAATGAAATACTTAACTCAAGGAAATTACTTTAGGAACTAAATGTTTCATTTCTCTTGAGCCTCCAGACCCAAGTAACAGTTTGCAGGAAATGAGGATAACACAGAGCATGTTAAACAGCATTGTGGGAATGCAAGCAGCAAGATCCAGAACCTGGGAACTACAGACCAAACAACTTGGTTGTTTGAAAAGAGAAAAAAGAAAAGAGAGTGAAGAAACAGCAAGGGGGACCTTTAAATTAGAAAAGCCTTTAGAGCATATCAACCAAAAATAATTTATAGACCTTGTTGGGATTATAATTTAATGTATCAACCATAAAATAAAACAGTAAGACTACCAGAGAAATGTGAATACTGCCTGGGTATTTGATAATATTAAACTATTATTAATTTTGTATAAAAAATGTTCCATTTTCCTGAGGTGCTGTAGATCAGGCTTATGTTGGTTTGGACATTTACTAGAAAACACAGACACACACAGACACACACACTCAGACACTCAGACACACACAGACACAGACACACACACACAGACACACACACACACACACACAGACACACACAGACACACACACACACAGACACACCTGTGTATTACGGACGGATAGTCAAACAGTTCATATGTTTGGACTATTCCAAATATAGCAAAATTTGTATGTTGAAGCCCAGCCCCCAGTGTGATTATATTTGGAAGCAGGGCTTTTAAGGATGTAATTCAATGAGATAATAAGGATGGGGTCCTAAGCTGATAGGACTGGTGTCCTTTTAAAAAGAAGAGACACCAGAACACTATCTCTCTGTCCAAGTACACAGAGAGAAAAGGTCATCTGGGGACACAGCAAAAAGGCAGCCATCTGCAAGCCAGGAGGAGAGGCCTCACCAGAAACTAAAAATTTTTGAACACTGATCTTGGATTTCCTGCCTCCAGAACTATGAGAAAATAAATTTCTGTTGTTTAGGTGACTCAACCCATGACATTTTATTATGGCAATACCAGTCGATTAATGCACTGTGCCATCTTCCTCAAGAAGCCACCGTCTTCTTGTTTTGGGGCTCCTGTCTCAGGCATTGCACAGGGTTTTTTCCCCGTAAGTTAATGGGTACCAATTACTTAATAAATTAAAAAAATATGAGAAGTCACTATATGCCAGGAATTAGAGTAGACACTGGGAATATGGCAGTGAATAACACAATATCCCTGTGTTAGGGAATTTGTATTCTAACGGGGAACAATAAAAACAACAAAGATGAGGAGACTTGGTGCCCAAGTCAAGGAATGTCAAGGAATATTTGACATTGGAGGTTTAAAAGCTCTTTCCATTGAGTTAAAGTAACAAATCAACAAATGTCTTATAGACATATTAATCAAGAATATAACAAAAAGAAACTCTACAAGTGTCCGCCAAAACTGCCAGAGTTGAACACAAATCTAAGTTAAGTGAGATGCACAATCTATGAAAAACTAAAGTAAAATTGGTTTTGTTATATCACTTCACATACAGTCTAAGACCATAATAAGAAGATGCTTCCGTTTCCCTCACTCTGCCCTTGTGCTATTGCTGTCAACACTTCTACATATGTCCTATATCCCACACTACGTTGTTATCTTTGATTTAAACCTTCTACCATCTTTTAAAAGATATTTTTTAAATGAGGAAAAACAGAGGCACCTTGGTGGCTTAGTCTGTTAGCCATCCGCCTTTGACTTAGGTCATGATCCCAGGGTCCTGGGATCAAGCCCCATGTTGGGCTCTCTGCTCAGTGGGGAGCCTGCTTCTCCCTCTCCCTCTGCCTGCCGCTCTCTCGCTCTCTGTCAAATAAATAAATAAAATCTTTAAAAAAGAAAAAAAAGGAGGAAAAAGAATTTTGTACTTTGCCCGATTATTTACCACCCAGCACTTTTAATTCCAGTATTTAGATCCAGGTTTCCATCTGATATTGTTTTCTTGTCGCCTATAAAACTTCCTTTCACACTTCCTGTAGAGCAGGTCTGCCAGTAATGAATCCTTTCAGGCTGTATGTATTTTTTTTTCAAGCTTTATGTATTTTAAGAGACTTTATTTTGCTTTTGTTTTCAGAAGATATATTTACCAGGTATAGAATTCAAGTTTTTTTTTTTCCTTTCAGTCCTTTAAAGAAGGTGACCCACTGACTTCTGGCTTACAGTATATCTAAACAGAAATCTACTGCCATTCTTCGGTCCTCTGTACATGCCTTTTTTCCTCTGGCTGCTCTTAAGGTTTTCTCTTTACTGATAGTTTTAAGGAATTTGATTCTGACGTGCCTGATGTATTTTTCTTCATGTTTCTTGTGTTTTCAGTTTGTTGAGCATCTTGGATCTGTGGGCTTATGGTTTTCATTAAATTTGAAAGCATTTGCTTATTATTTCCATAAATATTTTTTTTTTGCATTCCCCTCCCCTGCCTTTTTGGGAGAGCTCCAGTTACATGTATATCAGACCTCTTTGAGTTGTTATTGTTAGTTTTTTTAGTCTTTTTCTTTTGCTGTGTTGCATTTTAAATAGTTTATGTTGTTGCCTTCAAGGTCATTAATTTTTTATTATATGATGTCTAATTTGCTTTTATATGATGTATGTTCCATCTCGGGTATTACATTTTCATCTCTAGAAGTTCACTTTGAGTATTTCTTTATATCTTCTATATCTCTCTTTAAAATACTCATGCTTTAGTCTACTTTCTTGAACATATGAACTACAGCAACATTTTAATAAGTACATGTAACATTTTAAAATATATATAGTAACTGTTTAAATTTCTTTGTGCACTAATTCTATCATCTGTATCATTTCTGGAATCATTTCAAATCACTGATATTTCTCCTCATTATGGGTAAGAAATTCTGCTTTTTTGTATGCTTGTTTTTTTCTTTTTACTGCATACCAAACATTGTAAATTTTACCTTTTATGGGTGCTGGATATTTTTATACTCCTTTATATAGTTTTGAGCTTTGTTCTAGGACTTAGTTAAGTTACTCAGAAAGATTCTGATCCTTTTGAGCCTTGCTTTCAAGTTTTTTGGGTGGTACCAGAACAGCCTTTCATCTAGGGCTAAGTCTGCTTTACTACTGAGGTAATAACTTTCTGAGTACTCTCTCTGATGCCCCATTAGTTATGAGGTTTTCCACTGGCTGGTGGGAACATAAACTGTTTGTAACCCTTATGAGCTCAAGGACTTATTCCACCTTCCTTTCTGATCTTTTTTTTTTTTTCTCCTGGCCTTTGGTAATTTTCTCAAAGGCCCATGCTGATCAGTATTCAGCTGAAGACTCCAGGTGAATCTTCTGCACAACTTTGGAGTTCTCTGTGAAGCTCTCTTCTCTCTTATATTCTGCCTTGTGAAATCTAGCCTTTCCTCCCCAAATACTCAATTCTGACTCCCGAACTCGGGGAGACCACTGACTGTGTTGCAGCCCAGAAACTCTCTAGGAAGTAAGCCGGGGCAATTGATTACTTTCTCTCAGTGATCAATGTCTTGCGCTATCTATTGGCCAATATTTGAAAATCATTTTTCACTTATTTTTATCCAGTGTTTTAGTTGTTTGAGGTGGGTTTTAGTTTCCTGGGACTGGGGTAACAATCACCACAAACTAGGTTTCTTGTAGCAATTTATTTTCACACAGTCTGGAGGCCAGAAATTCAAAAAGCAGGACTACAGTTTTTCTGAAGGTTCCAGTGGAGAATCCAGTGCTTGCCTCTTCCAGCTTCTGGTGGGTGTCTGGGCATTTCTGGACCATGGCCAACTTACGTCAGTTTTTGTCTCTGTCTCACATCACCTTTTCCCCTGCGTGGCTTTGTTAACTCCCTTGGACTCTCTCTTATAAAGACACTTGTGATGGCATTTAGGGCCCACCCAGATAATCCAGGGTGATCTCACCCTAATTTAATTACATCTGCAGAGACTGTTTTTCCAAGTAGGATAACATTTACTAGTCGAGGGGTTAGGGCTTGATATCTTTGGGAGGACATTATTCATTGGCATTTAGAGGGAAAGTCCAGTCTGGACATATAGTACATACATGTACTAGTCATCTGACAGCAAATGGAAAGGAACATAATACTATCAATTCAATTTGGGAAGGGGTAGGTATCTTCAACCCTCCTTTCTCTTAACCTGAGGGATTTTGTAGAAAATATTTCTAAGCACATAACTATCCTGCCTGTTCAGTGTTCCTTGACAAAGCTGAGTTTAACACATGAAACAGAAAAGTACAGAATGAAGGTCTGGAAATGAAGTCGTCGGGGCGAGAGTGTCTGGAACTTATCCTACATTAGATAGTAACACCTCACAAGGTGGGTATTTGCCCCTGTTTTATGGCAGTTTCCCTAAACTGACTTTCAAAAGACGTCACTTGGGGGCGCCTGGGTGGCTCAGTTGGTTCAGTGTCTGACTCAGTGTCAGCTCGGGTCATGACCTCAGGGTTGTGAGATCAAGCCCAGCAGCAGGCTCCATACTCAGAGTGGAGTCTGCTTGAGATCCCACTCCCTCTCCCTCTGACTCTCTTCCTGTTCTCTCTCTCTCTCAATAAATAAATAAAATCTTAAGAGAGAAAGAGGTCATATGACTTACCCAGAGTCAGTGAGTTGTGGAGGTGGGAATTGAAGCCCCATCTGGCTAACTCTGGAGCCCAGTTTTCTCCTCGACCCTACAAGGCCTCCCAGTCAAACAGTGTAGAAGGGAGGAATCACAGCATTGGGGGCGGGGGGGGGGGGCTTAGGCCTCACTTCTTTATTTATGAGGTCAAACTCTCTGTCCCAGGATCTGGGACTGGTTTCCACGAAATGGGGTGAAGAAAGCCATAGGTGGAAATATCCATAACTTGATAACTATTTCCACAATTAGTCTGAAAACCAAGGAAGTTGTGAACTTCACCATGAGGTTACATGAGATCATGAATGAGCAAAATATGATTAAGACTGATTAGGAAAAGAAAAATGGAATAGGAACCTAGCCCACTAATTAACATCACCGCTATTGATACTAGGCCAGAAAAACTTTCAACTCAGGGGCACCATGCTAGCCAATTTTAAAAAAGTCCCTCAAACTCTAAGATACTTCCCCCCCCACCCCCCCCTTATCACTGTGCTCTGCCAGATTATCGAGGCCATTTATAAGGAAGGAAAAGCGTCCTGGTGAATAGGCTGCCTTTCTGTCCACAATGAGCCTACTTATTCTTGCCATCCTTTCTTCTCAGGTCCTCTATAAAAGGCAAAGTTGTTTATCATCTATCATAGTACCTCAGAATCAAATGTCAGTGACATCGATATGGGAGGATAAGAGCGCATTCAAGGTGAAATGGGTGATACTGTTCGGTTTGTTTATCACACTGTGTGAAGGGAGGAAGGAAGGGAAACAGGGAGGATGGAGCAACGTCCCTCACAAAGGGAGACAGGTGAGCCATGCCAACAGCCTACCCTTTCTAGAACACCAAAGAAGCCATTGTTATCAGGTCTTACTTTGGCCTCAACAGAAGACCCCCAATCGCAGGGTGGAAGGTTATTTCCACGGCAGAACTAAAGCAGCCTGTCCCCATACACAGGAACCTAGAGAGCGCACACGCCCTGCCAACACCTGCTGGATGTTGGAGAGGTGGGCTCTCCATCACACGTGGCGCCGGCTGCGCCCCTGTGGTGGCCTTTGCTGGTACCTACAACCCTTGGGTCTTCAGGGGTTTGCTGTGGAGTTTGCCATGTCATGGCTCAGTTACTTTCTCCCTCTGGCTCCATTTCATTGAGTTACTTGTGCAGCATAAGACCCTCCCAGAAATGACTAAGATTTTTTTTTGCTTTGGGTTCTCTAGCAGGTGGGCAGTTGGAAAGGGCTGGCAGGAATGAGTTACGTCCTTGAGGCTGAAGGTTCTGGGAGCAGGGCTTTAACAGATCCTGGCATTGGAAAAGGTTTGTGTTCTCTGACTTTCCTGTGACTTGGGGCAGAAAATTCAGCTGAGCGTTGGTAAGGAAAGATAGCAGGCAAGACAAGGTTTGTATTACAGGGCTCAGTGGCACAAGGCCACAGGGGACAAGAAATAGTGGGCATGGAGCCATTGACAAGAATTATAGTATCCTTGTCTCACTGGCTCTGATCTCTTGATGCCCTGGGGGAAGTGATACACTCACTAGGAACCAGTGCTGACAAATGCCCAGAGATTTCACTTTCAAGCCGGTGGTGTCTGGGGTGAATTAATAGAACACATGATACCTACCCCCCCTCCCCTAAGTTAATTTTCTAGAAAAACTTTCTGGAGAATGAAATGCCCAGATACTCGGTAGCTTAACAAAGTAAAAATCTGAGTGTTAAGCTCAAATCCTGGGAAGGAGGCATCTCCATGCAAGCAGACGTTTCATGAGGGTTCCTGCCACACCCGGACAAATAAACAGGCCATGAACTTCCCGGCAGCCCAGCCAGAGCCATCACCAGTTCTTTTGTTCAACGAAATTAAAGGGTGCAATTAACAATTTCCATGACTTGGGCCTCATTGCCTTCCAATTACAAGAGGGTAAACAAGTAGGGGAGAAAAGGGAGACGCCAACATTTCAGAAATTATGACCTTCGAAGGAGGAAGAATAAATCCGACCACAGGGCAAGTGGTCAGAAATGTGATACCCTTTGTGAGAGCCCGAGGAGACCCCAAATTGCCAAACCACTGTATCTGAGGAGGCATTGCTGGGGCTGAAGCTTCCAGAAACCTATGAATGGCTCGTTTATTTTCCTGAGGCTGAGGCTGATGGGATAATTGTCAGGAGAGGCTGTGGATCTGACTGATGCTCAGGCAGGCAGGCTTTCACCAGCAGCCAGAAAACCCTCTTTAATTACCCGCTGCTGTGTGCCATGCTGACGTGTGTGTGTGTGTGTGTGTGTGTGTGTGTGTGTGTGTGTGTACACGAGCGCTTGCAGGCATGTGTATGGGGGTTGCACAGGGGTAAGGATGGCCCTTCTGGGCTTTTAAATCCAGGCCAAGATTTTTCTCTGCTTGGTGTTTGTGCCGCAGAGTCATCAGAGAGAGGGGAAATCAAAATTTGCAACATGCTAAAGCTTACACTAAAAATAATTTCCATTCTTCCTGTAACTCAAGCTTCCCCAGGCCACCAGTCTAACAGGATTACACTAATAGTCTCAACCTCACAGCCTTGCCCCCTGTCCTCCTCCCTCCCCCAGTTGCATGGCGCAGAAACTCCTCCTCCATGGAAGTCTTACCCAGTTAATGATACTTGCTTGTGGCGTCGCACGTGACCTCAGAAACAGCTGTTGGATGCTCTTCTGTTCAAGGTTTCCTAGCCAGGGATCAAGAAGGCACTTGAGGGTGGCTGTGCCTCTTCTCACCTCTGCACAGCTCCAGGAATCTTCCTAATAGGCAGAGTCCACGCCAGGAGGGGTCCCTGCTTCCAGTGGCCCAAGTCAGCAACCGACGGGGTGCTAAGGAAGGACTATACTTTCTAGAGTTCTCACCAGGCTGAAGCTGCCTGTGTCCCCTCTTCTGTCACTCTTGCCCACTAAGTAGCTATGACCTTGTTGCCAGGTCATGCATCACCTTGTGAGACCGGATCTTTCATCTGTTGCCTGGAGCCCCCTCTTTTCATGCAGTGCAGGTACGAATTCAGGAGGCCAGGTTCAAGGAACCAACATTCTAGAGAAGTGCTTCTCAGATTTATGCATTTATTAGAGTCACCCGAAGGCATTGTTAAAACCTTCTGGGTTTTAACACCGGATTTTGGGATTTAGTAAGTCTGGAGTAGGACGCAAGACTTTACATTTCTCGTGAGTTCCCAGGTGATGCTGCTGCAGCTCTCTGGGGATCACATTTTGAGAATCATGTTCTGGGCCAGCATTATGCTGCTCCTGGGCTCCTATCCCAACAACAGTCTTGGAGCTCCTGCCTGCCAATAGGATGAGCACAGCTAGACACGTGAGGGTCTTAGCATAAGGGTCAATTTAGGCTTCAAGTGGCTCTTCCACTACCATCATAGAGCATGAGAAAATACTGATCCTCCCAGGTTTTGCTTTTAAAGTAGAGATTACTTGCCTGCATTCTTGCCATATAGGATTTAATTTAGGAACTTCAAGCGTGCACGTCCCTTATGTATGAATAGTTGACCAACATAATTCTGGGGGTGGGGATGGGTCTCCATCAATGCTGAAGAATGGCATTTATGTAGCCTTCTTCCTCTAACTATAGAAACCATTATATTTAGAGGATACACATTTTCTCCCCTTGGTGAACTGGTGAAGTTACTTATGGGTGGGTGGTCTGGAGGATGAAATAAGAGGGGCTGTAAAGCCAGGGAGAGGAAATGGGGGAGATGGATGTCTTCCATGTTTAGCCTTTGAGGAACACTCTTAGAATTATAGTCTCACGGTGGATTAAATGGTCTTTCAGCAAGGAGCCTTTCTGGGAGTCTAAACCATGTCAAACATTTCTGTGGGAAAGATGTTACGAGAAGATACAAACTAACTTAACCTACCAACTGGAACTCAACTTGTTGCAGACGGGGGATTCCAGCAAATGTGCTAAAGGTCTTTTGCTGTAGATGAATATTCTTTTGCTTTCATATATTTGTCATCTGCCATACTAGTACAATACATACATGCAAGTATAATTATATCTGGCATTTGCTAGACCATTGAAATATTGCTGTTATAATTGGGCTTCCCATGTCTTTCCCATGGAATTACAGAGATCATCACTATGGCATCTGCTGGGCCTGAGAGGGATCAAAGTTGAGGTCAGGCTGGAAAAGCCAGGCTCCTGGGGACAGCTCACGCACAGTGTGAGGTTTGAGCTCTTGGTTTGGCCCAACTTCTGAGTTTGGCTGGAGGTGGTTCTTGGCAATAATGGGACAAGAGCAGAGCTCTGGGGGAAGGGAAGCGTGTGAAAGCTGAATCTCCCAGATTCCAGGAACTCTCGGGACCTTCCAGTGAATCTCATTCAACT
This sequence comes from Ailuropoda melanoleuca, assembly GCF_002007445.2. NCBI lineage: Eukaryota > Metazoa > Chordata > Mammalia > Carnivora > Ursidae > Ailuropoda > Ailuropoda melanoleuca. The sequence continues at coordinate 25,378,520 of NC_048228.1, read as the reverse complement.
CTTCCTCTCTACAGATGAGAAACCGAGGTCCAGAGAGTCTAAGTGCACCGCCTGAGTATGGCCACCTGGCATCAGCTTAAAACTCCAGCGTTAGGGTTGCCTCAAGCCAGCCCCCAGCAGAGCATTCAGTGGACCACCAGGGCTTGAGGAAGGAGCAGGTGCTAGCTGAAATGAGTTGGGGAAATAGTATCATTCATAAATCATTAAATGGAGAGCTTGTTGGGTAGCAGTTGATAACCCAGACTTATTCGTTTATTCATTCAAAGAATTCATGTGTTAAGCACTATTCTAAGTGCTGAGGATCCAGGTGTAAAGAGACAGGAAAAGTCCCTGCCCTCACGAAGTCTACCTTCTAGCTGACTCCTTCCCCTAAGCATGTATTTCAAGTCTTCATTATTTCCTTAAAGCCACCATTCCCCCATTTTTATTGTGTAGAGAAATCGGAAACTATTTGCCCAGATTGACACCATCTCTTCTCCCCTTCACTAAGCTCTGCTCCACCAGCACTCACGGTAGAACCATCCCTCTTCAGGTCCTCTGCCAGTCCATCCTCCCAGGTTCTGGGTCCCAGCCTTCTTCTCATTGTGTCTCTAGCATCTTTGGCCCCGTGAGGCCTATTCCTTCATAATGTAAACAGATTCAAGTCTCTTCTATTAAAAAACCCAACAATAAAAAGCTCCTAGTTAACCTTATATTTTCCCTCCTTCTTCTGCCGTTTTCCCCTTCACAATCAAGTTTCTAGAAATTACAGTCTTCTCACCTTTTTTCCATTTTCTCATTTTCCAACCTCTCATTTCCTCAACCCCCTGCAACCAGCTTCAGCTCCACGGAAATTACTCTCAGCTAAGTCACTATATATTTATTGAGCTCCTCCTATGTGCCAGATCGTGAGGGGAGCACTGAGGATACAGAGGGGAACAAGATAGGCATGGTCCTTGCTCTCTGGCAGCATGCAGGTTTGATTTCTGTCTCTAGAGAGACAGATTTTAAATGAATTAACATGGAAATAGATGCACTATTACAAATGGGGGTAAGTGTTTTGAAAGTGAATGGGGCGTGTTCTTGAGTAGAATGTTAAGGAAGGTCTCTGTAAGGGGGTGGCATTTTCAGCTGATAAAATAACCATTTCTAAATTCCTTATATTACTTGATCTTCCAGCACCATTTGACACTCCTAACCATTCCTTTCTTCTTCAACTGCACTCTAGGCTCTCCATCTCTTTCTCCAATCCATCTATCTCTGTCCCCTCTCTCTGCTCATCCCTCATCAGGCATTGTTCAGGGTTTAGCATTCAGCTTTCTCATCTCATGAACATGCCCCCTAGCCAACGTCATCCACACCCACAGCTTCAACCCTGACCCGTGTGCTGAAGCTCCCAAACCTGTTTGTTCAGCCAAGATTGTATCACAGGCCCTTGGCTCATTTAGTCACTTTGCTTCCAAGTCCCTCCATTCGGGTCTCCCCCAGGCAGTTTAAGTCCAGATGTGAAGCCAAACTGCTCTTCCTACCACTCCATGTCTTGGTCAGCATTGCTTCTTGGTGAAGCCCAAAACCAGCTCGCCAACCTAGATTTCTCCATCTTCCTTACTGCTCTCTCACCCACCCACACAGACATTTTTCTAAAAATTACCAAGTCCTGATGACTCTATATCCTTGGTATCTTCTCTCTTTATTCTCCCATTTCCGTCCCCATCGTTCTTCCTTTTGTTCAGACACTTGGGCCCCCCAACTTGCCATCTTTCCCTCTGCCACACGGCCTTACTGGACTCCCTGCCCCCAGGTCTTTCCTCCTTCAATCAACCCTCTTCCCTGCGGTAAGAATGACATGTCTAACGTTTGCGATCGATCAGATCATGTTGCTGCTCAGAATTCTCCAATGGCCCCTGCTCCGGCTCCCGCTCCATGCTTTAGTCCGTGCCTCCCCCACTCGCACCCCTTCAGCTCTCCCTCCTCCGGTCACTCCCTGGGACCAGAAGATGCACACAACTTGAGCTTATGTCTTGCCCACTCCCTTGACCCCCACCCAGAACCCTGGGATTCCCTGTGCACTCAGTTCAGAACAAGGGCCTCCATCTGTGTTCTTGCACAGACCCCAGAAGTACTGGGGAGGGCCGTTTGTCCCCTCATACATTCCCCGCTACTTTTACCTCCACTGAATTTCACCTAGCGGCTATGCATTCACTCTCCTCTACCTGAGATGCCCTCCTCCTCTTTGACCCAGAGTAAAAGTCCTACTCCTCATTGGGTTTTAGCTGAAGGGTCTCCCTGCCACCCTAGCCAAGCCAGGCATGCTTCCCTCTGCATTGTGCCTCACAGCCCTGTGGACGTCCTCTAATTCCTCCAGAACACTGCTGGCAGCGTCTCCATTTTCTTTGTATTTCCTGGCCCATCCTGGGCCTGTAAACATCATGAATAAAGGAAGCTACATCTACTAGCCAAGAACTGCATCTTGCTTACCCGACTGCATCATTGCTTGCATTTCAATGGCACAAGAATTTAGAATAGGCACACAGCAGCATGGGGTGAGGCATCTAACATAATTAATATTAGCTACCTCATGGGTTGAGCCTTCCCTGTGTGTCAAGCACCGTGATAAGTGCTTTACATACATTATCCCATTAATTTTCACTATAGCCCTGTGAAGCGCAAGTGATTATTAAACCCACTTTACAGATATGGACACCAAGGCTCAGCAAAGTTAAACTGAATGTTTCAGGTCACACAACCAGAAGGGGAAACACCGAGTCCCCGTCTAAAGACTCACACACACACTCCTCTGTGGTACCTCGTGCTGTTGCACACGCATTAGAGCAACCTATCAGAGCAAAATGCGCAGTCACCCCCTTCCAACGGTACAAAGGCATCGAAACATGCGGAAGAGTGTGGCTGGGACTGCGAAGTTCCTGTATGACCTGTAGGTACTTTCCCTTAAGGAAAAAATACAGAGCAACAATAAAAATAAAGCTGAGGAATCAACCTGCTAAATCTTAACTCCAATTTTATTTAGTGTGGGTGTTTGTAATAAGAGACATTTAAAGTAGTTTTTAAAATGAAAAGTCCTAATAGAAAACTTGTTCCAAGGAATTATTAGGGTTTTTTTAATTTTGCCCGGCTTGTTTTTAGGTTAAGTAATTAGGCTGCTTCTAGAACAGACACAGAAAGGGAGCAACACTCTCACGAATTAGAATTTCTTCCCTCTTGTCTGAGGCCATGAATCCTCAGATAGTTAGAGTAACTTATGACTAATATCAGTACTGAATCAGCAGAGGAAAGAATTATCCTGGCGCTGTGTGCTCGGCGGCGTCAGAGTCACGTACTAATCCGAGCATCAGGCTCAGTTTCCCCCTCGGAGGGGAAGCCGTGCCATCCCCTCGGGCAGCAGAACGAACTTGCTGGGCTTCCAGGAAATGGATGCATGTTAAGGACAGAGGCAAGAGAACGTGCTGGCGACAGACAGAGGCTTAGAAGGAATTTCAGCTTGCCTCTCATACAACTGACTCAAAGCAGGATCTTTGAAAATCAGAGCCAGGGGGCAGCTCATCGGGGCAGGATTGCTCAGCTTCACAGCGTTGGGTCAATTTTCTGCCGAGGTTCACGGGGGTAGCGGCAGCAGCTGGTGACTGCCTGCTTCTTCCAGCAAGCAAGTGCCTGCTGGCTCGCAGGACATTTGGCACATAATCCAAGCAAACAGGTGCCATTTCCCTAAGATCAGCAAGAATCGCTCCAAATTCCAAAGGGCCCAGCTCATGGCTGTTAAACAGTCATGGCCCTCGTTTTAGGGTTAGCTTCTAAAAGGAAGGGCTCTATTTCCCTTCTTCCTCTCTGCCCCTTCATCACAGCCGCTGCAAGCCTTAGCGCTTTTTCTGTTTTGGCCAGTTAATTCCCACGTAATGGGTGGAAAAAGACCTCAAGCATGGAGACATTATGAGATTGACTGTTCTTTTAAGGGCAAGCTAATAGTATGGTGAGCAGCTCTCCTCTGCTAGGTTAACAATAAAAAGTATAAAAATAGCTCCATTTTTATGTGCTCTGAATGCTAGGTATTACATGCCTTATAACCATACTTGTCTTTATTTCTCATACCAGCCCTACAAAGCAGGCATTGGCCAATCGTATTTAAGAGATAAGGAAACAGAGGCTGAAGGAGGAAGAATAACTTATCCATGGCCACGCATTCAGTAAGTGGCAAAGTATCTAATTACAAAGCGCGAAAGCCCCCCATCTTGAGAAGTGGTCTTATAGGGACAGCCCTGGTTCATAGAGAAGTACCAGGCCCAGCTTTTGCTGATCACACGGACAGTTGTAGCCTATGCCACAGTTATATTTTTAAATTCCTCTGTATGTGCCAACGCTTATAACAGAGCTGTTATACCATGTGCTATCTCTTTAATATCACCCGCTTCATTTCCCAGGGTCTGGGCACACACCTGGCTCTTCATCATTGCTGATTAGTGCTTTATATGTTGTAAACGGTCATTCTCTTCAATAAACTCAATCAATAAACTCTCCTTGAAGCCCACTTCGCTGCTGACAGTGTCCTACTTTCTATGGGAAAGAGCAAAATGAAAATGCTACTCATCTTGTCCTCAGAGAAATCTAGAAAGGGGAGAGAGTTCTAAATGGAGGAAAGAGAAACCCTACTCACATTTTGCCTATTCTCCTTCCTTGTTCCCCGCACAAAAGGAGGGGATACTAATCTGATTGATCTGGTTCTGGAACATTTGTTTGGGCCACACTTACTGATGGGCAGGTGCGATGGTTAATTTTATGTGTCGACTGGGTCTCAGGGTGCCCAGATATTTGGTGAAACCTTATCCTGGGTGTGTCTGTGAGGGTGTTTTAGGATGAGATCAACATTTGAATTGGTAGCTGTAAAGCAGATTGCCTTCCCCAATGTGTTGAATCCAATTAGTTGAAGGTGTGAATAGAACAAAAAGACTGACCCTCCCCCAAGACAGAATGAATTCTTCCTGCTTAAGGGCCTTCAGAACTGCGACATCAACCTTTCCCTGCCTTCGGACTTGCACTGAGACGTTGGCTCTTTCTGAACCTGGAACCTGCTGGTCTTTGGACTTGAACCACATCATCAGCTCTCCTGGGTCTCTAGCCTGTCAACTCACCCTGCAGATCCTGGGGCTTGCCAACTCCTTATATAAATCTCGTGTGTGTGTGTGTGTGTGTGTGTGTGTGTGTGTGTATTCTGTTTCTCTGGAAAATCCTGCCAAGTAGAGCAAGATTACTCTATTTTTAGAGTTTTGCCCTTCTTTTACTTCCATTGCAATTGGTACAGTTGGTACAGTTGGTACAGTTGGTAAGCTGAAAAAAATGTTCTTTTAGTTAGCTGGCCTTCTTTTTTGTTGTTCTTATCTGTTTATGTGCACACTTAAACTTCCTGGTCTTTTTTTTTTTTTTTTAAGATTTTATTTATTTATTTGTCAGAGAGATAGTGCACTAGCAGGGAGTGCGGCAGGCAGAGGGAGAAGCAGGCTTAGCAGGGAGCCTAACGCGGAACCACTTGATCCCAGGACCCTGTGATCAAGACCTGAGCCATAGGCAGAAGCTTAACCGACTAAGCCACCCAGACATCACTTAACCTTACTGGTCTTTCGTTTTAGTTCCCATACCTTATAATAAATTAGAAAATGGGATTTTAAGATTTAGATTTTTAAAAAAGATTATTTATTTATTTATTTGAGAGAGAGATAGAGCACAAGTTGGGGGGGGCAGTGGCAGAGGGAGACTCCCTGCTGATTAGCGAGCCTAACACAGGGCTCGATTCCAGGACCCCGGGATCATGACCTGAGCTTAAGGCAGATGCTTAACCAATTGAACCACCCAGGCGCCCCTAAGATTTAGATTCTGCCTTGGAGCACAGAAGATACTCCACAGGTCTTGAGTTAAAGCCGCTGTGGGCTTTAATTCAGGTTTTACAAAAGCTCTGAATTGGGGAGTAGAGGTCACTGGCCCAGCCATAAATTGGTACTTTGTTTTGCACTTGCTGTTATCCCTGGTATGTAAATTTTATTCGGGAGATTGGTGGAGAGGGGATGAGTGGCAGGGATTTTTAGGTCCTTGGCTTTAATACCATCCAAGATTACCAAAACCTTACTACCTGACATAACCCACTAGCTACATCACAGACAAAGTGTTGTCTTGGAAGCACAAGCCATCCACTCGGGGACCTCAGAACACATTTTGACTTGAGAGCCTTGGCGAATGCATGAGCTTTTTTAGGTCTCTTCTCCCAATTCTGGTTCAAGAAACATCCTTGGAATATAAAGAACATCGGGAGCTAAGCAGTGCATGTGATAGGGTTGGGTTAGAGTGTCAGCAGTGTTTGGAAAGGGACTGCTCTACGCTGTTCACGTCGGCTAAGTCGGCCAACGACTCGGGCCGTCTCTGCGGCAGGACACAGTGCCCCTTGCCCACACTCCTTGACGACTGCCCTTCATTACTCACGCCCTTAAAGCCTGTTACGTTCACATAACTTCTCAGGTGCCCGTTAGAGAATGTGATAAACTATATAGTTTTGTCCCCCACAATACATCCAGACATAGTTTAAAAAAAAAAATCAGGGTCACATCTAAATTTACACGCCAGTACCTCCAAACTCTCCTTTCTATTGTGAATACGTTTGTGTTTTGATGTGATCTTATCCATTTAAAATGGGCACCACTCTCCCCTTATAATGGTTTCTGGGTATAATCCATTTACATCTCCCCTCTGCAAGGAAGAGTGGCCGTGGATCTCACACAGGTGCTACAGAGGAAAATGACCTTCAGGAGGCAGAGATAGACAAGGCTGCTTTTCATCTTCCCACCACTGATTTTCTGCAAGCCAGACCACAAAGCTGCTTTGAGAGCTGCAAGGGAAGAGGGAGATAAAACTGAAGGAAAGAGTGGATTTGAAATAAAGTTAATCTCTGTCATGTAGGTGTAGATGGCTATTGGCAAAGCTGAAACTGCCAGATTTTATCAAGAGAGAATTTAGATTATTGTAAAAAGAGGGCGTTTTAAGTTGGTAAAACTGGGTTAGGGGAAGGTGGTGTGTAAAACAAAGAGAAATCTGAAAGGATCTTGGATAAAACGTATCCAGTTAGCAGAAATAGTTGCTTTTAATCAAACAGTGGCAAGTGTGTAGTGTGTATCTATTTTAACACCGCTCAGGGAGGCTTCCCTCCTGTTTATGTTGCATAATAGGACCAGACATATGATTGTAAGAGTATTTTTTGTATCAAAATTTCTTCTTAAAAACAACACAATAGATACAAACTTTGGCTTGATAGTTTGATAGATGAGTTATGACTTTTATAAAAATTGTAAGCATATTACATTTGTTTTTAAGATTTTATTTATTTGAGAGTGTGGGGGGCAGGGAGGAGCAGAGGAGGAGGAAGAGAATCTCTAGCAGACTCTGTACTGAGTGGGGAGGCTGACTGGGGGCTGGGTCTCAGGCCCCTGAGATCATGACCTGAGTGGAAACCAAGAGTTTGCCGCTTAACCAACTGAGCCACCAGGAGCCCCAAGCATATTATATTTGCATATCCCTGTTTTATATGGGAGGAACTAGAGTCTTAGAAAACCCTCAGGAATTTCATGGGGCACACAGAGGGGCAGCAAAGAGGCCAGAAGAGCAGGGTTCTTGGATTCTTGCTTTCCCTCTTCCTGCAGGCTCCCTCTAATTCATGGTTTCTTAAGGGAGAGAAACTCTAACACTTTCTTCTTTCTCCTCTTTCTGAAACGTGTATTGTTTTTCTCTGCATCTTTTGACAACTTACTTTTAATGTGTTAGCTTTGGAATTTTGACACGTTTCTCATTCTCGAGGTGTCTGGAGGTCAAATTCTGACACACGAGATTGGGAAGACTGCTCTGAAGACAGCCACAGTGGAGGCTGAGCTCCCTGAACAGTGCTGCGACACATGGGATTGACCATGATTCTGGTGGGTGGAAGGGTGCTTAGCGTCGTGAAATGAAAGATCCTTGAGAAAGTTCAATGCCCCCCTCAACCATGAATACAACAATTGCCAGCCAAGCTGAAACCCCAGCCCACAGTTCTTCCTCATTCTAAGAACTAGGTGAGCAAAACACACATGCCATTTGAGGGGAAAGGCGTCATGGAGCAGTTAAGGTTTCACCCGCCCTTGAGGCAACTGAATCACTCATGTGCTCTCGTGGGGCAACAAAAACACGACCTGGAGCCAAGATATGTCGGTAGAGGGTCTAGGTTGGGAATGATACCTTTGGAGTTTCGGTAGGACCTTTTTAAAATTGACTGTTTTCATTTGGCTATTTTGATACAATTCATTTGTATCGGGTATTTAATTTAGCATTTTCCTACAAATCATCTTGTGTTCTAGCTGGTAAGTAATAAAAGTACATACTCAATAATCTACACATATAAAATTTCAATCAGGCTTTACAAGAAATGCCTAGCTGCTTTTAAAAAGGCTCAGTTAATGTCCTGGGCAGGACTAGCTAATTAAAATAACTAAATAATTACAACAACTAATTTCCTCATTAATTTATCCTTTAATAGAATAAAGACTATTCTACTGATTTAATAGAATTAATTTGGCTGACAATCATGAACTTTAATATGAATTTTGATATTACATCACTTAATCAAAAGGGGCAGTTTCAAATTCATTTCAGAATGTCATAAAATTAATTATTTATAGGGCACTTAATATAGTCAGCTTCTGCTTGAGCTATGGTCATTTTATGGGGTAGTTTCTGTACATTTCTGTACAATATGTAACATCTTGCTTTATGCAAGATGTATAAGTCACCACTGAAATTTTAAATAGTTATCTTGCTGCCTAGGATTCATGCTAAAATGACATTGCCAGAATTTATATTGAAATCAATGGGTTAAGATGTAAATTATTTTATTTTGTAAATTATTTTTTTAAAACTATCTTCTTTCATTATTTCATTCTCCTCTATATTTACACTTTAAAAATATATGATTTACAAGTAAACATATTTTGAAGTGTTTCAATGTCCATACAGCACATTTCATGTCCAACAGGTTTTGTAAAATATTAGTTAACCAGTAGCTAGATAAATATCTATAGATACATTTATTTCTGAAATCTGAACTAGCCCTTTTCTATTACTTGGGATGCTGTTAGACTTAATCTGCTTAGAAAAGTTCATTTACTATGAAAGGGGGGAAGAGGTGTTTTAAAAATTTCCTTGCTACCAGGAAAATGCTTGTCTCATACCTCTTTTCAGGCAGCAGATGGTGGCATAAATCAAAATGATTATCTGACATTAACAATAAGGCATGTTGATATGAAAAAAAATCTTGTTACAAACCAAATATAGATAAACCACAACTTAGGGGAACTATGCAATCATTGAGTTGTATTAACCCCAAAGGAGGGTTGAAAACTTTTTAACACTGATCAGCGTCTATCAGGCTAATTTAGGAAAGTAAGTAACTCCAACCGACCTCCTACCTCTGAATTGATATTGTGTGACAGCTTTATCTTTTTGCTACACAGAAAGAAATGGAGAAGTCCCTGAAACTGAATTCTGCCTGTTTACACTATTTGTTCAGGGTAGGCCTTCATCCCAAGGCAAATCTCAGTCATGAGCAAATACAGTCATGCTAGAGCCGATGGAAGACAGGGTGGACAACACCTCTGGGACAAGAACCTCTTGAAACCTTTGTAAATGGGAAGCAGGCTCAGAATAAGGAGTTAAAATGGTCACACTGGGCAGTGCGTTACGTTAGAGGTTTTATCCAGTCATCTATATTGCCATATATAATTAATGATAACCTGTGACTAGAGAGATTGTTTTTAATCTTCATTACCCATTTAAAAAAAAAAAAAGATTCTCCTTCTTAGTGGCACAACACTATGCAAATTACTCTGTCATTTGGCCTCAATCCAGTAGTCATATTCCTCACATGCCTTTCAGATCCTTAATGACCCTATATGGCATCCATGGCAATGAATACATGGTACGTGGGATTATTAATGATCTTAAAGATAATTTTAGAAAAGATATGTTATCTGACAAGTAATAAATTATCAGGATAGTTTATCTCAGTGAATAAAAATAATTTTTTTAAGTTAGCAAATGACCTAAATGACCTCTGTTTCTTCTCTTTTATGATTAATAGACCTAGAAGCTAGCTACCCCTCTCCTTCCCCTAAAAGTCCCCCTCCTCAGCTTTCCACACAAGACTTGGAGGCTGATACAAGGACTTTTCCAGTCCTTTGAGCCTAGTCCCTAGCTAAGGTATAGAAGACAATGACTGAAGGCTAATTTTGACCCTGCATATAAAGGATTTGACTGTAGACGGAGATGAAGTGGTTCTCCACCAGGGATGTTTTCTGGGTAATGTTGTCCTGGAGGTGAAGAGGTAACAGTATACGTAGCAAGAGTTCCTCACAGTGGTTCTACCCTCAGCTCCAATACTTAACCACATTTTTTTGTGCGGGAGGAGTCTTTCCTTTTGAATGGTGAATATGATGGGCAGCGGAATGGCATCTGCTAGGAGCTGAAGTTAAGTGGCATTTCTCTGTCATATAGTCGACAGTGAGTTTAGTCAACACTTTCAGTTTTTCATTTTTGTATTCCATGCATCGTCTAACACAGAGCCTGACCTAAAGTTGATCTGTAAGGAGTGTGCAATGGGTTGAATTGGTGTCCTTCTACCTTCTCTATGTGATGGACAGAGAAATCAATCTGGGTTAGGAACCAATCAGGAAAGCAGAATTATAATCTCAGACCTGTCTTTTACTGGCTATGTGATTTTTACAAAATCATTTCACTGTTCTTATTGTTTGACACAATGATGCTTGGATTGGATGATCTTTAAAATTCCTTTTACCTGCACGATTTGTAATCTATAGACAACTTAATGACCATAGGATGGTTAAAATCTATGGTTTGCTGGTAAATACAACTAATTGGCTTTAAAAAAGAAGAATAAAAGGAAAGGTGTGATTTGTGATGTTTGCCATTTCTATGGTGTAAATACTCCTGCTGTGGCCAATTTTAAGCTACCACTGTGAGATCATTGAACACAGAGTTGGGAAGAAATGGGTATATTCAGTGTCCCAAGCCACTAGGAGCCAGTCCCAGCACACTATATGCCTTAAAATAATAAGTTATTCTACCTTAAAGGACTGAAAAGTATGCTAATATAGTTGAGAAAAAAGTAATAAGAATGGGAAACAAGAATAAACTCCCAGAGTTAATGAGGGAATTAATGCATGGATTGTCAGGTTTTAATGCTTTACATAGTGATCACACTATTGCAGTTTTTCAAAAGAACGGTAGGTCATGTACTGTTTTTTAAAAAGTCACATTTCTATATAAAGATAGTAGTAATATTTTCAAAAGCTGTCTCTTTTAGAGTGGCAGGATGCAATATTTAGAATCTGATCTAATGCTTTAAATGCATTTGTTATAGCTCTAAGATTAGTCTTAAGCCAAGACAGGACAATGTTTTAACTTCCACCACCCAGAGGATTAATCTATAATATCCAGGAATGTTGGCAGTACGGTGCCTTGGTAGTCATCCACGCACTGTTTACCGGTCACGGGGAGCATTAGAACAGAACAGTATTATTGCAATGCTGCAGAGGACGCATACTAAAAACGTGTCCCCTGATGGGAGGAGAAAAAAGTAGTAAGGAATGTCAACCCAAGGAGACATGAGGCCTGGAAGTCACGGTAGGAGCTACAAATATCACAGTCTATCTAAAGGATACTGAATTTGCTGAGATCCAAGTTTAGTCTTCATGTGACAAACATCTATCATAAGACATTAACAAGAAAATTACTCAGAAAAGATATAAATACATGCAACTTAAAAAAATATGGCTAACTTTTAAAATGGCTTATTGTATGCTATTTCTAACATTAAACAAGATAAAACTGGTTTCCAAAACCTGAAGTTTGTGTGTGAGCAAATACTAGTGTCAGACACCAAAGGTTTCTAACACTTCTCTGCTATTTTTCCACATAAAATAAGGTGGTAGCTGAGAAGGGTATTTGGTTTTGAGATTGAACACCCAAACAAAAATCTCTCATAAATATTCTTGTTTTGTTTCTACTCTTTGGCTTCACGAATGTTTACCGAGGGAAATGAATTATTTGGTTAACAGGAGGTATACGTGCAGCCATCACGTATACCCGTCAGGGGACGGTCTGTGACTCTGGACGTACAACACCCACCAACTCTACATCACTCAAGGCAGCAGTCCTGTCCCTTGAGAGTGGATTTTACCAGATGAAACTATTGCATAAGATCTTTGAGAGGCTGTACCACACTTTTGATATTAACCTGTAAAGAAGTACAATTGACCCTTGAACAACACAAGTTTGAACTGTTCAAGTCCACTGACATGTGTTTTTTTTCCCAATACAGTACTACAGATGTATTTTCTCTTCCTTATGATTTCCTTAATGTTTTTTTTTCTCTAGCTTACTCTATTGTAAGAATACAGAATTTAATACATATAATTTACAAAATACGTGTTACTTGACTGTTATTGGTAAGGCTTACGGTCAACAGTAGGCAGTCACAGTTGTAAATGGATTTTTGACCGTGTAGGGGTTGGTGGCTCTAACCCCTGTGCTGCTCAAGAGTCCACTGTATTTTTATGGAATTATTTGGAGGAGGAATCGAAAGATCTGGCACCATCTATGCTTTACAAAATTCTCATTTTTAAATAGTTGGATGAACACATGCCTTAAAACCCGTTCTAATTTGGGGACTTACCACAGCCTTTCCATTGAACACCTCCACCTGTCTACAACAGTTTTGTCTTTCTTCACTTGGAATACCAGGACAATCTCTCCTACAACTTCCTTTATTTTGGTGGGGTTAGTTCTAGTCATTTCGTGGAGCAAAGAGTTCTTTGAGACTGTCACTGTGTAAAGTAGTTGATACAAATCCCCTATCAGAAGGGCCAAGGCTGTGTCTTTTAACCCCATGTGCATGTTAAAACCACAGTTCCCAGGGCCTATGCTGGTATCTGATATCCCATGGGCCTGAAAGTGTTTCAGTTCCTCTTCAGATCTGACATCAAGGAATTTGTTTATTTCTTCCAAACTTGGTTAAGTATTAAGATGTATTTAATATTCTTTTTTAATTTAGCATTTATATGCTTTGGAAAGGAATGCAACTAGCTTAGTTTACTCTATTGTTGGAAGTTACTTGTTCCGACTTATAGAATTTTAGAGCTGGGTAGAACATTAGAGATTTTTTTCTTCACTCAGTGAATTCAGATTTCAATTTATTTTTATATCACCAGGTACCAGATAAGTTGGCATTTGAAAAAAATTACATTTTTTTTTTCTATCCATATGGATTCTAAAATCCCTAAGTAAGAGATCCGATACAATTTTACACTTAACAGCATCTCCAGTGTAGTGGGTTGTTGAATACAAAAAGAAGTGTAAATTATGGTCTTTGACCTCAAGGAGCTCATATTTTAATATGGGCCCAAATGTGAACAGATAATTGCAAAATGATGTAATAACTCTATTATAAGAAGTATGAATGGAATGCTTTGGTAGTTGAGGCTTTAATGCAGCATGGGGATGACTGAGATGACTGGAGATGCTACTGGTGCTGGAGTCTGAACGATTTATGTGCGTGTGTGTGTGTGTGTGTGTGTGTGTGTATTTTGAGGGCTGGTGGTGGTAGTAGGGGGAAAGAGACTGCTGATGCCAGAAACAAACAGTGCTGATAGTGATAATGTAGGAGTCAATGATGTATTATCAAGGACTTCTGTACTCATGGGTCATGTAGGTTTAGTGGAACAAATAGTTGTTGAGGTTAGCTTTGTTGGAGCAATCTGCCATCAAACACCTTGCCCTGCATGTAAACATGGCAGTGATTGTATGTTGTTTCTTATTTTACTGTTGAGAATATTAAATATTCATCATTTGAATGTTTAAAAAACTCATTTAAGAAACTAAGCCTAAAGCTATCAAGTTTCAAGAAAGATCAGATGCAAAATTGTGATGGAGCTTGGCTACTAATATCTTCTCACGCAGCTCTCCTCAATACCCAGGTCTTCATTTTTTCCTTTACCCCCCTACCAAGCCATTCAGATCAAATCCCCACCCCTCATCCTTCTCTGCTTTCTCAGTAAGGCAAACTTAAAACTCAGAACCACTCCTTCCGAGTGATCATCAGTATCAAGTCAGGACTATGAAGTCAGATAAGTCACCAAAGGTTGAAGTCAAGGACAGGAGGACTTAATGTTATTTTTCTTACCATGGCAGGTGATGACCTCAAAAATACTATTAGGGAAACGGTGGTAAAATTTTCTTATTATTCTCACATTTTCTTTGTATATTAGATATACAATATGTATCACGGAATGATATAATCACTAGTTATGTCAATGTCTTGCATCTAATAGGTATTTAAAACATATTTGGTGAATGACTAAATATAATTCAATTAAGCAAAACAAATAAAATGACACAGCCTCTGGGACAACTTGAAATCCACATGCAAGAATGAGGTTGGATACCTATCTCACTTCATATATAAACATCAAATCAAAGACCTTGGGAAGGATTAATGGGGAATAACTGCTAATAGTTACAGGATTTCTTTTTTGGGGAATAAAAATGTTCTGGAATTAGACAGTAGTGATGATTGCACTATTTTCTGAATATACTAAAAACCACTGAATTGCATGTTTTAAAAGGATTTTATGGTATGTAAACTGTATCTCAATAAAAAAGTAGATGCAAAAATACCAAAACAGGGGCACCTGGGTGGCACAGCGGTTAAGCGTCTGCCTTCGGCTCAGGGCGTGATCCTGGCGTTATGGGATCGAGCCCCACATCAGGCTCCTCCGCTATGAGCCTGCTTCTTCCTCTCCCACTCCCCCTGCTTGTGTTCCCTCTCTCGCTGGCTGTCTCTATCTCTGTCAAATAAATAAAATCTTAAAAAAAAAAAAACCAAAACAAATAGCAACAATAAAACCACAGCCAGAGAGTTGAATTGAGGCTCTTACTGAAATGTTCTACACCTACGTAGTTCCCAACACTGAAGAAGAATATAAGTTAAAGAGGAAAAACAACAACAATAACACTGTTTAGTTAAAATTGAAGATAGTCAAGAAAGGTACTATAGTTCAATAATTCTAAGGTGTATATTTTTTTCATATTTCTGAAACGGAATTCATCTTATAGTTGATGGTCTGCCCAGTTGACTTGGTTGCATTTTTTCTTTCTTTATGGTTCATAAAATTGTGGTATGTGTTAGAGTCAATGAAGTACAGTACTTAATTTTTAGAATAATGTGGCAGAGGCTGCTAGCTATTCTTCAATGTGAGTTCTCTCCCCACACAGTAATAATAAAATGTTTTACCTGGGTAAATGACCACCCAGCCAAAGATTACATTCCCCGTTTTCCTTATAGCTAGCTGTGGCCACATGTAAGTTCTGGCCGATGGTATATAAGCAGGAGTAATATGTGCAACTTCTGGTTTGTGCCCTAAAAGAGAAAGAACATTCTCTTCCTTCTCTCCTTTCTTATTTACTTCCTCCCTATCTCTTTCCTCCCCCACCCCCCGGCCCATCCTCCCCTTCCTCCTTCATTCCCTTCCTTCTAAATAGCATACGTGATGGTATGAGCTGAGGAGCCATCTTGATCCATGAGATAGGAACCATGTACTGAGGGTGATAAAGCAATGTGAAGATACCTCAGTTCTTAATGATTATGAAACCAGTATACTAGCCCTAGACTCATTAAGCAGACTTTTATGTAAGAAATACAGCTCTAGTTTGTTTGTCACTCTTATTTTGGATTTCTCTGCCACAGGAGCTGAACAAACGTTCTGTCTCATGTGAATGGTTTCTGACTTTCATTTTTCTGGAAGTAAATTATCATTACTTTTTTCAGTGGGCTAAATTCTTCTCCTAAACAAACCACACACACACACACACACACACACACACACACACACACACACACACACACGATCTGTCTGGGCCAAAAATGAGTTGCCAAATATAGCATTTACTTACAAGGAATATACTGTGAATAGCTTTTTACTTATCATTATCATGGAAAGATGATTTCAACCCCCATTCATTCTGTGTTTCTAAATAATACCTTTGTTAGTACTGTCTGTTCAGTGCAACGGGAGACAGCTTTTTCAGTGCAATTGAGATTTCCTGATAATGCTAAATCTGCCTTGTCAGCCGAATTCCTCTAGCTTTGTGTTGCACTGTGGTAAAAATACATGATCGGATTTCACTGTTAAGGAAATTCTTTCAGCAATACATGTACAGTCATGTACAGTCAAGTTTGTTGCCTAGATAGCTGAACATGTGAGCTATGAGATAAAAAAAATGTTTTATGACAAAACTTTATGGAAATGTAACAATCTGGAAGTCTAGCTCTGTCTTAGAGTCGCAAGGCTATGAAGAATTGGGCTGTTGGGGGCTGAAATCACTCTGTCCTTTTCACAGTCAGTCTTGGTTCTTCATATTTGAGGAGACGGGACAGTGAGGAGGCCTGTTGGCTTGATCTTATTAATGCCACCATCTAGAATGCAGATTCTTGGATATTTCATCTTCACAAGATGAGCTGCAAACTGAAAAGAAAAGAAAAAAAGACCAAATTTATAGAGGATACACAAAATCTGTATTTCTCCAATCCTATTTTTTCCTCAAGCTGTGAAAGACAACACTTCTTTAATAATACTATTACTGTCACTGTTGTATCAATGAATCATTAATTGGGTTTTCAGTATAAACAAAATCACCATTTAACATGGTGACAGCTTCTTCATGCTGTGGAATAAATGTGTCTCTTTAGTTCTCTTTTAAACTTGTTGGAATAGGCAATAAATATACATGGTAAATATTCAAACAGTACAAAAGGTATACAGTGAGATATAAATTCCCACCTCTCTTTTCAGTTTCCCTCTCCAGAGGTCATTAATATTACTATTTTTCATGTACTCTTCAGTGATAGTTGAAACATTCTCAAATCTATATATATATATATATATTTTTTTTTAAAGATTTTATTTATTTATTTGACAGATGGAGAGACAGCCAGCGAGAGAGGGAACACATGTGGGGGAGTGGGAGAGGAAGAAGCAGGCTCCCAGCGGAGGAGCCTGATGTGGAGCTTGATCCCAGGGATCCGGGATCACGCCCTGAGCCGAAGGCAGACGCTTAATGACTGAGCCACCCAGGCGCCCCTCTCAAATCTATATTGAACAATTTTTTTAAAAAGATTTTATTTATTTTACAGCGAGAGAGAGCACAAGCAGGGGGAGCAGCAGAGGGAGAGGGAGAAGCAGGCTCCCTGCCGAGCATGGAACCCGATGTGGGGCTACATCCTGGGACTCTAGGATTAAGACCTGAGCCAAAGGCAGACACCCAACTGACTGAGCCACCCTATATTGAACAATTTTTGATATTACTGCCCATTTATTAGTATAATGTCCCAGAAAGGGCCCATAAACTTGTTGTAACATGTTTCTGAAGCAACTTCAACGAACAGTTTGAGACCATAAACCTGGAATGAATTTGAAGGACTGATTTAAGAGGTCTTCTAGATGGCTAGCAAAACAGGACTTTGAAATGTTAACAAGACATACATACATCTTCCTGACTTGGCCCATGTTTACCTATCCAGGATCATTGGTTATCTTTCTCCATGCCTTTGACCTTATAATAAAGCAGTCCTGAACTGCTTGTCAATCCTGATAGAAATGAGTTTAGGATTCAGAGCATTTTGGTTGTGCAGATTGCCCTTTGTTGGGAACACGCACCATTTCCTACCAGCTCCTGGATACCCTTTAGTTCCTCCTCAAAAGCCCCCCACCTACCCACATCTGCCTAATTTCTACTTATTTCCCTACTCAGGCCATTTCTTCTCTACAAGCTAAGTCTCCATTACAACCCCCTCTTCTTAGCCACTAAAATACCTCAGGCAAATCTGTGTCTTTTGGTTACCATGTTTATTTAGACTGCTCATTTAAGAGCCTGCTTCCTCTACCAAACTGTAAACTCCCATAGGACAGTGAGTCTGTTCTGTTTATTTTTATCCCTAGTGCCTGGCACATGACAGGGGTTCAATATATGCTTGTTGGACTGAACCAAACCAAGACATACGACATGTAACTTGGGGCAAAAGGATGAAGGAAAGAAGGGTTTTCTCCATTCCGTCCCCCTTGGTGGTGTTCTCTTCCTCTTCCTTGGGTACTTGTGCCCTCACGTTCTTCTCAATTACTTTGTCATAACCTGATCTCAGATCCCTCAAGAAAAACGACTACCTGCTGACAGCAGTCGTGGGAGTATTTGAAGCTTAATAGTTGGTGAGGTCTCAAGCAAGAAGTCTAGACTTGATGGTTCAAAAGCTGAATGTTTTGGTCAGGATTAGTTCAAGGCCTCAACTCCAAGGATTCTGCTTTGTTGATCCAGGGGTCAAGAATGTGTTTTTGTTGTGGTGGTGGCTGTTGTTTTAAACAAACACCACTAGATGATTCTAAAGCAGGTAGTCCAAGGACAATATTTTGAAACATATCACCTAACGCCAACAAAATAAAGGTATCAGTAAGTAGGTGGAATAGATACTGCTGCACTGGGATCTTTAACAATCTTCAAAACTACTCACAGAAATGGATCTTAATACTGCTGACCCCACCGAGCTTTTCCATCATTCTCTGCAGTGCCTTAATAGATTCAAGGCTATTAACATTTCAGATCCTACATTCTTTTAGTCACCTGAAAGTATCTTTAATAGTAATTAATGTTGAAGACAAACAGTGCATCTGTATTTCAAAAGCTATCAAGTGAGCTAGACTGCTACTGTGAGCTGGTCTTCATGCTGTTCTTGCTTATTTCTCTTTGAACCTCAGTCCTGGAGAGCAGAGATGCTAGATTTATCTGCTTGGAGTCAAGTGCAGGTAGCACGGTCCCCGGTACCATATGATTACTGAGACATCTCGCTTCATTCTCCCACATGTAGCAATACAATTAACATGTAAACCGGAACTCTAAGATAAACACACTATTATCGAAAAAGATCTTGTGGATAAGCAGTCTTAGCATTCAGCACTTTCAAAACACTGTAGAAGTTGGAAAGTAAGGAAGGACCTCCTACTGTACGTTTAACCTAATCTCTCTGAAATTACGCTGTGGAGCTACGAAGAGTCCCCGTGGTTATTTTCAGGAGGGACATAACAACTAGGCTGCTGTTGAGCTGGAAATGGTAGAGGCAAAGCAGGCAGAACAGAGCACTTTGGAACACTCAGGGCGTTGCTATGTGGGAGGTCTAAGAAGAAAAGTAGAAGGAGAGTACAGGGAGACGGCAAATGGTTCGATGCTTTGAAAAGCAAGGCTGCGCTTTAGTAAAGACAAAGCGCCAGTGCTGAGTTTTCAGGTTAGGATTGTGAGTTCTGTTCTGCTTGTGGCTGCAATTACCCATGTTAAATACTGGCCCTAACAGCGGAAGCATGAGTGCATCTTTTCCACTCCTACCACGGCACGGCTTCCTCTTCTGCCTTCCTTCCTTCATTGATCAAACAGTTTAGTGAGCACCTGAGTACTAGGCACTGTGCCAGTTTTTGCAGTGCTTATAGATCAGTGGAGGAGATGGTAACAAATGACATCAAGTAGTAGGGAGATTACACAAGCAGAAGTTCAGGGTACCTCTGAATTTAACTGGGGTTAGGGCAGCTACTCCCCTCTCCCCATCCCTCATATACTGATGCGTGAAGGGAATGGGAACCCAGATGTGATGGCCACAATTGTGGATCAGATAGTATTCTCTGTGGCTATAGTCTGACAGGTTAGGGAGGAAGGAAAGGGTTGTGAATGTCCATGGGTGGTTTCCACTGTGTGCAAAAAGCCACATCACTCATGGAGAAGACCGGCGGTGGGACAGAGGAGAACCAGGCAGGTAGAGCTCAGGGTCCCATCCACCTTTCACTCTTCATCTGGCAGAGCTCTGGCAGCTTTCGGGTGTTAACACGCAGGGTACTGGACTTTGGTGATTAAGGGTCTAGAGTAGCCTGCAGCTGCGGCTCTGGGAGAGGCCTGGCTTCAAACAGAAGTCACGAACCCAGACTCACTGAGCAATATCCTCGGCAGAAGTGGCACGAAGTCATATTGGACCAGTGGCTATGGAGCTGTCAGACTCTCTGGTGCTCGTAGTCAACAGCGATACCCAGACCCATTCCAGATCAGTAATAAGTAGAATTTTGGGGGGATCTAGCTCCCACATCAGGTTTTTTATTTGTTTTGAAGCCTCGTAGGTGATTCTGTTGTATAGCCAGCATTGAGAATAATTTTACTAGATAATGGGATTCATTTGCTGGTCAGGTTTGTCTGAGACCTCAAACTGCAATTTGAAGTCCTGTGTGGAGAGCAAGTCACTTTGCACTAAAGAGGTTGTCACTGTGGGGAGAGCTGGGATTTGTGAGACCAAGTCCTATGTGGAGAGGATGGGGTTCTTCCAACTGCACAACCAGCTGAGATCTATAGGTCAACATCCCAGGTGGAGCTGGCAGGATCTGGTGTTGGCTGGGCTGGGATTTTGGGACTCAGAGATGGCAGGGGAAGCTGCATTTCTTGTGGGAAGTACTCCCATGGGGAAAAAGCAAAGCTCTTGCATTTTCGTCATTCCTCTGGTTAGTACAATCCGGTGGTGCTTTTCATTTCTAGGGCTTAGGTAGACACACCTCAAAATAGCACTGTCTGAAAGTGGCAAGCTCTTGTGGATGGCACTCCATTTTGTTTTCTCTTTCATCTTAGCTTGGATTAAGAGGCTGGCATGTTTGTCCATTGGAAGTCAAGTTCTGTTATAGGAGGAGAATGAGTGAAGGAAAGGGATATTTTGATCTGCCACAGGGTAGCGTAGCTTAACCAAGGCCAAGAAATTAAGGCTGAGTATGGGTGAGATTTAAGAGAAGCAGAGAACAGGATCATGTTGTTTCTCACTGGGTGTCCTAGGTCACAGATTTGGGTAGAACCCACAAGCAGCTAAGAAAATTTGGCTTCTGAAGATTCTGAAAGGAGCACATTGCAGGACAATTAAGTTTCTTGATGTGAAACTTTGGCCTTGTGAACTGGACAATCGCCATGTACTGACTAATACTCTGGTGAAGTTCAAACGGAGGTCCTTTTCTCTCTTCCATTTAATTGTTCATTCTTTCCCTCCAAATACTGCTAAATTTGGGATATGGATTTATTACTTTTGGTTGAACATAGAACTGAATAAGGGAACTGCAAATTATCCTGTAATGAATAACTGTAGTAATTTCATTTTCTTGGTTTTATGGATGTCAGGCTGATGCTGTATTAGTTCTATGTATCCTCTTGACCCCTGCAATTCTGAAAATATGGTGTCCATTTAATAATTCTGGCACTGGTTGGGGCTGGACTGGTACTTCACGCATATTATGTACCTAAGTTTGCCTGGACAACTCACTAAGTGTGGGATGAGATAAGATGAGAAACAGTATGGGATGATTTCTACATCTAGAGTACAGTGTGGCCTTGGGTTAAAAATAACCCAAGTGCTGTCTTGTCCTGATTATTTAAGAAATTCTGAGGTAGGGGTGCCTGGGTGGCTCAGTCATTAAGCATCTGCCTTCGGCTCAGGTCATGATCCCAGCATTCTGGGATCGAGCCTGCATGGGGCTCCCTGCTTGGCGGGAAGCCTGCTTCTCCCTCTCCCACTTGCCCTGCTTGTGTTCCTTCTCTCGCTGCCTCTCTGTCAAATAAATATATAAATAAATAAAATCTTAAAAAAAAATTCTGAGGTAATTAATAAATTTTGAGGTCTTAATCATTTGAAGGGGTCATCTCAGTGATCCCAATTAGAAACATGAGAGCTATGACAAGGAGTACTAGGAAAAGGTAGGAATGATTTACCTAATATGCCACTGATCTTTTCCCTTACTTATATAGTCAAGCGTAATTTTGAAATGTCATTTTTGTTTTGATCCTTGTGTTCCTTCCATAATCGAGATAAGTGCTCTGTCTTCTGCTAGTCTTCTGTATTTAGATATTTTATAATTAAAACTAATGTTTATTTTCTTAAGAGTACTACATAAGTTTACTTTCTTAAATAAACTACTTAAGGGAACCCATTTACACTAGTAGTAGGAATATATATTGGTTTGGTCATTATGGAAAACAGTGCAGAAGTTCCTTAAAAAATTAAAAATAGAACTACCATACGATCCAGCAATCCCACTTCTAAGTATGTATCCAAAGGAAATGAAATCTGGATTTTGGTATCTATACTCCCATGTTCATTGCAGAATTAGTCACAGTAGTCAAGATAAGGAAACAACCTATGTCCATTGATGGATAATGGATACACACACATGCGCACACACTGGAATATTTTTAAGCCATAAAAAGGAACTCCTGCCATTTGGGATAACATGGCTAAAACTGGAGGACATTATATGCTAAGTGAAGTAAACCAGACACAGAAAGACAAATACTGCAATGTTTTGCTGATACGTGGAATAAAAAATCATCAAACTCATAGAAGCAGAGAGTAGAGTGGTAGTTGCTAGGGGTGAAGGTGTTGGGGAGAGATGGACAGATGTTGGTCAAAGGGTACAAAATTTCAGTTATGCAAGATGAATAAGTCCTGGAGACTTAATGTACAGCATGGTAATTACAGTTATAAGTACAATAATACTGTATTGTTTGCTGGAAATTTGCTAAGAAAAAAAAAGAAAGAAAATGGTAACTATGTGAGGTGATGACATGTTAATTGGTTTGACTGTGGTGATCATTTCATAATGCATAAATATATCAAAACATCAAGTTGTATAACTTTAATAGATACAACTCCTATGTATCACTTATATCTCAATGCTGAAAAAAGAGTACTATGTAAGGTGTAAAACTGGTTTTCACAGTAATAACATCTAATAACAATTAGGCAGTGGCTACCTTACACTCTTATTTGACTCACAGAAGTCAAGTCAGCAGCTGGGCAAAACCAAGACGGTGAACATAAGGTCAACAATCATCTTACACCTAACCATAGGCACTTGTGACAAGTAAGGAGCTGAACTGTTAATTCCAGGGTATTAATGTAGAATGTTATATACTATAAAATGGTTAATTATGCAGTAAGAAAAAAAATGGGAGCATGTACATAAACAGCCATTATATGGTCTAGGATTTATTAAATTGAATTAATTAAATTTATTAGATCCATGTATATTTTTTAAGGATAGTTATCCTAATGTGTCTGGGATATCCACAATCCATACTATGTTGTACATTAGTCTTTTATTCTTGGACCCAATCTCTGAGATTAGGATATTTGGTAATGTAAACATTGTATCTTAAAAAAACATTTTTAATAGTTTGTGTTATATAAGGGGATATATAAATAATTGTAGTTTTTTTCTAGATAGTTGTAGTTTTCTCGTTTTAATTTTCTGTTGTCTATATAGTTTGTGTCTCCATCTCATCTCTTCCCATTCTCTCTCTCTTTACCTTTTTATTAAGAAAAATGTCAAAAAAATATAAAAATAGACAAGAATGGTATAATGAGCCCCTAGGTACCCAAAACCCAGTTTCAATAATTACAACTCAGACAATTGATTTCATTTGTTCCTCCCACCCACTCTAGCTGACCACATCCATTATTTTGATGTAAATCTCATATATAATTTAGTACATAAATATGTATCTCTGAAATAAAAATACTTAAAAAATATAACCACAGTATCATGATCATACCTAGAAAATATTCACAATAATCCTTTAATATAATTATTTAGTAAGTGTTCAAATTTCCAATTACATAATAAATGTCATCTTTTCATCCATTCATCCATCTATCCATCATCTACTTATCTATATATACAATCTGTTTATTTGTATCAGGATCCAAACAAGGTTCACACATGTGACTGATGGATGGCTTTTGTATCTCCTGTAATCTATATATTTGTTCTATCCCTTCATTTCTTTGCAGAAAGCCTATTCTCTCTTGAATCTACTCCAATCAGACTTTTGTCTCCATCACTTCCCTAAAATACTCTTTAAAAAGCACAGCAATAATCTCCATTTTGTCACACTGCCAAATCCAATTTTTAAGACTCATTTGAATCCGACTTGACCTATCAGCATCATCTGACACAGTTGATTATACCTTCCTCTTTTCAAAACTCTCTTCTGTTGGTCTTCAATAGGTCAACCTATCCTACTTCTCTTACCTCACTAGCTGATCTTTCTAGTCTCCTTTGGTACATTTTCCTGTCTTCCTGACTTCTGTCCCATTGCTGTCTTCTGACTTCTCTTCTCCATCTCAATTCATCCCCTAAGTGATTTCATCTAGTCCCATGGCTCTAAGTCCCATCTATACACTGATGACTTTAAATTTCTGTCTTTAGCCTCTTCTCTGAACTCAAAACTCAAGACCCTGTTTCCTCAATATCTCCACTTAGATGTCTAATAAGCTTCCCAAACTTAACAGTTTCAAAGGAAAACACTTGATTTCTGCTCCGTCTCTACCTCTAAACTCCTGCTGAAGTCTTCCCCATCTCAGAAAATAGCAACTTTACTCTTCCAGTTGTTCAAGCGATAAACCTGGATAGGATATATACTTCTTTTTCTCCTCTACCAAAGTAGGGTGTAGTCTCTACCTTTCAAAACATACTCAGAACCTAATCACTTCTCACCACCTCTGCTATTGTCACACAAGCCCAAGCAGTCACTATTTCTTACATAGATTAATCTACATACTATACTAACTGATCTCTTCTATGTCCACCCTTGCCCCAATGGTCTATTCAGCACACAACGTGAGTGATCCTTTATGTCAGTCAGATCACATAACCTCTCTTTTCAAAGCATTTTAATGGCCTCTTGGTTTTATTTATTTATTTTTTCAGAATAAAATCTTAAGTCTTTACCATCATCTATGAGGTCCTACGTGAGCTGCCAATGTGCAAACCCTTCCTCCACTCCCCATCCACAGCCCCTTTAATCTTATCTCCTAGTCCAAGTTACCATCACCTCTTACTTAGATTAGAGCAATAACTTCTTGTCTGACTGCTTCTGTCCTCATTGCCTACAGTCTTTCATTATGTGGAGCTCTAATGATTCTATTAAAATAAAAGTCAGATCATACAAAACCCTTTGTTTTCCATGTTCTAGTGGCTTCCCATCTCACTCCAAAGAAGGGCTTCCCCGCTCATCTTATAAAGAAAATTAGCTACCACCACTCCTACTTTATTTTTTATTTCAGCATTTATAACCCCTTGATAAATATTTACTGACTGTCTCTCCCAATATATTGCGAGCTCCATGAAAATAGTGACTTTGTTTTACTTATTACTGTTTCTCCAATGACCAGAACAGTGCCTAATGTGTAGTATTTGCTCTGATATCTACTGAAAACTGACTCATTCATTCGACAAATACTTTCTGAGCCTCTACAGTGTGTCAGGAAGCATGCGTGGCACTGGTTAAACCGCTTTACTGCCAGTGCAGGAGGGGGAAAGGGTTTTAGGCAAATAGTAAGGAAACTATCTAATTGGATCTGGTAAGAGCCAAAAACCATGTTCTCTTATTCTTCACTAACAGGGTCTTTGCTCAACTCTTGTGTAAGCTGAAAGAGGTAAGATGAGTTCTAAAAATTATGTTTTTAAAAGGCATCTATACAAGAAAAACACAATTTATACAAAAAAGTATTGATGATGAAGTTTATAAATATGTAAATAATACACTCCTGTGTAATAATTTGCTGTAGCATTCCACAGAGCAGTCGGATGAGAGTTAATTTCATTTCCAGTTCACTTCCATAGTTTAGGGATTGAAATAGATAAAAGAATTTGAAAAGGATGCAGTGGAAGGTTTACTTTCTACTCTTGGGCTCCATGCTTACTTCTTAGCCTCTGTTCTGAAATAAGCTTGGCAATTTTTAGAGGTATGTGGACCACTCAAGACATATGTGAAAAACAAGGTAAGTTAATATTTTCATATGCAATTATAAATTTCTCTTTTTTTTCTTATATGTAATTCTAAGAAAATCTCATGGGGATTAAAGGAAGAGAATTTACATTTTTTTAAAGTATACATTTTGATTAGAAATGGCAAGAAAGGTAAATATTTCCTGAAGGCAGGGGCGCCTGGGTGGTGCAGTTGTTTAAGCATCCAACTCTTGCTTTCAGCTCTGGTCAGGGCAGTGAGATAAAGCCCTCTGTTGGGCTCTGTGCTCAGTGGGGAGTCTCTTTCTCCCTCTTCCTATGCCCCTCCCCCTGCTCTAAAATAAATAAACAAATCTTTTAAAAAAATTTTCTGAAGGCGCATGATATCTCAGCATACTATAAGCTAGTGCAACTTCTATTTCATTATTTGCTTTGTTGAAATCCCAATAACAGACTTTTTCCCCTTCACATGTCAAAATGGTGTTTTCCTTCCTTCTCTTCTATTTTCCTCTTATCTTTTTCTCTTTGTTGATCTCCTCGACCAATCATGTGCACTAAAGCAATTTTTCTTTTTACTGTATAAGCTAGTTTATAATGGAGACAATGGATTTTTACAATTTCCTGAAACAAATTTAAGTTATATTAGTTTTGACAGTCTGTTGTTGAGCCCATCACCAGGAATTTGTCTTCCATTCTGGAATAATGCATTTATAAGCTATTAAATTTAATTATAAGAAAGAAGAACCCTACTTTTTTCTGTGTTGTAAAATACTAAGTGCTTATTTCATAAGTGGAAGGATTCCATGTGTATACACATCCTGTTTTAACTCTCTGAATTCTGGTCTGAACCTCTAAATCCTTAATTGATGTTTTTATACTCATGTCCCATTAGGACTTCAAACTCAGTATGTCCAAAATTCATCACGGTCCTTCCAAATCTATTTTCTCTTCCTTATCTCTGTTAAAGCTATCAACAAGCTCCCGAAAAACCCAATCTGGAAATTTTAAGGTTATGTTTGACTTAAAAAAAAATTTTTTTTTAAAATTTAAATTCAATTAGCCAAGGTATATTTTGGACTTTTGACTTTGGCTCCATGTTCATTTAGGCACAAAGCTGTGTCAGTTCTCTCTGTATCTTGGATTCATTCCTTCTTTCCCATTCCTCTGTTCCTACTCCATTTTAGATGCTAATTACTCTTGAATTAGTTCCTAAATGGTTCTCGTGCTTTTAGCCTTTCCTTTTCCATTTGCCTGGCACTCTGCGGCCTACGCAGAGCAATATGGAGGCCCTCAGGAAGTCCCGAGACCCCTAACACTATTGTGTAGAGAGTTTTTCCTTCCTAAGGGCTATGGGCCTTAGGGAAGGTGACCTGTGGATCCTTTCCAAGGAATAGCTTGCTTCTCTATAGCCAGGAAGGACTACATATAGTACCCAGAAGTCCTTACTGAAAATTTCATTTAATAATAAGGCTGAAGTTTCTTTGTATTTTAAGGACAAAAGAAATTCTTCATTTTAGATTTATGCTTGCTTATTCTTTATATAAATACATGCATTTATTTACATGTACATTAAAGATTAATGAGAAGACTGTCTCTTAGTGTCCTGAATAAAGTAAGAGAAGATAGTGACAGAATGTTATCAGATGCCTTGAATCACATAATAAAAGCAGTGAAGCCATTTCACCAATGTCCTTTTGAAAGTTGCAAGGCTTTGGCTATCAGTCTCAGACAAACTCTCATTTCCTTTTCTAGCAGCCAGGAGAGCTTTGCTAAATGGGAGCTTAGAAACTATTTAGGCCCCGGGAGATTACAAGCTTGAGACAAGATCAGCGTAAAGGTAGACTCTGGGAAGAACCTAGCATTGAAATAGACTGGGAACATAAAGAGAGTGAAATTCTTTAATGGTCTCTGTTTTTTTGGTGTTTAAAAATTTCTATTTTATTGGGATCAAGGGCAAAGGAGAGGGAAGATGCTAAAAGTAATTTGCCCAATGACTTTCTAAAATGCAGCTGATAGTATCACTTTCCTTCTTAAAAACCTTTAAGAGTGCCCCACTGCTAAATGTAAACTCCTCAGTACAGCATTCAAGGCCATATATTTCCAGACTCTTCTCCTAGCTTTCCAGCTTCTCTATAGTTAATATGCTCTTCAAAGAAGCCCCGTGCTTTCCAATCAGCATGTGCTATTTCCTTTGCCTGGAATGTTTCCTCCTGACTATGGCTTTCCTCCCAATACATGTCCTTACTGAAATTCTACTCATAATTCAAGGTCTATTATCAACTTCTCCATGAAGCTTTAGGAACCCTTCATTTAACTGGAAGACATTTCTTCCTTCTTATTGATTTTCTAGAACTTTAATTACAAATTTCACACAGCACATGCTACATTCTGCTTTGAGTTTTAATTGGTTGTATACATGTCTTATCTTCCTAACTAGACTGTAAGTTTTTTGAGGGCAAGGGACTATGTCTTTCTCCTTTCTGTTTCCTCATAATAGTTTCCATCACTTAAGCACTTAATGTTTGTTGTCTTGAATTAAACTAGTAGCCGATATTAGTATTTTTTCTTTTGCCTTCCTCTTTTCACTAATTTCTGCAAATGTGCTGTCCCTAGCAAACTATTATTTTTCATGTGTTTATTCATTAACTTAGTCATTAATTCAAATATCAAATATTTACTGAGTGCTTTCTACTTCAAAGGCACAATTCCAAGAGCTGGGGGTACAACAATGAATATAATATAATCCTTGTCCTCAATGAGCTTGGAGTTTAGTTGGAGATGCAGAGAAGTGAAGAGGCAATTAAAATGCCACTTGATAAAATGCGATATAGAGCCATGATTTATGGTTGTACAAATTGTGCTTTGCATAAAGAACCTGGAAAAGGGGTAAGTGGAGCATGAAATGTAGATCCTCTCCTTTCCAAACTTTGTGCCCTTACATGGTGCTGTGTTCCACTAAGGGAAGGATGGTTTTTATCTAACGCACACAGAGGTTCTATATATGATAGTGGTCCCAATGTCATTATAAAACTAAAAGATATCCTATGAGCACTTGGGAAGGGTACTTAGCCCCAGACTTGAGGAGTTAAGAAAGAGTTTCCTTGAAGAAATGGTATATAAACAGCTTTTTAAGACAAATGGGAATCACCCAGGTAAACAGAAGTGGGAAGAATTCTCCAAATAGAGAGAAGTACAAAAAGGCAGTATACAGGAACTGCAAGTAGTTAATTATGGCTGGAATCTAAGAGGCTGAGGGAAGAGCAGTGAGGGATGAACTTGGAAAACAAAGCAGAGTCCAGATCATGAAAGGCCTTATAGATCGTGAGTAGGATTTGAATTTGATTTCGAAGGCAACAGAAAGTCACAGAGGCATTTTGACAATGATCCGACTTACATTTCAAAAAGCTCACCTTAGTTGTGGGGTAAAACTGGGGGAAGGGGATTGAAGGCGGGGGCATGAGAAGTCAGGCATGAGGTACTGGTGATCCGCGTTAAGACAGGTGGGTAGTAGGGATGAGAGAATTCCAGACCTAGCTAGCAGGGTGATAAGACAAATGATAATTTTCTATATAATTTGTTGTCACTAGTCAAGAATGTGAGATAATTCACTATTTCGTTCAAACAGACTGGGTGGTCTGGAGAAAAGAGTAGGAACTTTGTAGTTAGCACAGAGTTTGCATCAGGGTTCTGCCACTGGTTAGTTGTGGGATCTTGGGTAAGTCACTTAGCTTTTTTGGCCTTAGTGTCCTCACCTGTTAAATACGTAATAATAATACACTTGAACAGTATACTTACAGTGTTGTTGGGAGGATTAAATTAGATATTGTATGTATAAGTGCTTGATTCATAGTAAATACTATAAGCTAGTTTCCTTCTTTCCTCTCTTACTCTTTCTCCTGTTGATCCATTGATAGGAGAGCCATTTACAACACCTCACAATTGTACAGATTTAGACTTAAACAGCAGATTTGTCCCCAAATGGAACGTAAGGTAGGGTTTACAGTGTTTATGATGAACTGTTTATAATAGAGCACTAAGGTATACTAGTAACTCTTACTGTTTACTGGGTTACACATACTTTTAGCAATTAGATGAAAGCTATGGATCTATTTTCTTTCAAAAAGTGACACATATGTATAACATTTTACAGGTAATTTTAATTAGTTCAAAGACTTTCTAAAACTCAAGATGGACTCTTGGTTTAAAAGTTTTACTTTATACTAATCTATTTAATTTTTAATTTATGATAGTTGATAGTGTTTATCCATATGGCAATTGGGGTCTTCCCGTAGATTTACAGATTAGGTTAAACAATAGCTTATACTTTCAAACAAGCCCTCTTAGGAATGGCTATGTGGAATGTTTTTTTTGAAGTTGACATTAAAAAAAATAGGAGAAAACGTTTTTAGACATGACATAAAAGCTTTTTTGCAAACAGTTCTTATTCTAATAGAAAAAAGCATACTGACCCATATTAGAGGATAAGCCTCTTCTGATAAAATTCCATCATCTAATACCATCATGTATCAGGAGCTCTAGTGAGCCTTGTGGTACATTTTCCTTTGATCTGTGATATTTGGGACCAGAATTTCAGCAACAATCATTTATCAACTTATGTTTATAGTAGACAACTGAGAACAGTAAACCCATCCTGTGTCTCAGCCACTGGCCATATTACACACAGTATACTATACTCTGAAAAGAATGTATACAATAAAAACTCAGATTCGAAACAGTTAGGGCTATGATGGATCACAGCCAAGTTCCAACCTCTGTAGGTCAAGCGGGAGGGCAACTATGGTTAGTTTGTTATTCAGCCACGAACATTCCTGTGGCAAGGAGTAATTAATTAAATGGTGGGCTGTGGAGGGCAGGGTGGATATGTAGAATAACACATCCTAAAACAAGATAACTTTCATCTTGTGACAGGTCATGAATATAGGTGCCAGAGATCATAAGATTCAGATGATGACTTGGCAGTTTTTCCTGAAAACTGGAAATGAGTTCCCTTTGTCTTTTTAAAAACTGCTTGTACATATAACACATCCAGTAGAGATGTTTAAAAAACAAAGTCTGGTTAGGTGTTTTAAGGCTCTCTTTACTACCACTCCCACACTACTTTTTACTTCACAAAACCTTTGAAAAGCTATGAGAACAGGGACTCTATAGGGCAGGCTGTAGCTGGGTGGTCCTTTAAAGTACGTTATCCTCCATCATTTAACAAATGCAGAGCTACACAGAAGACTTTTCACTGTTACTTGTAAGCCTCATATTATGTCTAGTGAGTTCAAGTCTCGCTAGCATCTAAAATGTTTCCTTATAATCTGATATAAACCCACAGACCAAAACATTTGCTGACAAGAAGGCAAAGAATAAGCCAGGAAGAAAGCCAAGTTTAACCATAGCCAGTGCTTATGGGTCCAAGAAGACCAAGAAAGAATTCCTTGCATATTTGGGACTCATAAAAGAGATTCACTTCCTATTCTTTACCAAAATGCTTGAGGCGCAAGTATAAAGAGGCCTAATACATTTTTGGACAGGTAAGAGATCTCATAGAAAGTGGTTTAAAAATATTATATTAATCTGAAGAACTAGGTAGATATTATTTGGAGCCAGGGAAGTTTACTATGGGGACAACACAGGCTGAATTGGCTGAAAGTGTTTTCAGAGTCACCCGGTCCCCTCTGAACACTCTTGCCATGGGGCTGAGAGTGTGGAAGCCTCCCACCACTGCAGTACAGACTGACTTCCAACCTAACATCCCCAAACCAAATAACACTGGCCTGCAAGGGAGGGTAAACAAACACAACTGGACTATTATCTTATCTAAAAAAGAATAGTTGCCATGGCACACTTTCCTATTACAAATCTGATTATCTGCAGTTGATAACAGATGCCGTAATTGTAAATTTAATTCCTATATGCCGTGTATAGAAAGTATCAGGCACTCACACTGTTCAGTCATAGAACCTCCACAAAAATCATCTCTCGTCTAAGTTTCTGAATCAACTGTTATTCATAAATATCTGTTTGGCTCTTTTCTATTTTGTTTTGTTTTGTTTTGCTTTAAAGGAAAGAATTATAGCAATAACAGCACACATGGCTTATTATTGCCACCGTCTCTTATGTTCTCAGATGAACATTTCTTTTGATGACAAAAGAAAAGCACTGATTTTATGCCAAGAGTATACCATTTTAAGGGAAAGACAAGATGTTCCTAATATTTTCCAAAGGGTTGACAGACAAAGTGAAATGCAAAGATTCCTTCAATTTCTTTCTTTGATAACCTTTTGAATGTGGCACACTGGCAGGATTGAAATTTTAGTGGTTTTATAGCCACAAAATAAAATCCGGGTAGGGTAATTATTTATAAAGTCTTATGCATTTCAGTGACTAACACAGCAATATGATGTTTACAGTTTTTCTGAAGGACTTACTAAAGGTAGAGAAACACCAACTTTCATTTTGTTCTGGTCCCTGTTGTTGGCCATTTTCTAGTCCAACAGCCATCACTAGCTCTAGGGTTGGATCTCACTACATTCTTTCCCCACAGGGGAGAAAAAAAGTAACCAATAACACATTAAAGCACGCCACTGTGCTGTTAACATTCTCCTTAAACGTTATAATTTACTTCTGGGAAAGAGGTGTATGCACGGTGGTATTTTGCCCAGCAGATACCTGAGACTTTGACCTTAGGTTGGAAGTGTGGTGGTGTGATGGTGGCTGTATCAAAATAACCCAAACGTTTCCCCTTAGGTAATATTTGATTAATGTTAAAAATCAAAATTTCCTTTAATCTGAGTAATCTGCTCAAGGATATAACAATGCTCCTTCTTGTGAGGTCATTTAATCTGTAATTTGAATAGTAGATTTATCTCTGTTTCCCCCTATTGATCTGAATATACACAGGTTTATACATGAGCTCTCTGAGATTAATTCAACACATTTCAGTTTTGTAAGAGGTATCTTTTATGATACTTTCTGTACAGATCACGCTAGCATGTTTTCCTTCCATGCCCAAGAAATCTAATTCCAGTTTAGCAATCAAAGATGCAGTTTCTCATGTGAGTTTTAAAAGATGATTATCTCTGCAGTGAGACAAGAATGAGACCTTGCCATCTTTTTCATTTCAAATGTTACACGAAGCCTGAGTTGATTTTATCCTTGTTTTGACAGAGAGCTCTTCCTACTCCCATTAACCCTACCAACATATACAGTCTGCGTTTGTTTAGCTTGTCAAATTAAACTTAGTCACACGGCAGCAAGGATCAGCACAAAATCTGACCCACCCTTGGAAAAGCAGTACACAGTTCAGAGACTCAGGATTCCACTTCACTCACTTGAGACTGACAACCTGACATTCCTTGATGCTGACATGGCATTGTTCTCAGAATATCTGGATGTGCTCAATTATATAATAGCTCACTGCTTTATTTAACCTATAGTATAAGGTGAATTAAAGATTACCTGACAAGTGAGATTCAGTAGGACTTAGTACGGAGAAGCCCTATGTGGTACTCTAAATTAAGATCTTTGTAGTCCTCCATTTTTGCCCTGTTCAGGGGGAAAGCAATGTTTTAGCTAGATAAGAAATGGCAGATTCTAAAGGTCTCCTGGTGTATTTAATGTGGTAGCTAGGCCAAATACAAGAGACTTATGAAGTAGTAATAAATTGCTAATCAATTGTAATTACAGCAAAGAGTTAATGAATACATAAGTAAAATGGGATCATATATCTTCCTATTATAGTTAGTCAGATACACAAATAAGCTGTAATTCTCAGATCCGTTTTGCCCTCTGCTATGTCATTTTAGACAATATATTCAATACACTTGGCCATTATAGAGGAAATCCTTCATATTTGTATCACAAAAGACACTCTAGTCCTAATTTGTATGTCAAATGGGTGATTTTAATACTGTCACACACAAGATAAGTGGCTCATTGTTTTTCTTTCTTGCAGTTGCTGAATGATATTTTGCTATTTGTTAAATTAAATGCTAAGAGCTCTTTTCTTTTATTGAGCTATAGTCTATTTTACTTAATATTTTTATTTGTTGGATTTTCAGTTTAGCTCTTTTACTAGATCTTAACAGAAGATGTAAAACTGGAAAAATTACAATCAGCATCTACTGTTTTGTAAGTAAAAAACTCCCTAGTCCAAAGAGGGGTTTGACATAAAAACCATAAACTTTTGCAAAGATAATCTGTAACTGTGCTGTAACTAGAACTGGCACCTCGGCTTTCTTTCCACAGCGTTCAACTGGGACTCTCTCATTCTTTTCAAAGTAGGGCTCTGCCAGCTGCAGTGCGCTGATTTCAACTTAGAAGAAAACCTGTTACTTGCTTGGAAACCAGTGTGTGTGTGTGTGTGTGTGTGTGTGTGTGTGTGTGTGTGTGTGTTAATACTTAGAAGGGGAAAAGATGAGCCCTGACCAGAAGAGCTCTTATGAAAGAATCTCCACTACTGTTTGACCACAAACTGCAGGGCTCAGATGAACTGGGGACAGCAGGGTAATCCAAACATATCAAACTGTAGAACTTTTTAAAAATTGCTATTTTGACCATTGTGAGGTGTACAGCTCAGTGGCATTAGGTACATTCACAGTAGTGTACAACTGTCACCACTAGTTATTCCCAGAATTTCTTATCATCCCAGGCAGAAACTCTGTCATTAAGAAAAACTCCCATCCTCTCCTCTCTCAGCCCTCAAGAACACTAATTTACTTTCTGTCTCCATGAATTTGCCTATTCTAGATGGTTCATTTAAGTGGAATCAAAGAATATTCGTCCTTTTGTGTTTGGCTTACTCCAACTTAGCGTGATGTTTTTACGGTTCATCCACGTTGTAGCATGTATCAGAATTTCATTCCTTTTTAAGGCTGAATAATATTACACTATATGTATATACCACATTCTGTTTATTCATTCATCTGTTGATAGATACTTGGGTTGTTTCCACCTTTTGGCTATAGTGGTGCTATAAACACTGGCATACAAGTATGTATCTATTTGAGCTCTTGTTTACTATTCTTTTGGGTATTTACATAAGAATGGACTTGCTGGTCATAATGTAATGACCAATAAGCCCATGAATACTTGACATCATTAGCCTTTAGTGAAATGCAAATCACAACCACGATGACATACCACTTCACACCCAACTGTTGGCAAGGGTATGGAGAGACTGGAAAGAAATTCTGGCTCAAGGCTGGTAGGAATGTAAAATGATGCAACTCTTTGTTCTCTTTTCTTCTCTCTCTCTCTCTTTTTAAGATTTTATTTATTTATTTGTGAGAGAGACAGAGCACAAGCAGGGAGAGAGAGCACAAGGGGCAGGCAGAGGGAGAGGCAGGCTCCCTACTGAGCAGACAGCTTGATGCGGAGCTCCATCCCAGGACCCTGGGATCATGATCTGAGTCAAAGGCAGACGCTTAACAGGCTGAGCCACCAGGCACCCTGTACTCTTTGTTTTATTTTCAATTTGCTTAAAACACAGAGAAGAGGGAAGACATTTTATTTTTTCATA
Organism: Ailuropoda melanoleuca; assembly: GCF_002007445.2. Lineage (NCBI taxonomy): Eukaryota > Metazoa > Chordata > Mammalia > Carnivora > Ursidae > Ailuropoda > Ailuropoda melanoleuca. The sequence continues at coordinate 25,343,060 of NC_048228.1, read as the reverse complement.
TAATCCTTATATCTGAAAGTTGATACCCTTCCAGAATATCATCAAAAAGCTTTGAGCCTATAGTACACAAAATCCCCAGATTCAATAAATTCTATCATGATCAGCTTTCAGAGCCCCCAATCAAGCCCCAGTGTGCTTCTCCCATGGAAGGAATTGAAGTTACTGCTATACAATTTCAGAAAGAAGTTCAAAAACAAAAACAAAACCAAGAAAACATCTTAGGCTATCATTTGGATCTTTCTCAGTTTACTACTGATATTGATGTTGCACGCTGAGGAAAAAGTGTTAATTCTTTTACTGGGAAAAGGTGAACAAACTCATCAGTGTAAGAATGTAGTCAGAAATTCAAAGTTCATTTGATTTGTGACCAGCTCCTGAAGAAATACACTCTTTGACAAACCATTATGATAGGTAGATAACACATCACTATGTGCGTATGACGTTTCTAACCACACTTACCTCTGCTGTGTGCTTTGCCACATGCCCCACGATGACAATGACCTTCCCTTTGAAGCTCTGGAGCACAGTAGTGAAAGGGCCCTGGGTAAGTTCCCCTTCTGCCGTGAAGGCAGCACTGAATGGAATGTTGATGCTGCCTGAAATATGACCCCGAATAAAACTGGGAAGGAAAGATTAAGGAAAACATTTATTTGTGTTAGACTTGAGTGTATGAGGGAAACTCACAGAGGGAATTGATTCACAGAAGACAGTACATTAAAATCAAATACAGAGATCAGATTTAAAAATTCCCTGAGCAGACGAAACTAGTTCAGTCATAGAAGCAAATTTTAGTTTGGCTTATTTCGCAAGACAAGTGAAGCTAACTTAACCTTGGTCACTTCTTGCTTATGCCTCTGAAAATCATAAACAAAACTTAAACTGTTGTCCCAAATTGATATGAGGTAACCCCTAACCAATTCCCTTTCATTTAAGAAAATTCTAATACTGTAACCAAACTGAGAAATAAACAGTCACTGCCTCCACATTGTATAAGCCGCTTTATAACAATATACCCTTGAGCCTCCCTCCACGTTTTCGTTCCAGCGCTCCTCATTTGTAGACTGTTTTTTTGGTACGTGCACGATAAGCTTTTACTAACGACTACTTCGGTGATTCATTGGCTTTACTTCTGGTTTTTATTTTTTCCCCTGAACTTTCAACAGTTCTTAACATCTTGAACGCTCACACGAGTATTTTATCTAGTTAAATATGAAAACGGAATGGAAAAAAGAAAGGACGAAGATGAGTAGAAAATTTAAAGAAGACTCCTCTGACTAAAGGAAGTATTGCAGAAGTGATCAGATGCAGCAAATCAATGGCAATCCCACGGGTTGCACAATATTCATGGCTTTCAGTTCATTACTATAACCATGATTATTTTACAGCTCTGAAAGTAATATAGTCAATCAGAAATTCTTAGACCTAACTTGATACTGCAAAACTATCTACTTTGGGCAAGTGACTGCTAAACAGGACTCTCTTTAGAGTTGTTAGGTGATTAGCATTGATTGGAAACCCTTCTGTTGTTGGCCATTTCTCAAGTGAACTTAGCTGACATTTCCATTCTTTCCAATTTCAGGCTCTCTAAAGGGGTAATGTGTTATTATATTTGCACTTTAGAAGGGTTCATATGGTTTCATTGAGTCTTACTTTTAATTCTGGAATTAAAAGTATATATCTGTTTAAAATATTTAGTGATATCATACAATCTTAAAGAAAAAAAAAACGCCAACTAAGGCATAGTATATTTCAAGAAGTGGTATATAATGAAACCAGAGAGGTAGATTAAATAATAATTATGAACTTTAGTCTTCTAACTATTCTCAAAGTTTTTAAATTTGTTTGAAATGTGAGATCCCATTTAATGTTATTATTTATTAACTGTCAGTAATATCTGTTCCTGCCAATGAATGCCATGATGTATAACACATTGTGCTTCCTGGACTCTCCAGATTTGCCACTGAAATTTTAAAAATAAAGGCCCATATATCTTTAAAAAAATATATGCACTTCCCAAAATAATTTAAAAGTACAATTAAAAGATGATTCTTCATATAGAGGCTATAGAGGAAGACGTTCTTTTTTTTAAAGATTTTTATTTATTCATTTTAGAGATAAAGAGAGAGAGGGGGAGGGAGAGAGAGAGAAAGAGAGCACGCGTGCACACACACAAGTAGGGAGGAGGGGCAGAGGGAGAGGGAGAAGCAGGCTCCCCGCTGAGCAGGGAGCCTGAGGTGGGCTCCATCCCAGAACCCCGAGATCATGACCTGAGCCCAAGGCAGACACTTAACCAACTGTGCCACCCAGGTGTCCCGAGGAAGACATTCTTAAATGTTACTATTAATCAAATAACTCTTCAAATAAACATAAAATAACAGTGAAAACTGTTCTGAAAGAGATGGATAGGATACTCTGTTAGGATATATCAAATTGGGGAGGACAGGGAAGGTTTTCACTGAGAAAGCAAGTGACAGCTGAGTTAAAACTGGAAGAATTAATAAAAGTTCATTAGACAAAGGGATGGAATGGAGGTGGGACAGGGTGATGGGAGGGATAAACATTTCAGGCAGAATGTTAGGCTTATAGAGGGGAGGGACATGGCCTATAAGGAGAAATAAAGGAAGGCCAGTGTCAGCAGAATTTAGAGAGCAAAGTGTAGCCTGAGATAAGAGGATCATGAAAATGAATGCAGAGGCAGAACCAAGCAGGGCCTTGTACGTCATTTTGGTAATATTAGTCTTTATCCTAGAACAATGAAAATCAGAAAGTATTTTAAGCAGAGAAGTAACAAATCACATTTATACTTTGGCAATAACGTGAAGAAAGGCTAGAAGGAGAGTAAATGTGAAGACTAGTTTATAAGAAGTCCAGGCAATCCGTCTTCCCCCCCTTAACAATCACTGATTGATGACCACGGAAGGGATATTTATGTGTTCAATAGAGGCATTTCCTCTAGATGTCTTTTAAAAAATGGAAGAGTCATAGAGTTTTAAACGGTTATGCCACAAGCAACTAATATTCCCCACCAAAACTCGTTAGTCATCACTGGAGAAGGGGAAAAATTAGAATTATTTGTTGACATGACAGTTTCTCAATTGACCCAGTTTGTAGGTTCATCTTTAGAACTCAACTTCTTTCTTTTTCTCTGCCTGTCTCTCTTGCTCTCTCATTAATGGTGAGAGGAGAAATTGAGGCTCCTACTCTCAAGAATGATGGTGAAAGTTGACCACATATCTAACACTTGAAATTTTCTAGTCAGTTGCTGCTTCATCATTTTTTCTTTAAAGAAAAGCATTTGACATTAATAAGAAAGGAAAGAACTATAAAAAGTTTGAAAAATAAAAAGAGAGGTAAAGTAAACATTAGCATCCCAGTATACATTGTTTAATTAGAGTCTTCTAGAATGGAAAGAATTTATCATCATGGCCAGATCACCCCTGCATTTCAACAGCACTAGTTTCTCAAACATTTATAATTATTCAATATTCTCAACTACAGTGTTCATGAAAAGTCAGGGCTTTGTTCTCAGCATACAATTATTCTGATAGTACTTTTATCTTCAGTTAGGATAAATGAAAAATTTGGATTCCACAGACTAAGAACCTAACAACTCAAATATTCTCGGCAAATGATTCTACATCTGGCAGGCTGAATCAGTTACCAGAGAGAGTTTCTGTGTTTATCAAACAGCCCTTATCAACTGTGAACATTTTTTTTTCCTTTCCAGCGCTTTTACAGTCGCAAAAACAATACAAATCCATCCTAGAAATATTTAGGTTGTTTGCCCACCTCCCACTTTCTTGTTTTAGAGAGCCTCAACTACTGCTCCCAAGAAAGGGTGAGCCTAGATTGTCATGTTTGTATCAGATGATCCTTCCACAATCATGCCTGACAGGACAGTAGGGAAGGGAAGGGTGAAGGGGGAATCTGATGCAGGCTGAACCAATCAGATTCTCTCTCTTGAAAATCAGAAATAAAAGATAAAAGACAATGCTTAGACTGTGTCAAGCTTTACAATGTAAGTTACATTTGAGTGCCTGTTATACAAAATTTGTTCAGCTACATATTAGAAAATGGGTGACTCTAAAAATAACATTTATTTTATAAGATAAAGTGTATAAATATTTGGCTTTAAAAAGTACTCATTGGTACCCAAATACCCAATATCTAAAATCTGTACCGAAATCATAGAGGAACATCTAGATGATTTGGTGGACTCCGTATCACCAATTTCTTATGTGCTTTTAAAGATTTCAGTCCAAATTGCTTTTTAGTCACTAGACGTAAGTCATAAACTTGTTACTATCTTAGAATTTTCTGCTGGTTGTGCTTTATAGTTTGATTTTTTAAAAATCTTTATTAAATGTTAAAATGCTTGACAAAATATGATGGCAACAGAGACTTTTTGGGAAGAAGAAAATTATCCAAACTGCAAAAACTATTTCAAACCTTTTTTAGGCTATCTTAACATTTGAAAGATAAGGCACAACAGAAATAAAACTTTAAACCACACTTCCCCTATTCCTAGTTTAGTTCAATCAAAAAGTCCTGGAAAACATTTAAAAGCACTCATCCAAGAACATGCTTGTTATAAAACTTTTAGTGCAAATAAGATTAGGTAAGCATGAATGCTCTTAGGGTGGTCAAACCTCTAAATGTCTATCCTTAATTATATTCCTGGCAAACAGCTAGAGAAGAATGAGATTTGCTTAGTTACATATTAATACATTTACCATGAACCTTACCTTTTCTTTAAGTAAGTTGAACAATGAAGACAATTTTGATTTAAGGATCTCGCTTCCTTGGTAATTAAGTTCCTCTACCTACATTAGACATTCTCATGTGAAACAGACATCATATGATGAAACAGAACTCCCTTATACAATTTCTAAACATGTGAGAGGCTACCGGATTATACTGTAAAGGTAGGTGGCTGAATACTGTTTTTACTTCTGAGTCCTCCGTAATCATAATAAAATATTAGGTATCTGAAAACTGAGCGAAGAACAGACTTCTGTATATTTTGTGTTAACTGGACAGAATAAGGGTGAGATAGAAGGTAGTTTCTGACATATAGTGACTCTAATCCTCAAAGTTGATTCTGATTAGTCGTGGGCAAAATATGGCGAGGAGAGCAAAATGATAGAGAATATACATCTGAGATAAGAAGTTTCTCCATGCTCTTGAGAACTTTAGTTTTATTTCATTGCACTGCAGTTGAAGACAAGGGTGTATAGTTCTTAATACTAAGGCAGTATGAGAGATAAGCATGTAACAGGGCAGATTTTAGGATTACGAGTGTCACTTCACTGCTTTCCTCATATTCTAGACAAAAATTTGGATCCTCTGCATTTGCCTTTTGTATTTAAAAAAGCCACTGTTTGTCAGCATAAACAGAGATATGGGGTAAACAATACCCACATTTAAAGAGGTTCTGTAGTGAGTACACTATCCAGCAGCCAGACACTCTGCTATTTTAGAAACTAAGAACTTAAAAAAGTTTCAGCTTCAGAGTACTTAGTTCAGAATCTAGTTAGGCAATCGAAGCCAAAGGATTTATGTAGTAATAGCTCCAATCATATATATATCTTTACGTTTTCAGATCGGTTTTGGCAAGAGCGGTAATGGCACTCATAAACAGTAACTTTTTAACCTTTCAGTGTTTATGAAACATTTTTACTGTTAGGATTTTTGATGACATCTTTGAAAGAAGTAAAAGATAAAGGCCATGATTAAAGAAATCATCAGTAATTACAATGAAACCTCTACTATGGAACAACAGTAGTTATAAAAACAGTTATTACACCAGTCACCTTGTCAGGTATTTGAATCAAGTTGTTTACTACACGGATTGCCCTCTGTGATATATTCTAGTAAACATGATTTTTCTTGGGCAACTGGTGACCTTACCCTGTCTTGCAGTACGCTGTTCCTCTCCACAAAAACATAGCATTCAGCTCAACATTCCATTTGATAGGCATCACCAAGAAGCATTCAAGTGTGTGCTTATAACAAAAATAAATATTCACATTAAACAAAATCTGGAAGTCCAATGTAGAAATACTTTAAAATGTCTGTGACAAAAGAGTTGGATTATTAGAACAGTATTAACAGATAAGGATGACATGCATCATCGTCTAGGTTTCTAAGATATGAAGACCTTCCTGTATTTGTAAGTCAGTCTATACAACAAATATTGCAAGTAGATGCACCATACATTAACCAAGCAGATAGAAAAAATATCCTTCTAAAAATAATACAGATATATTAAATAGGTAAATAGGTTCACAGTCTAGAAAGACTGTTTATTTCACAAAAGGATTTAATAATTGCTTTAAAATTGAACACAGAAACAATCTCATATTTTTCTAAACCCTAAAAGAGCACAGCATTTTTGCTGGGTACCACACTTAGTGACTTCATGCCTCTAGATACAAAGCACACCAGCATTTCCTCAGACCACTTTGTTAGCTTGTTTGTTTGCTACTTTGACTAAATATAATTAGTGTTATAGAATCCAAAGTAAAGGCTATAGGTTTAGTATATCAATAGCCAAAAGAGAATATGGAATTAAGCCCATAGTTTCCTCATACATAGTGTAACTCAACAGCATTAATCAATATAAAATTATATCTTTAGAAATCACCATTTCTCTTTGCTAAATCTGTTGCTGCTTTGTTTGAATGGCATCACCATCCACCAAATCAGTTTAAACCTCATCCATGGCAACATTCAACATTCTAGAGCACTAGTAAATCCCATCCTCCTATCTCTATTCCCATAACCACTTGGCTATCTTGGACATTTACTCCCTTGAGTGTAGACTATTGTCGTAGCTTTTTGTTTTTTTCAATGCTTATCTTTTCTCTTGGAAATCCACTCTATTCACAATATTGTTAGATTAAAATTTTAAAAACAAAGTTCTGATGATTACATCCTTGTTGAGAAACCTTTCATGGCTGCCTATAGGACAAAGTCCACATATCTCAGTTGAGCCCTCATGAACAAGAACTAAGTACTTCACTTCCAACCAAACCAAATCACATACTGTTTCCTGTATATGTCCTGCCCAGCTCCCACAGCTTTCTCTGCCTAAATACCTTTTCTCCATTTTTTTGAGTGTTCACACATTATCCATCCTTCAAGTGTTTCCTCCATGAAAATTTCCCTTCCCACAGCATCTGTACATCTCTCACGAAAGCAATGTGACCTTGTATAAAACATACTAATGCTAATGTACGTGACTTCCATTAAGACTTCAAACAATGTATAGGATCTGTATTTATTTCATCTATGGAACTCTTATAATGCTTTAATACAGTGCTTCAAATACATGTTATATATTTGCTGAGTAAATGAATTTCAGAATTGTGTCAGACTTAGAATAACTTGTGTCAGCATCAAATATGTTAAATATCTCCTGGCCTTCCCAGCTAGTGGCACCACTACCTATCAATTCTTGCAGTTGCCATGATACAGAATTATCTTTTTAAATACATAGTATGAGAAAAGGGAAAGAAACAGCAACAAAAGGCATTTCTCTGGATTTTCTCCAGCATGGGTATTGACCCAAAGGGTTCACTAAAACTGATTTATTTTAGGGCAAAGCTAAAGATCCCGCCCTTTTTGACTGCAAATATGGAGAAATGTTTATGCACATCAAATCTCTGGGTGATTCCATCTTTCCGGTCTTGCCTGCACCACTACCTCCCCTCTTATCTTCTTCCACACTGCATAAATCCCCACAAAATACAAATGTGAGCATGCTACTTATCTGATTAAAATTCTTTAATATTCTCTCATAGTCTTTGGAATAAAACCCAAATTTCTTAGCATGTTACATTCTCCATGAAGCTGCCTTTGCCTACTGTACTGTCATTTCCTACCCTCACGCATTCCAGCCACGCATATCCAGAGTACTTGTAATTTCCTGAATGTGTCCTTCTCATCCTCTCTGTGCACGCACACAGTATGTTTTCTTTCAGTCTAAAATGTCCTTTTTCTCTTCATTCCTGGGGTGACTTTTCTATTTGTCTTTCAAGACCTATCTCAGGTATCACCTAGCTTGGGTGACCACCCTTATATTCCCATGGCTTTCTGGGTGTACCTCAAACATAGACCATTTCACACTGTATTGTAATTCTCTATTTAGTGTGTCTCTCTTAGCCATAAGACTGTGAACTCCTGGTCAGCAAGGGTTCTGACTTAACTCTGTTTCCCCATTGCCTAGCAAAATAGGTCATCCATCAGGATTGACTGCTGATTGAATGAGACTACACCGCACACAGGAACTGGGGCTATGGATGGATCTCAGAACAAATGGAGCTCTTCAACAGTTAATGTACCTTCCACAAGTCACTATTAATTCAGACAGTAGAGACATTCCGGCAGTGGCTACCACATAGTCCCATATTATACAAGGTCTATTCAGATATGGGATTACAGCTAGCTAGAAATTTTAATTCAAGTAGCTTGAATTTAGACCAAATGGGATGAAAAAAATCTTACTAAACCTCCTTAATATCTATTTTGCTCTGAACACAAATATCTCAATTATTTTGAAGAAATTTTTAGAAACTAATTCTTCAGGACACAGAGACAAGAGCAATACTAGCATTTACTAAGGATGAATAATGTGGTATAATAATAAAAACTGAGTTTATGTGCTTTTCAAATTAAAAAATTTAAGCCTGAGGTTGCCTTTCCTGCAGCTTCTGATATTAAAAAAAATAAGTGCTTTACAAATGAAGCTGCAAAAAACTCAGCCTTGAATTCAAGGATATTAGAATAATATTCCTTTGAAGTATTTCTGTTTACAGATAATATCAGTTGGTCCCACATTTACATGACTAAGACCACTCTTAATATGAACTCTAGAAAATTTTAAACTCATTTAGACCCATTAAAGAGAACAACAGTCTGGCTTGTGTATTATCTTTGAAGTTATTAACGTTACTTAGGAAATTCATGCCACTATACTTTCTATTGGCTCTTTAAAATATGCAATGATGTAATTATTGGGGTTGCTCAGTGCCTCAAAGGGCAGCTCAAGTTGGTTGTCGGGCAGCTGAACCTGAGTTGGCTGAGGCCCCGTGCAAGGAAGGCCCGGACCCAAGGAGGGCGTTAAAGGTCAGGAGGAAGTGAACTTCCACTGAGTGAGGCAGGTTGCCAGCCCCGAGCCCTGTGGTTCTCAAGACCCTGGCACTCCTGGCTGTTCTGTGAACAATGATGACGTTCTTTGATTCAAGCCAGCACATGTGCGATTATTTGGATTGTGACCTTTGGTGGTGTGGCTGTGGACCTCACCTTGGAGGAGTGTACTTTCTGAACTCCTCTTAGAGAAACTTATACAGACATGCAATACTGGAGAACTGTAAGAACCTGAGCGCAGTGGGTTAGTAACTCTCTAAACCCAGTCTGATCTCATGATTGGAACAAGAAGAGTGAGGACAGTGGAGAGAGGTAGTCTTCAAGGCTCCATACCCACATGGAACCCAAGGTGGGGCTTGTATTCCCCAGCCCTGAGATCAGTACCTAGGCTGAGATCAAGAGTTGGAGGCTTAACCCACCGGGCCACCCAGGTGCCCCTGCGTTTACTATTCTTTTCCTACCTCAAATCAAATGCATAGCCCAGGGGCACCTGGGTGGCATAGTCAGTTCAGCATGGGACTCTTGGTTTCTGCTCAGGTCGTGATCTCAGGGTGGTGAGATTGAGCCCTGCATCGGGCTCTGCGGTTAGCATGGAGTTAGCTTGAGGTTCTCTCTCTCTCCCTCTCCCTCTGCCCTTCCTGCTCATGCTCTCTCTCTCTGAAACACATAAATACATCTTTTTAAAAATGCATAGCCCATTTTTCAGACTTTCTTCTATTATGTAAGCATCTGAAGCTTTGGCTCTCTCTGTATTGCTAGAGCTGAATCTCTAACAAACTTTGGATAATTAGTAATTTTGTTACTTTTCAATTATAAATATTTAATTTGCACTACAGTGTGTAGTTTGACATCGATTGTTTCAAATGTGTTTATATATTTCCACCAAATGTTGTATTTTTAACGCTCTTGTTATTGATTGTGACCGAGCTCCATTGTCTTTACAGAATTATATTAATCTTTTGAAATGTTGAGAAATGCTTTATGGCCCTATATGTGGTCAATTTTTTTTAAAGATTTTATTTATTTATTTGACAGAGAGAGAGACACAGCGAGAGAGGGAACACAAGCAGGGGGAGCGCGAGAGGAAGAAGCAGGCTTCCCGCTGAGCAGGGAGCCTATGCCAATGTCAAAGCCTGGGCTCTATCCCAGGACCCTGGGACCATGACCTGAGCCAAAGGCAGACACTTAACGACTGAGCCACCCAGGCACCCCTATGTGGTCAATTTTCAGAAGTGTTCCTGCAAGCTTGAAAAGAATGTTTGCAGCCAGCCCTGTTCTGTGTCTTTCGGTCCAGCTCATTAACTGTTTTGCTCCAGCCTTTGTGGTTACTGAATGTTCCTCTGGTCTGTTCCAGAGAGTGGTGTAAAAAAATGTTCCATTCTAATGATAGCTTTTAGAATTCTTTTTTTATTTGGTCCATTTTTGTTTTCTATTTTTGAAAGCTGTGTTATATTAGCTGCATACCATTTTGGAATTGCTGTAGCTGTTTGGTGAATTAACTTTTAAGTAGTATGAGTAACCTTTTATCTCTAAAAATGCTCATTTCATTAAAATCTCTTTTGTCAAAAAAATTGCAATTGTTGTTTGCTCTGAAATCCTTGTAACGTACTAGAACAAAATAACTGACTTAAACTTTTGCCTAGATTAACATTTCATGTTTCTTTCTTATAAAAATAAAATATGATTTCAACAGAAACTTAGCTGTTTAGCTTCTCTGACATAAACTGCTCAGCTCTAATATTAAGAATTTAGATTAGGTTATCTCTAGGTTTCCTTCTTATATGAAAGTTGGGATTATGTCTTTATTGTCAAGTGGGTAAAGTCTGTCTCCATGTTCTCCAGCTTTCCTTTTCTGTATTCCTTACTTGCGCTACTGGGCCCCACTGAAGTTAGGGGTAGTTCCCTCAGATTGTTGTTTCTCCTTACCTACTATCACAAAAATGATAATAGATTAAAATATTACCTCTTGCAGGGTATTTGTATTTTAACTGGGAATACTTATAAGCTGAATGACTAAAGCTTTAGCAGAATTTCCGGTAATGGGGTTCAGGGCACAGTATCCCAAAATATGGCATCGTGGTATACTGAATATTTTAAGCTGAAGGAATTTGAAAAATGGAATGTGCAGAAAAGACTTTCTGACCTTTCCCTGAATCAAGACATAAGACCTTCAACTGAGGGATGCCCTCCCTATACTCAGAGGATGGGGACATCCTTATCTCTGAGACAGAGGGACACTGAAAAGAATCTGAACAAACAGGTCTTGCTAAGTTTCCCTTAGCTTACCTAAATTTAGCCCATACCCCCTTTGCCCTATCATATGTTCTTGCCACTGTCTACTCTTCATCAAGCCTAGCATAAAAACTCTCAGGTTTAACCACTTCTTCAGATCTTCATTTTCTTACGAAGGCTCCCATGTCATGTAAAACTTAAATAAATTTGTACACTTTTCTCTTGTTAATTTGTATTCTCTTATGGAAACCCAGACAAGAACGCAGAAGGGTAGAGGAAAAAGATACTTTTCCTCCCTTACACACATAGGAGGGTTCTAGGGGGTGTAAAGCTAGCTTTTAAATTCACTGGTAGACAGTAACTTAATTTGCTGAAATATAACTGCCTCCCTCCCTTTCATAAATAATCATTTCAATTATTTTATATAGGTAAACAAGATGAGATAAAACTTAATTTTAGATTCTTAATCTCGTGAAAGAACAAATTATGAAAAAAATTTCACCTATATGAAGATATAAGAATTGTATTAGCCAAATTTTCCTGTCTAAACGATCTTATTATAAAAGCAAAATAGAGGATAAAAATTTTATACAGAGACTATAAACAACTTGAAAAATATAAATGACACTTCAAAAATAACTTTCTTTATGAGAAGGAAAAGGTGTTAGAGGTTTTTTTTTGTTGTTTTTTTGTTTCTCTTTCTACTGTAGGGGACTACATTTTGTTGGCAAGGGAAAATTAAATTATTTAAAAAGTATACTAGTATTAAATATTTATTAATTTAATAAACAGAGAGATAAAGTCACATAAATCCCAGAGTTTAATTGCAAAGATTTACCTTGGTCAGAATGAAGAACTACCCTACAAAAAAATTCCTTTAAAAAATATTATAAGGAATTCAATAGGCTTTCATTGTTAAGTTTTAAAACACCAGAATTTAATGATAGTTTTTGAGAAAAATTAATAGAAGAATTTTTTTTAAAGATTTATTTATTTTAGAGAGGGGAAGGGAGAGAGCGAGAGAGCAAGCACACACGAGTCGGGGGAAAGGCAGAGGGAGAGAATCTCAAGCAGACTTCCCAATGAGCATGGAGCCCTACGGGGGGCTTGATCTCACAACCCATGAGATCATGACCTGAGCCGAAATCAAGAGTCAGATGCTTAACGGATTGAGCCACCCAGGTGCCCCAATAGAAGAATATTTTTAAGGGATTAAGTCATTTAATAGAAAAAAGCCTTTCTAACATGCTTCCCTTAAAGTATTCTAACTTTGCTTTCCAATATTCAAAATCGTTCAGTTTTCTCAAGTGGGATTTATTCTGGGAATGCAAGGGTCATTCAATACTCGCAAATCAATCAACATGATGCACCACGTCAACAAAACACAAGGATGAAAATCATGTGACCATCTCAGTGGAGGCAGAAGAGGCATTTGACGAAATCCGACACCCATTCGTGATTAAAAACTCTCAGTAAAGTCGGTTTAGAGGGAACATACCTCAATATAACAAAGACCATCTATGAAAAACCCACAGCTAACATTATACTCGATGAAAAACGAAGAGCTTTTCCTGTAAGATCAGGAACAAGACAAGTATGTCCACTCTCACCACTTTTAACACAGTACTGGGAGTCTTAGTCACAGCAATTATATAAGAAAAAGAAATAAGAGGCATCCACCCATACTGGTAAAGAAGTTAAACTGTCACTATTTGTAGATGATGTAATATATACATAGAAAATCCTAAAGACTCCACCAAAAACTTACTAGAAATAATAAATGAATTCAGTAAAGTTGCAGGACACAAAATTAATACTGAGAAATAAGTAGCATTTCTATACACAGATAACAAAATAGGAGAAAGAGAAATTAAGAAAACAACTTCACTCATAATTGCACCAAAAAAAACCCCTCAACCCAAAAAACCTAGGAATAAACTTAAAGAGGTGAAAGACCTATACTTTTTGAAGACTATAAAACATTGATGAAAGAACTGAAGATGATGCAAACAAATGGAAAGACATTTCATGCTCATGGATTGGAAGGATTAATAGTTAAAGTGTCCACACTACCCAACACAATCTACAGATTCAATACAGTCCCTATCAAAATACCAATAGCATATTTCACAAAACTAGAACAAATAATACTAAAATTTGTATGGAACCACATAAGAAACTGAACACTTTGGTTTTAAAGTAGGCTTTCACAAGGGGATTTAGAAAATTTCACAAGTTGGGTCCTTTGGGAGGGTTATAAAAGATGGGTGACTTTATTTTTCTTTCTTCATTCCCTTGGGACCACTCCCCCCCCAAAATGGCACAAAGCACTACTGATTCTCTTTGTTCAGCCTGTGATGTAAAGACTAAAACAAACAACCCAGGTCTCTGCCTAGTTGCAACAATGAGCCACGTACTGTGAGATGACATAAAGGCATTCCTATGGTAGGCAACTGATCCATATTCATCAGAGAACAATGATCAGGCTAGTGGCTCTGCTTTCTGCTATTTTCTTTATATTTATCCTGAGGAAAACAAAGGAGAGTAGGAATTTAAAAATCAGGCAACGAGGTTTGAAAAACTTTGGACTGAATGTCACTCTCATATTGTGTGTATTTTAAAATTTCAAAAAGTTATTTAAATTGTTTTGAAAGGAAGTGAGTGGTGTGCATATAAGCTATTTTAATTATTTTAGAAGTAGTCTTTAAAATTAAAATAGGGTGGGGAGCCTGGGTGGCTCAGTCGGTTGAGCATCTGACTCTTAGTTCTGGCTCAGACTGTGATCTCATGGGCCCTGGGATGGAGCCCTGCTTCGGGCTCCATGCTCAGTAGTGAGTCTGATTGGAGACTCTTTCCCTCTGCCCCTCCCTCCTCTCTCTCTCTCTCTCAAATAAATAAAAAAACCATAAAAAAATAAAGTTAAAATAAGGCATTATAAGGCTATACTTTTTGATGGTTTTATGAGAGACTCATAAAAGGCTCAACCAAAAGAAACAAGCTAATAGTTAAAAAATTAAATGTATTTTAAACCCTTGAAATAACAGATAAGAAATTTTACAGCAGGAGTTCCTGGACCCGTCAGCTGGAATTTAATGCTTCTTTTGGGAATCCACTCATCTACTCTCCTAAGGAACTTCCAGTATCCATGAAGACATAACAATGAGGGACATAAACATTAAGGTTCTCTCCAAGCTCAGTAGTCTTTCACAAGTGAGGGAAAATAAAAAGTAGTAAATTTTCACTAAAAGATGGGGATGTATCATTTGAAATAGCAGGCTCCCAAATTGTATTCTTAGTAATCTAAGATTCTATGTATTGCTTCAGGAGTTCAGTAAATGTACAGTTTAAATTTCATTTTAAAATTTCATTTCAAAAGTTGTGATTGCAAATATGCACATGAAAACTCATATGCCAATTTTAGCATATAAGAAACCACTAATCTACTAGCCCTCATTTTCCTATAACTCTCATTTATAGTTAGTAAATGATATAAATATTAACTTACAAAGAAAATCACTTAAAATTTTCTTCATTTATATTTTATATAATGAATTTCTAAGAATTTATTTTAATATTCATAGTATATTAATTATAAAATAATTTATATTTGTATAAATATATCATATGATTTATATGTCATATAAATCATTTTATATATAAAATCATTTACATATCAAATAAATCATATATGATTTATATAATTATAAAATAATTTATATTTATATACATATATAATTACATAATGATTTATAAATATACATATATTTATATGTATAAATACATAACAGGGTAGGGCGCTACCCTGTTAAAAAAATTTTGAAAATCATTCACCTAGATCTTGGAGTATAGAGAATCAAGGCAGGCTTCATGAGAATCTGACAGATGACGATATAGCAGAAAGATTAAATTGCTACTATTTTGTAACTGTTCATACTTTAGTGCCAAGCAAAATCCCAAGAAGTTATGGTACATTTAATGTCAGTAAAAAATACTTTAATATATTCTCTAAAGACAATATATTGAAAATTATAATAAATACAAGTTCAAAGTTGAGATCTGTTCATCTCTCTTTGTAGGCTATGAAATAGACAAATTAAATACTCTTCATCTTTGCCAAAATTTTATCTATAGCAAGAAGGATTCAAATACCCCCAAGAACAGCAATATACACTAGAGAAACACAAAAACCAAGAAAATGTCCCAATATTCTGGTGTTATCCAGAAACCAGTTTAAGGTCATGCAATGTTATCTTATATTACGCAAGTCTATTCTGGCATCTAGTTTGAGAGTTATTTAGCCATTTGAATTCAGAGGAATCCCAGATATGTTCATTGTTTTTACCAAACACCCTTAAAGTGGAAAGGAAACAGTATGAGTAAGGCAGTACCACCATTTTAAAACCACATGTGTAAAGGATACTCTTCACTATTCCGGATGTCAACTACCAGGAGCTTTGGTTTACTGGACTTTGTCTTCTTGGTGGGTGTTTTGAAATGGCCTGTCACTGTGAGTTCACACAAATCAATCAGGTCCTCTGCTGAAATCCGGGGTGATACTTCTGACTTTAGGTCATTTAATGGGATAGATTCTCTTGACTGAAAAAA
This sequence comes from Ailuropoda melanoleuca, assembly GCF_002007445.2. NCBI lineage: Eukaryota > Metazoa > Chordata > Mammalia > Carnivora > Ursidae > Ailuropoda > Ailuropoda melanoleuca. Next base: position 25,327,073 of record NC_048228.1, on the reverse strand, counting down.
AATATACAAACAGCACAAATACTGAGAATAATACAGAGAGACAAACTATAGCCAATATAGAATATCTGTAGGCTCTTGATATCAATCATTATAATACAGGAGAACAGGAACCTAATCTCACTTTAGTGGTCTACTGTGTAATTGTATTCCTTACTATTGAGGTTTACTTACTCAATAGAGGAAAGCATTGTTCTTTTGGTTCACTACAAACTCCTGCCTCAAATTTGATAGAAAAAGATGAGGCAGAGTTTTCCTTAGAAGAGCACTGTATATCTTTAAAGACAGCTCCTTTAAGCACCTTTCACTTTTCTTCAAGTATAATTACTATTGTTGTGAATCACATTAATTAAAACTCTGGTAATATAAGAAATTGCACTGTAACTCAGTATACATATTAATTAAAGAACCTGGTTCTAATATACATATTAGACTTTCATAACATAATTTATGTCACATATGGATAGTTGAGCAGAAATTAGATTTTCAGAGACGAATGCAGAGCAACATAACACTTTCTTAGATAAGTAAACAAAAATGACAATGTATCTTAATTGTGAAGGAGGTAAAATGAGAGTCCAGACAATCAAACTAGCACATTGGTCTATGTGACTATTATATGGTGTAAGACTGATTCAGACTAAGGGCTATTTACAACTGTTCTCCATGTTGTTTAGTAGGGAGAGGGAACTCCCTCCCCCATAAAAGGCAACGCAATACAACTCAACTCAATTCAACCTAAATTTATGGAGCACTAGTAGATACTCTTGAAAACTTGTGTAACGACTTGAGAATTTAAGAACTTTCAAAATTCCCTTGATTGAAAACATAGAGATTCAAAAGAAAAAATGTATTTATATGCTTAAGTTTTCAAAACTGAGTCTATTATCTCATTTACTCGTTTTCTCTGTTTTCACAATTCTGTTGTGGGATACCACATTTAGAACTTCTGATTTAGAATTTCTAGGCAGGAGAGAATAAAGCACATGCATCATTTATCAGACACACTTTTTTAAAGCTTTTATTTAAGTTCCAGTTAGTTAACATACAGTGTGATATTAGTTGCAGGTATACAGTATAGTGATTCAACACTTCCATACAACACCCAGTGCTCATCACTACAAGTGCACTCCTTAATCCCCATCATCTATCTAACCCATCCTCTGCTCCCCCCGCCCCGCACCTTGTAACCATCAATGCAGAAAGACTTATTTTGAAAAAAAATTGTTTTCTGTTGTAGTTTTAATGTCAGCTCTCATCCCTTGGGTTTCCCTGACTATGCCATAAATTCTTTAGTGGTAAAGCACATTTTCTCCCACTTCATTAGCTTTTAAATAGAAATGGAAATTGCTAAGATTTGTGGGTTTATGGCTCTTAATAAAAGATAGACATTAGAAATTTTAATTTTTTAATATTAAGAATTAAATCTACTTACATATTCTGAAATTAAAAATACTTCAGAAAAGATAAAAGAACTTCAAAATCAGCTAGCCATGCAATCAATGCTTCCATCTCATTTTTTGTTAGATTGCAATCTCAATAGGTATTTTTCCTAGCCTTCACATGAAGTTGTACATTTATGAAGATAAAATAAAGAACTTTTGATTACCCTAGTTCTGCTTTTAGTCTTTTAGTGATGAACATAGCATTTCAAACAGAGGTTTTGTCTGAATGAAAGATGTGCCCTGGCTGATGAAGAAGAGAATTTGACAGAGATTTGTCCAGTGTATTCTCTATGAAGAATTGATTTAAGAAAGATCTGTCCTTGGATTGGTTCTAATCGAATGTGTCATATATAAGGAGTTTCTCGAAGGAAAGAGCAATTGGTACATGAAATGGTAAGAGCAGAAGAAGAGAGGAATCACTGACAAATGCATCACTTTCTGAACTTTTGTGAGTGTACATCAGTGAAGAACTTTAAGATCACACATGCAAATTCCTCTGCAAATTAATTTTAAGAGATTAGTAAGTTATTCACTGTACAATTTCCACTTAGAGGTATAAAAATAAAACTTTCTCTGACACCTGTTGTCTCATTTAGTACTATTGACATTGGCATTTTCCTGTGTGACCGGGTTTCAAATTCATGGGACTTAATGCTTATGGACAGTGGACAAGAATTTAAAATAACTGTAGAAAAACTCTGGAAATATCTGTTAGTTTATCATTTCTGCCCCAGAACCTATATATACAATGCATATTAAGCTTAGACATCCAAATATCACAGGCCTATTTGTCTGAGATCTACTCTGTTAAAAAATTTGTATTTTGTAGCCAACCTAGAGTCAGAGGTTTTTTGTCTTTGTTTTGCAAGTTTGTAAGTTTTACTGAATGTGTGGGCAGAAAGGAAAGTGATAAGCAGGTATAATTCAAGAGAAAAATTCTTGGTCTTAAAGTCATTCCAGGTGCAGCAGAGGGACACAGGGCTGGCCTTCCCTGTCCATGGCCTCTCAGGACATTGTTGTCAAGACTCAGAGCCAGCTGAAGTGGACCCCGCCCCAGCCTCAGCGCCTTCCCTCTGATCTCCTATGTGAAGAGCTTGATCCATGGCGCTCTGAGTGGAGAGCAGGAGACGCTCTGGGGGTGCTTCCTGTGGGGACTCCTTCTCCATTCTCTGCCTCTCTGGTGTTCACAAGTACCACCAAGAGAATCTCAGGGAGAAACATCAGAAACCCAAGGCTCACTGACTCATGGCCTCGGAACTTACTTCAGTAGCCTCCGGATCTAAGACTGACCTTGGGGCCCCATGGCCTAATGCCTGGCTGTTAAGTTGGTACCTCTCATGGAACCTCTGCACACGCAGACCCATCTAGGACCTCTGCTCCAGGTTCTCCCTGAGGTCACTTCTCACATACACGGAACAGCAGTCATGAGACACTCCTGCAGGGGGCAAGAAGCACTTGGCACTGCTTACATGCCTAAGAAACTGCTATATTCACCAACAGGAAAACATTGGGAAATTCTGGGTCTTAGGAGGTGAATGCACTGAGAGCCTGCCTCCCTCTATCTACCTTGTGCTCAGTCACCTAAGGCTGACCTATTTTGGAACCTCTGAACATAAAGAAAACCTTGCAACTTTTCCTTTGCCTACATTACCAATGACCAGAACATAGGGTAGCCTGTAATCACCTCAAATGCAGGGACAGAAAAGGACATAGGGCCTCTGAAATTAAGAGATCAGTGTCAGAGGACCACAGTTGTGGTTCCACAACCAACTCAGACATGCACTGAGGCAGGACCCACTCTTGTTCTCCCTTTATAAAACCTCACAGAAACCACACTGAGCCAGGCACAGAGAGCATGCAGTAAGACAACACCTAAAAGGTGGTGGGGAGGAGGAAGTGTGGGCAAGCTCCAGAGTTTGGAAGACACAGGAGTGGACCCTCCAAACACGGGGAAGCACTTTCAGCAACTCCTCTCCCTGCACTATCAATGACCAGGACACGGAGAGACAATGACCACTTTCAAATGCAGGTGGAGTCAGAATTTACTCATCAGTGTTACTGAAAAAAAATCACCCTTCAGTAGAGTGGGCTCTCTGAAATGACTATCTGGATATTAGTTATAATCCTAACTAAGCAAGGAAAAATCTAAACCTGGAAACAAGACAGGCATTTTGCTGTGTGCATTAAAGTATTGGGAGAATGACTTGGTCATGATACCTGAGCACCTGAAATGGTAGACTTTAATGAGAGCACGTCTGTACACCCTTATGTTGAGTATGTAACCAGCAACCATAAGGGTGTAACTGTATACACTTCTGTTTTACATGTAAGGGCTCTTAAATAACCATAAAGGCATTTTAAGCTGTGAGAATACAGGGCTGGTATCTAGAACACTCGTTCCATATTTCCTGTCATGGATTCTGGCACTAACTTTAACCTGGTTACCAAGACAGATACATGGAAATAAGCACAGACACTCTGTTCTTCCTTATTCCTCATTCAATCTAACATATCCCTAAGTTCTACCAAAATACCTCGAGTATGTTCCCTGATTCATCGTCTTGTCTCAAGGATTCGTCGTTTCTTACATTGACTCTAGAAGCTGTTTGCTTCTCTCTATCCCCCTTTTCTCTGCTTCCTTATCACCTAAAGTGATTCCTTCTAATCTATCTTCCAAACACCATTTGAGCTAAAAATAAAAATCTAATCATGTAACCATTCCAAGACAAAGAAAACACTGAAGTGCCCCAGGACACTTTTATTAAGCTACGTTAAACTAACACTTAACTCTGACAAAGACATCACTAAACACACACACACACACACACACACACACACACACACACACGTAATATTTTTTATGAATAAAGATTATTTTTAAAAAATCTCAAAACTAGAAACTGAATGCAGTACCAACTTGAAAGAATGACATACTATAATCAAGTAGGGGCATGTTCCAGGAAGGGTGGTTCAATATTAGAAAAATTGTTTAAATAATTCATCGCCTTTATTAGTCAAAGGATACAAAGCATGTAATACCACTACAACGGACATAAAGCCATATGTGATAAAACTCAGCATTTGTTCTCAATTTTAGAAAAAGAAAAACTGATGGTAAACATGTATCAGAAAGAAAGTTAATTAGATGATGAAAGATGTTCTTTATTTCAAATATTTGACATTCTACTTAATGATGAGCCACACAGGTAGACTTATTAAAGTGAAAATGCGGAGCTATAGCTACCAGCATTATTATTTGTTATTGTTATGGAAGTTGCTACTGAGCCAGTAAGAAAAATAAATAAGGGTTATAAATATTGGAAAAGAAGAAATAAATTATTTTTACTTTTAGGTGATACAATAGTCTACTTAGAAACCTGAAAATCCAATAAAATTGGTTAAGAATTTGATAAGGTTTTAGTTACAACATCCATACCATAAAATCATTAGTTTTTCTATATGTCAGCAGAAGCCAGTCAGAAAATAAAATGAGCGAAAGTTTTCATTCACAATATCAGAATATTTCCCCCAAATAAAACATTTAGAAATAAGTACATCACATTTAAAGAAATGAAACAGTTTCATGATGGGCATTTGAAAAAAACTGAGAGAAGATGTTATCTAGAAAGAAATAGTCACTATTATAAGAACTTCATTTTTCTTTGGAGCAATGTATTAATATAAAACAATTTTATCAGACTCCTAAAAAGGATCTTTTTTTTCAATTTCGAAAAGTAAATTCTAAAATTCATTTGACAGACCAAATAGGTGAGAATGTCAAGAAAATATTGAAAAATAATACATTATTATATATTAAAACTGTATAAAATTAACAGTATGGTACTGCACCAGAACAGACCAAAAGATTAATAGGACATATGGGGTCACAGAAATAGGCTCAAAAACACATAAGTATTTGCTGAAAGAATAGGATGCCATGTCAATCACTAAGGGAAGGATGTATAATTTAGGACACAGGGTTGGCAAAACTTACTCTCTAAAGCCACTTGGAAATTAAGGATTTCAAAAGCTATATATAGCACTGGGTAATAAATGAGGCCAGTAGCACTGCTTTCAGAAGATACCTGATAGATTTGATAGTTTCTTGAAAGTTTTGAGAGCAAAGTATCATTTATTAAACATCTACTTTATAATTCAAGAACTTAAAATAAGACAGAACAGAAAGTGACATACATTGCATACATCTATACAGAGAGATCAATCTGAATGTTGAGCAAAAACAATTTTTTTAAAAACACTATCTCACTGAATAATTAGAATTGGAACAGTAACTGGAATACTAAAATACTCATCTAAAAGAAAGGTGGATATGAATCCGAAAGTATGAAGAGCACAAGTAAGCATATTTATGAGGCAGGAAACATCATAGGCTAACCAAGTATTTAATAATGTATATTTCAACACAATAAAAATATACTTTTTCTTGAGGACAACTTGTAAAAGCAAAAGTCAACTCAAAGGTTTTTTCAAGAGACACATAATATTTCTAAGAGAGAGACTGGATCAATATAAACGCACTAATGACAACACAGAGCCAGGTACCTCAATAGCTTGAATTTCTTGTATTTCTTTCTTATCTCCCATAGCAAATATAATAGGGCCCTGCCCAGCAAAGGTGCTAAGATGTTTGATAAATAATTGCACGAATGTGTAACAGAATGAAGAGTGATGTTTTCCCTATGTTGAAACAAAGAGATGTGTTGATATGCTATCAAATAACAGAAGCTATCAACCAAAGGCAACACCACCTCCTCTAGGACTAACTGAAAAGGAACAGAAGAGACTTCACTGTTTCAAACTATCACCCCAGCAACACCTTTCCTCCCAGTCTATATAAGGAGATTTAGTTGGGGGGGGGTTGTCAACTTTGTGGAGAGCACGATGTTCAGGATCAGGTGTACCCCCCCTTCCCATCCCACAGGGTAGAGGCGATTTCTGGACACGCACATCACCCTTCACAAGGCAAATGAGGGTGAGTGCTGATGACAATCATTTGAGGAGATCTGGGCATACCTGTAAGAAGGGGTGGCTGACTTTCTGTTTTGTAGAAGACTATCTGCTTACAAAGAAGACAGTAATCCGGCCTCTCTGAGCAGGCAAGAAGTAGGGAGACACGGCAGTGCTGAGAGAAGGGGTGGTAGACACCTTCTCTGATCTTAAATTCGCAAGCTGTACAGTGAGAACAATGATGCTTGCCTTATTTACCTCACAAATTTACTGTAAGGAGCAACTGGCATAACAGATATAAAAATGTTTGGTAGACTGTAGATCTTTATATAAAATAAGTTGTTGTTATTAAAAATTGAATCCCAATGAAGCAGCTTGAATTTCATGGTAGTCTTGTTATAGTCTAATTTTGAATGAATCATCAATTAACAAATATTTAACTAGCCTGTTCTGGCCATCTTGAGAGAGAGAAAATATCATTTCCACCTCAAAGAACCCACAATCTGGTTGTAAAGGCAAGACTAACATAAGTGAGGCAGTAAAACAATACGATAGCAGAAACATCTATAGAATGCTTACTCCGTGCTAGTCACTGTGATAAGCATCTGACATACATGAACTCATTTATGTCTTGCAACAATCCTATGAGGTGGGTTTTATTATTTTGCTCATTTTATAGATGAGGAAATTGGGGCACAGAGAGGTAAAATAACCTAATCAGTAAGTAATATATAATCAGTAAATAACAGAGACAGGATTGAAATTGGGTCAGTCTGGCTCTGGAGTTTGGGCTCCTAACCATAGGATTCCATGTATGGAATCACAGGTACATAGTATAAGAATTCAGACAAAGGAAGAAAAGCAGTATAGGCAGAATTAGCAAAATATAGGTGGAGTAAGTAGGACTTGAGTTAGGAGAAATCAGTAGGGTTTAGGTAAGTAGAAAAGAGAAAGAAGAGTGGTGCATAAGTGGATAACTCTAAGAGTTCTGAAATGTGAATGAACAAGGAAATGTTCCATAAATAATTATTGAGCACTTACTAGGTACCACACCTTGTGAGTGGGATACATTAATGAACAAAACAAAGATACTTGTTCTTATAGAACTTAAGTCAATAGGTGTGAAAAAGACAGTGAACAGACTGGTCTTACTGAGCTGAGCACCCACACTGGGAATTAGTGGGAAACAGTATTGAATAGGTGGGTAGGGAACAGATCATGAAGATTCTGAAAGATGAAGAAGCTTGAGGATATAAGAAATAGGTAAGTACTATAGGATTTTGGACGAATGTTTCACGTTAACAGCAATATCTGAGGGAAACTAATTTGGTTGTATTCTGAAGGATGAAATAAAGATGGGAAAAATGACAGCCAGAAAGACTTGTTAGAAAGTGAGTTTTATGAAGATTTAGATTAAATGATGACATTGGAAAATGAGAGCTTTGCTTTATTCACTATCCTCTTTTTTCCTTTAGTCTTTCCCTTTCTACTATTTTTTTTTTTTTTGCCAATTCTCTCCCATCCACAGTGAAAGATACATTAAAACAACAAAATAATAAATAATAAAATTACTCTCCAAGGGGTGAGTCCTTGTCTAGCTACTATCCCTTTATCTTTTCATCTCTACTTCCTCCTTGCCATTCATTCCTGAAATCACTGAAACTCGGTTTCTGTCATGACACAGAAGAAGAAATGGTTCATTTGTCTAGGAAAAAGTGGACGATTTGGGAATACTAAAGGGAAAAAAGACATATGAAAAGCACTATAAGAAAATATATAAAAGATAAAGGAAAGAGATGAGTAAATGATGGCTCTTAAATTTTGAATATGGGTGATTAGGGAAAAAAGATGGTAACAGTGGCAAACAGTAAATAAGGGGAAGAAAAGTTCAGACTTGGGTATGTGAAATCGAGGTTGCATAGGGTCTGCTAAAGACGAAGTATTGAGAATGCAGTTAGAGATAGAAACTGGTGTTTGAGAGAAGTCATGGCTGGACTTACAGTTTTGGAATTCTCAACATAAAAATTACAGTTTAAGTTATGAAAAAAGAGAAACAATTTGAATAAAAAGGGAAAAATGGCAGGAAAAAAATCCTAGTTTTGGTAGGCACATCTATACACTGCTGAAAAAATTAAATTATATAAACTATTATTATGGCTTGGAAATACATAAGGTTGAGATTTTTTTAGGGTATCCATCAATTCTTATTATTCCATATGTCTACAATAAAGAGACTGCTTGCTTTCTTAGCGCTAGATATTTTGAACTTTTGTAGGAAGAGGGATGGATTTTTACAAATGGCACAGGAGGACATTAACTATCATTCTCAAAGGAATTTTAACAAAGAAAAATTACCTTTGAAAACATTATCAATCTACAAAGATATTTTTATCTATGTATTTAAGGCAATAAATTGTTTCTGTGGCATTTTGGTGTTTTCATTTCTCTCTCATGTTTTTAGAGAAAAAAGGGAGGGGTTACTATTTCTAAGATATAGAAATATAGTATCTGAAACGGAGTTTGAAATAAAACTGTCACGCTCTGGAAGCTGCATAATATAGCTCTCACACTAGACAGAATATTTTTTCTCCCTGAAATAAAAGAGAGATAATGTATATGAATATGAAACACAAAGAAGAGTGGAGATAGAATTTTTTTTCAGTGATTAGGGATTTTATGCTAAAATTTTCCCAGATGTGCTCCTGAAAAATTGCATGTAAGCTAAATTTCTGTAAAGAGAGTAATTCTCCCTTTTATATACAATATCATCTTGGAGATATTTCATCTTTCTGGGCCACAGTTTTCTTAAGTATAAAATAAAGGGGTAGGAATAGATATCTTTTGCCTCTTTTAGCTCCAGAACTCTATGACCTTATTTCTGATAGATTTTCAACTGGCAATAGGTCCCAAAACTTTTGCTTACTTTTTGGGACAAAAGTTAGACATCTGTAGGTAATACTTAATGACACCAGAGGAATTTCTACTTAAAGAGATTCAGGAGTGACTCTAATTGTGAGGCTTAGTAAAGTGTTGTTCATACAGCATGACTTGCTTATGCAAACTTAGATAACTGAGAACTTGTGCATTTTATAGACAGCTGGGAAATATTTCATATTTCACATTGGTTGAAGTGAAGGCAGACAGAAGTTATAGAAACAGAAGAACTCTAACATCAGTGATTTATGGGGCAAAAACAAGGTCAACATGGCAATGTGTGGGAGATGGTGGTGCTGGTACTGTTGTATATAAGTTTCTAAAATATTCTGGAAATAATTTTTGAAATAAAGCCAGAACCTGATAAATTTCCTAGGCTGAGGTAAACAAGATGAAAGTTAAACATGAGAATGGTTCCACTCAGCTGAACTCCTAAAAGTGGAACTTAGGACACCCTCTTTCTGGAATGTGATTGAGCTGCTTTTCCACATAGGATTGGAAGGTCAGCGTTCAATGGCAGCAGAAATTCAGGGAGCAGAGCCAGCTGATGACTGAGAGGTCACAGCATTTTAGTTAGTCCAATAGGTATTTTCACCTCAAACTCTAGTGTCAAGGTAGCCGTCATTTGAACTGGGTTGCTGATTTCATTACCTTTCTCTCTCATTCTTACCTTTTTCCTTATACACTGAAGTGATTAGCACTGCTATTTTTGCTCAGTGTTCCTTGTGACTTGGGAAATTCCCCCAACATTCCCCTCACTATACAACGAGCACATGTCAAATAAATGACCCAACAACACTCTCTGGCTGGAAGCTTCAGTAAATCCCTGTGAAATAAGGTCTGGAGATCTGCCTCTCTCATCCTTATTGCCGTGCCAAGGACAAGGCAAATGAGCTCTCTAAAGTGCTTGTGGTATTAACAGTTATTACCATGATTAATATCTAGTGGAATGTTCAGCTAATATGCATCAGCCAACCATTTTTATCTTAATATAATTGAGATGTCCCAAGTGAAGGGAAATCGGTTTCCCCTGTGAAGATAGAAGACTGTTAAAAATCTTATGATGAAGGAAGGATACTCAGTTGTCTCTAATCTCAAACCATTTATTTTAATATACTATAAACCACCCCAGACAATTCTTATGAGAATATAGATACAGAAATATCAATGCCCATAATATACTTACTATATTTCAAACTTCTTTCACATAAATGACAAGATTTAATAAAATCAGAAAGTTTATGTACATGTCACAACCAATCTAATGTCAGGGGTCATGGAGATGTACTTTAGGATTATAACATATAATATTTATTTTGGAATATGAACTGATAAATCTGAATGGTTCCTTTCCATGTTAAATTGGTTAGAGCCCATTTTTTTTTCATATTTTCTGATAGAAAATAAAAGCATTTCAGGGGTAAACTAATTTTTCAATTCATTTAAGATCTGACTAGAGTTCTAGATCCTGAAACATAAATTGGGCATAAAGAAGCAGAATTTTATAAGAAAGTCTAATAAATTATTTGATGTACAAAAAGTCTGTATAAATATAACAAAAGTCTGTTAAATGTAACAGCAAAAGTCTTAAATATAACAGTTAGTTATCACTAACTAAAATTACCAGCAATAATGGAACAGATAAATTGCTGAAATATTTACTCTAGATATATTCTATTTTAAAGTGTTAACTTAAAAAAAAGTCTTCATAGCCTCCATTTGGCTTAATATAACACGATATGTAGTTAAAAAGTTATCTAAGAAGGGATAGCTAGGTGGCTCAACCCCTAGGTGTTAACACCTGACTCTTTATTTTGGCTCTGACTCTGCATCTGACTCTTTATTTTGGCTCAGGTCATGATCTCAGGGTCATAAGATTGGGCCTGGCTGGGCGTGAGCTTGCTTAAAATTCTCTCTCCCTCTCCCACTATATCTCCCCTCTGCTCTCTCTTTCTCTCTCTCTCTAACAAAAAAAAAAAAAAAAAAAAAAAAAAAAGAAATTTATTTGGGGCACCTGGTTATCCTAGTCAGCTAAGTGCCTGCCTTCAGCTCAGGTCATGATCTCAGGGTCCTGGGATCGAGCCCTACATCAGACTCCTGGGATTGAGCCCCACATCAGACTTCCTGCTCAGCGGAGAGCCTACTTCTCCCTCTGCCCCTCCCCCTGGCTCGTGCACTCTCTCTCTCTCTCGCTCTCTATCTCAAGTAAATAAATAAGATAAAAAAATAAAGTAAAAAAAGTTATCTAAGAGAAGGAAAAGTACTTCATAAAGGAGTTACAGGCGATATTTCTTGTGATGAAGTAAATCTTCAAAAAACTATAATGACTAACAAGGTACAGATATATTTCAATAATTATATACTCTATTAATTTTTTTTTAAAGATTTTATTTATTTATTCAACAGAGATAGAGACAGCCAGCGAGAGAGGGAACACAAGCAGAGGGAGTGGGAGAGGAAGAAGCAGGCTCATAGCGGAGGAGCCTGATGTGGGGCTCGATCCCATAATGCCGGGATCACGCCCTGAGCCGAAGGCAGACGCTTAACCGCTGTGCCACCCAGGCGCCCCTCTATTAATTTTTTTTTAATCCTTTGGCACTTCTGGTCACAGTGACAGATATCTGAATGTTCAAAAGTATTTTTTTAATAGAAAAAAATAGATATTCTATTGCAAAGCCAAATGATAAATTTATCATTAAAACACATGAGGTTACTTTAATTGAAATGATAATAATGCTATAAATGGTAATAATACCACATAGAATAAAGAATTAACCAACAAATGACAAATGGACATACATATACAGAATTTGGTACTAGCCTCTCAGGAAAGGTAATTTAAAATTACTTATTATCACATACTACTAGAAATAATTATCTCCTTTCCAGTCAAACAAGATACAAATAACTTCCTGGTATCTTAAATTTAACTGAAATTTATATTTTAGCTTTTGCTGGTGAATTTTCAGTAAGGTTTCATTGCTCTTCAAATCTAGACAATTTCTTTTTTTCCAAATCGCTCTCAAAATTACAGGATTTCTCATACCATGACTTCTTACAGTGCTTCCATCCAATGGTGAGCAAGGACTTTAAAATATCTCTGGCTTAAACTAAATGTTTAGTGGTTTTTGACAGGACTGATACCTTCAACATAAACAGAAATTAGGACAGACCCTAGATTAAGAATGGACTCTAAAAGCTGAAACATTATAAAAAGAGAAAGCTCAGGAGCCAATAGTCATGGCCTATCTTTGCTTCCTACTGAGTATCAGAACAACATTGTGAAAGACTTTTGATAATATTTTTAAGAAATCAGAATGGAGATAAGATGGCGGAGGAGTAGGGAACCTCTTTTTCAGCCGGTCCCCTGAGTACAGTTGGATAGGTACCAGACCAGCCTGAACAACCACGGAATCAGCCTGAGATGCAGGAAGATACATCTGGATCTCTACAAATGAACAACTCCAGCGCTGAGTATTGAGGTATGAAGCGGGGAGCCGTGAAACCGCGCACAGGTATTGGAAGATAAACGGAAGGGGGAGGGAGCCGCTGTGTTCGGGCACCGGGAAGCGGTAGCCACCTGCACGGGGAGCGGGCAGACTCGTGGACCGGCACCCGCGAGAAAGCAGACTGGGACTGTGAGCCGCTGGGGAACTCGCGCCACCAGACTGAAACGGAGCTCCGGTGCGCTCACTGGAACCAGACTGAGACTGGGAGCTCCGGGAGCACACGGGGTGGCTGGTGGCTGGCAGTGTTAGAAACACAAAGGACAGAGACGTGCCAGCCCTGGAAGTGGGGGCTGGGACGCCGGGTGTGGGACGCACATCCCGGGATGCTGCAGGGTTGAGCAGCACCAACAGAAACAGAGTTAAAGTGGCCAGAACATCAGTGGAACGGTCCGCGATCCCTCTGTTCTGAGACAGAGGCTGAGATTCGGCCACTGCTGCTCTGACTCTCAGAAGAGGAACAGCAGACCGCCAGGGAAAGCTGCCAGAGAACAAAAGCCTGGAAATACCGGCTCACAGTGTGCCCATCCCCACACCCCTCGGTGGGGACACAGAGACTCTACCCAAACAGGGTTGCCTGAGTATCAGCGGGGCAGGCCCCTGCCCCAGAAGGCAGGCTGAAAAATCAAGAAGCCCACATCCCTAAGATCCCTATAAAACAAGGGTGCACGGCCTGGATCCCGGTCAATAATTTGGGCTCTGGACAACTCCACAACCTTTCCTCATCAGAATGACGAGGAGAAATCCCCCCCCCCCAGCTAAGAAAATACAATGAGTCTGTGGCCTCTGCCACAGTACTAATGGATATGGATATAACCAAATTATCAGAAATGGAGTTCAGAGTAACAATGGTCAAGATGGTGTGTAGACTTGAAAAAAGTATTAACGCAAATGTTAATGAGAATATAGAATCTCTAAGGGCGGAAATGAGAGCGAATCTGGCAGAAATTAAAAATTCTATGAGCCAAATGCAGTCAAAACTAGAGGCTCTGACGGCCAGGGTCACCGAGGCAGAAGAACATATCAGCAAATTGGAGGATGGGTTAGTAGAAGAAAAAACGAAAATAGAAGCTGGTCTTAAAAAAATCCACGCCCACGAATGTAGATTACGGGAGATTACTGACTCTATGAAACGATCCAATGTCAGAATCATCGGCATCCCTGAAGGGGTGGAGAAAAACAGAGGTCTAGAAGAGATATTTGAACAAATTGTAGCTGAAAACTTCCCTAATCTAGCAAGGGAAACAAGCATTCGTGTCCAAGAGGCAGAGAGGACCCCATCCAAGCTCAACCAGGACAAACCTACGCCACGGCATGTCATAGTGCAATTCGCAAATATTAGATCCAAGGATACAGTATTTAAAGCAGCCAGGGCAACANGCCACGGCATGTCATAGTGCAATTCGCAAATATTAGATCCAAGGATACAGTATTGAAAGCGGCCAGGGCAAAGAAATTTCTCACGTACCAAGGCAAAGGTATCAGGATTACGTCAGACCTGTCTACAGAGACCTGGAATGAGAGAAAGGCTTGGGGGGGCATTTTTAAAGCTCTTTCAGAGAAAAACATGCAGCCAAGGATCCTTTATCCAGCAAAGCTGTCATTCAGAATTGATGGAGAAATAAAGACGTTCCAGAATCGCCAGTCATTGACCAATTTTGTAACCATGAAACCAGCCCTACAGGAGATATTAAGGGGGGGGGTCTATAAAAGTAAAAAGGCCCCAAGAGTGATACAGAACAGAAAGACAACCGATACAAAGACTTTAAAGAGAAATGGCATCATTAAAATCATATCTGTCAATAATCTCTATCAATCTAAATGGCTTAAACTCTCCCATAAAACGCCACAGGGTTGCAGATTGGATAAAAAGACATGACCCATCCATTTGCTGTCTACAAGAGACTCATTTTGAACCCAAAGATGCATTCAGACTTAGAGTAAGGGGATGGAGTACCATCTTCCACGCAAATGGACCTCAAAAGAAAGCTGGAGTAGCAATTCTCATATCAGATAGACTGGATTTTAAACTAGAGGCCATAGAGAGAGATACAGAAGGGCACTATATTATTCTTAAAGGAAGTATTCAACAAGTGGATATGACAATTATTAATATATATGCCCCCAACAGGGGAGCAGCAAGATACACAAGCCAACTCTTAACCAAAATAAAGAGACATATAGATAAGAACACAGTAATAGTAGGGGACCTCAACACCCCACTATCAGAAATAGACAGATCACCTAAGCAAGAAATCAGCAAAGAAACAAGAGCTTTGAATGCCATACTCGACGAGTTGGACCTCGTAGATATATACAGAACACTACACCCCAGAACCAAAGAATACTCATTCTATTCAAATGCCCATGGAACATTCTCAAGAATAGATCATGCTCTGGGACACAAAACAGGTCTCAGCCAATACCAAAAGATTGAAATTATCCCCTGCATATTCTCAGACCACAACGCTCTGAAATTGGAACTCAACCACAAGGAAAAACCTGGAAGAAACTCAAACACTTGGAGGCTAAGAACCATCCTGCTCAAGNCTAAGAACCATCCTGCTCAGGAATGATTCGATAAACCAGGAAATCAAAAATCAATTTAAACAATGTATGGAGACCAACGAGAATGAAAACACAACGGTCCAAACCTATGGGAATACTGCAAAGTAAGTCCTAAGGGGGAAATACATAGCCATCCAAGCCTCACTCAAAAGAATAGAAAAATCTAAAATGCAGTTTTTATATTCTCACCTCAAGAAGCTGGAACAGAACAGATGGACAGGCCTAATCCACTCACGAGGAGTTGACCAAGATTAGAGCAGAAATCAATGGAATGAATTAGAGACCAGAACCACAGTAGAGCAGATCAACAGGACTAGAAGCTGGTTCTTTGANAATAAAATTGACAGACCACTGGCAAGACTTATCCAAAAGAATAGAGAAAGGACCCAAATTAATAAAATTATGAATGAAAAAGGAGAGGTCACGACCAACACCAATGAAATTGGAAGGATTATTAGAAACTTTTATCAACAGCTTTATGCCAATAAATTAAGCAATCTGGAAGAGATGGAGGCCTTCCTGGAAACCTATAAACTACCATGACTGAAACAGGAAGAAATTGATTTTTTAAACAGGCCAATTAATTATGAAGAGATTGGAACAGTGATAAACAACCTTCCAAAAAAACAAAACTCCAGGCCCGGGGATTTCTGGGGAATTCTACCAAACATTCAAAGAAGAAATAATACCTATTGTCCTAAAGCTATTTCAAAAAATAGAAACAGAAGGAAAGCTACCAAACTCATTCTATGAGGCCAATATTACCTTGATCCCAAACCAGGCAAAGACCCCCTCAAAAAGGAGAATTACAGACAGACNCTTATCCAAAAGAATAGAGAAAGGACCCAAATTAATAAAATTATGAATGAAAAAGGAGAGGTCACGACCAACACCAATGAAATTGGAAGGATTATTAGAAACTTTTATCAACAGCTTTATGCCAATAAATTAAGCAATCTGGAAGAGATGGAGGCCTTCCTGGAAACCTATAAACTACCATGACTGAAACAGGAAGAAATTGATTTTTTAAACAGGCCAATTAATTATGAAGAGATTGGAACAGTGATAAACAACCTTCCAAAAAAACAAAACTCCAGGCCCGGGGATTTCTGGGGAATTCTACCAAACATTCAAAGAAGAAATAATACCTATTGTCCTAAAGCTATTTCAAAAAATAGAAACAGAAGGAAAGCTACCAAACTCATTCTATGAGGCCAATATTACCTTGATCCCAAACCAGGCAAAGACCCCCTCAAAAAGGAGAATTACAGACAGACTTCTCTAATGAATATGGACGCCAAAATCCTCAACAAGATCCTGGCTAACAGAATCCAACAGTACATTAAAAGGATTATCCATCATGACCAAGTGGGATTCATCCCTGGGATGCAAGGGTGGTTCAACATTCGCAAATCTATCAGTGTCTTAGATTTTATCCAGAAAGAAAAATTCAAAAATCATAAGATTCTCTCAATAGATGCAGAAAAAGTATTTGACAAAATACAGCATCCTTTCCTGATTAAAACCCTTCATAGTGTAGGGATAGAGGGTACATTCCTCAATCTCATAAAAACCATCTATGAAAAGTCTATAGCAAATATCATTCTCAATGGGGAAAAGCTGGAAGTCTTTCCCTTAAGATCAGGAACACAACAAGGAGGCCCACTCTCACCATTATTATTCAACATAGTTCTAGAAGTCCTTGCAACAGCAATCAGACAACAAAAAGGGATAAGGTATCCAAATCGGCAAAGAAGAAGTCAATGCGTCTCTCTTCGCAGATGACATGATACTCTATGTGGAAAACCCAAAAGAATCCACTCTCAAACTATTAGAAGTTACAGAGCAATTCAGTAATGTGGCGGGATACAAAAGCAATGCTCAGAAATCAGTTGCATTTCTATACACGAATAATGAGACTGAAGAAAGAGATATTAGGGAATCCATCCCATTTACAATAGCACCAGAAACCATATGCTACCTTGGAATTAACTTAACCAGAGACGTAAAGGATCTCTATTCTAGAAACTATAAATCACTCTTGAAAGACATTGAAGAGGGGCGCCTGGGTGGCACAGCTGTTAAGCATCTGCCTTCAGCTCAGGGCGTGATACTGGCGTTATGGGACCGAGCCCCACATCAGGCTCTTCTGCTATGAGCCTGCTTCTTCCTCTCCCACTCCCCCTGCTTGTGTTCCCTCTCTCGCTGGCTGTCTCTCTCTCTGTCAAATANTCTCTCTCTGTCAAATAAATAAATAAAATCTTAAAAAAAAAAAAGACATTGAAGAAGACACAAAAAGTTGGAAAAATATTCCATGCTCATGGATCGGAAGAATTAACATAGTTAAAATGTCCATGCCACCCAGAGCAATCTACACTTTCAGTGCTATCCCGATCAAAATACCAAGGACATTTTTCAACGAATTGGAACAAATAGTCCTTAAAGTTGTATGGAACCAGAAAAGGCCCCGAATCGCCAAGGAACTGTTGAAAAGGAAAAACAAAGCTGGGGGCA
>NC_048228.1:25234533-25309041 GCF_002007445.2 Ailuropoda melanoleuca | reverse complement strand
GGGCTTGATCCCATAACGCCGGGATCACGCCCTAAGCCGAAGGCAGACGCTTAACCACTGTGCCACCCAGGTGCCCCAAGATAAAAAGCTTCTGCACAGCCAAGGAAACAGACAAAAAAACTAAGAGGCAGCCCCCGGAATGGGAGAATATATTTGCAAATGATGCTACAGATAAAAGAACTACAAAGAACTTCTCAAACTCAATACACGAGAAACAAATAAACAAATCATAAAATGGGTAGAAGATACGAACAGACACTTTTCCAATGATGACATACAAATGGCTAACAGACACATGAAAAAATGTTCAAAATCATTAGCCATCAGGGAAATTCAAAATCAAAAGCACACCAAGATACCACCTTACGCCAGTTAGAATGGCAAAAATTGACAAGGCAAGAAACAATTGCTGGAGAGGATGTGGAGAAAGCGGATCCCTCCTACATTGTTGGTGGGAATGCATGTTGGTACAGCCGCTCTGGAAAGCAGTGTGGAGGTCCCTTAAAAAGTTAAAAATTGAGCTACCCTATGACCCAGCCATTGCACTACTGGGTATTTACCCCAAAGATACAGACGTAATGAAGAGAAGGGCCATATGCACCCCAATGTTTATAGCAGCATTGTCCACAATAGCTAATTCGTGGAAGGAACCGAGATGCCCTTCAACAGATGACTGGATTAAGAAGCTGTGGTTCATACATACAATGGAATATTACTCAGCCATCAGAAAGAACGAATTCTCAACATTTGCTGCAACATGGACGGCACTGGAGGAGATAATGCTAAGTGAAGTAAGTCAAGCAGAGAAAGACAATTATATGATTTCTCTCATATGGAACATAAGAACTAGGAAGATCGGTAGGGGAAGAAAGGGATAATGAAAGGGGGGTAATCAGAAAGGGGAATGAAGCATGAGAGACTATGGACTCTGAGAAACAAACTGAGGGCTTCAGAGGGGAGGGGGGTGGGGGAATGGGATAGGCTGGTGATGGGTAGTAAGGAGGGCACATATTGCATTGTGCACTGGGTGTTATACGCAACTAATGAATCATCGAACTTTACATCAGAAACCAGGGATGTACTGTATGGTGACTAACATAATATAATAAAAAAAATTAAAAAAAAAAGAAATCAGAATGCATACTTGTGATGAGATTTATCTCTCAGCCAAAAGATAATGAAATTTTAGAAACATTAGTAGATATTAGATTTACTGCCATTAAATCTATGTATAAGATAAAAATACTATTATCACTGTTACTTAACAGTGTTCTGGAGAATTAGGTGAAGTAATTAAATAATAGAAAGATATAAGATGTATAAAATTGAAAGAGGCAAAATTATAAAAATTTGCAGATGAAAAATAACTGAAAAATCTGACTCAACTGAAAACTATTATAATGAAAGAACATTAATGTATCAAATAAATGATACAGTAAAAACTTAAAGGTGCTTACTATGTACAGCAGTGTTCTACATATATTAACTCATTTAATCCTCTCAACAATTCTATATAATACCATCATCTCATTTTATGGATAATAAGGAAACAGGTCACAGCTGGTATGGCAAGGTGGGATTAAAAAATTTGAGGCTGTACTCTTAATCACTACACCAAACCGTTCGAAAATCTTTCTATTGGTATTAAAAAAACAGCTAGAAAATATAAAAAAAATAATAAAATATCCAATTATAATAGCTACAGAAAGTTCACATAGAAATAATCCTATGAAAAAATATGCAATAAAACTTTAGAATGCCACAGAGGATCTTAAAAAGAAGACAGGAAGGTGTACGTTGTTTTTGTAAAAAATAAAACTCAAATTCATATGCCAGTTTTTCCTACTTGTCTGTAAATTTAATTCAATGACAATATAAGTACCAAAATGATTTTTTTTCCCCGGGGTGGGGAGAAAAAAGACAAGCCAATCCTACTATTCATCTAGAAACAGTGGCACATGTGTGATATAATTATAATATTAATAACCTCTTGGCACTGGAAAATAAATAACCTGAATGAGATAAATATAACTGAAAAAAGATTCAGAAATAGACTAGATTCATGTGAGAATCTAGTTTACCATAAGGGCATTTAGAATCAATGGGAACCATTTATTCAAGTAAACAAACATGTTATTAACCTTAGACTAATTCAAATATCTATTTTATAAGTATAAAAGTTTAAAATCTATTAAGTCAAATCCATCCGGGCTCTCTTTATCCACTCTTTGCTAAGTATTTATTTTACTTAATTTCTGTAGGATTTCTGAACAATAATCCATAATTCAGATAGCTATATTATGGAATAATATTAGGTTAACAGGGTTTCTAGTTCCCCATTTTGGCTTTGGGGGAAATGAAAAAAGAAATAACCTTTAGCAATGATTCCCTAGCAGACATGAGAATGCTGCAGATAAAAGCTGTCTTTTTTTTTTTTAAATTATGCACCTTACTTTCTGAAATTCTGTGTTAGCATCTGTATAAACCAGGTTAACAAGCTAAATTTTTAGCGGATTTATTTCTAATATGGCTTGTTTATTTATTTTGCATATTTTAGGATATCCTGGAAGAAAAGCTGGAAAAAACAAGGACACTGATACTTTGGGATTGTGAAAATGATTAGACTCACTGAATCCTGTAATATAACAACTGGGCCTGTTGTGGCTAGCCTTTTAACAGAATTGTGCCAGAATCCATTTCTCTTTAAATGCCATGGAATGTCATTGCTATATGAAACGACATCTCTGAACTTTGAGGTTGCATAAGGAAGACCTCAGTGCAGGACCCCAGATATTTATTAGCAAGTTGGAATTGTGCTATCTGTGCCCATCACTCTTCATGAAGAAAATATATTCTATAGACTTCCTGGTGGAAAAACATTGCTACAGGAGCTGTCTCAAATCAATACTGAGTTAAATCAGGCTGCAAAGAAATAAATACTGTCACCAGTGTACTTTCCAAGCAACTGCAGTGTGGATATGTTAATGCTGTGTCAAAGCATCATCTGTTCTGATGTCTGTAGGAAAGTGTGCCATGGTCTCAAATCAGATCAGCTGCCAGGTGGACCAGTCCTAAGTAGGATACTCTACCCTAATCATGAGAATTGTTATTTTCAGCAAAGGTGACAATAATTCATATTTATTTTCTTCTTTTGTGTTTCTCATCAAGAAATCCACCTCCAACACCCTCCTACTCACAACTTCTAAACATTTCTCTTTTCCTTCTCAAGAACCTTTCCCTCCACCCTGGCTCCCCAATCTTCCTTAATGTAAGATACTCTAGAAATCTCTTAGTGCTCATTCAGTCATTACATGATTTTTTTTTAATCTGGCTCTGGAAATTTTTTCTGTTCTTGTTTCACTTGCTGTGTTTACACGGCACTGCTCCATTCATAACAAGCTTGTGCATACTGAAATCTCCACATTTAGAGAAGGAGCATTTATTAATTTGATGACTTAGGATGAGGAGATCCATGGATTTCTATAACTCAGAGGAAACAAATATCTTTAATATGCAACTGTGAATTTTCATTTCCTAGGATAACTTCACACACACAAAAAGAAAAAAAGTAAATGTTTAAAAATACAGTGACAAGATATGGAACATGTAAATATTTCAAGCTTCAGAGAACTGCTGTGAAACAATTAGGTTTTTTAAATGAGAAAAATAGGAAGGGTCACTGAGAAAAAACAATGATAAATATACATCACTAATTTAGTTTCTTGACCTGGAAATAAAGAATTATCCTTGAGTTATTTTGTTACATCTATTTATTTATTCTGTTTCATTCCACAAAGGATTTGAGAGTTTGGTTCAGTTTACCCTTCTAAACAATTTAATACATGTTTTCATCCCTTCCTGATATATTATTTCCATCTGCCAAAATAGTTTTCTGGTGTGCTGAATTAAATTACACCCAAATTTGGAACTGATATACTGTGGGAAAGGAAGTTTATATAAAATGATAACAATCTTGCTAACTCTGGACTTAAGCTCGTCTTAAATAACACTTGAGACTGGAAAACGAACAGCAAGGTTGTGATGGGGGCAAGGCTGGGGTGTTGCTGATCTTTCCCTTCATCTGAACTGATGTGTTCTCAGCCACCTTTCAGCATGCACCCTCAATTAGTAACCTATTTTGAAAAGATGCAGTAAACACTGCTATGAAACGAAGACTGAATACTCTGTAACTGCAAAACCTTAACAAATTAAATCATCAAGTGCCTGGGATGTACTAGATGCTCGATAAGTGTTAACCGAATGATTATAACTTAGTCAAAAGTCTCTTAAAATGATGAAGAAAAAAGGAAGAGTAAAATTAAAGTGTTTTTTTAAATCATTACTTTTGATCTTGGCCTTTCCTTTATCCCTTCCAACCTTTCTCTTGCTTCTTTACATTTCTTCTCTTGAAGAAAAACTGTCCATATTTTTCAGTTTTCAGTGGGGGACAACATTTTGTCACTTTCAATTCCCGATGCTGTCTGTGTTGTATGACAACTCTGTTTCTGTGTTTATGCTCATATATACTCATATGGTGGTACCCTGTAATTATTACTTCAATCATGACACACTTTCTGAGTTGATTTAATAGGGTTTCCTTTTCCTGATTTCAAGAGGGAAAATACCATAAAGTTTTTTTGAGTCCTGGATGAATTTCTTACTCTAATTTATTTCCACATGAATGGCGTTTGAAATTCCTCTGTTGTAGGTCAGTATCTCTGATTAGGAACTGCTTTCACAAAGCAGAACAAGGAGTGGAGGAGCCAGAGAGATTTTTAAGTAGTAAAGACAAAAAAAGAGGCTCAGAGAGTGAGTAGG
Source organism: Ailuropoda melanoleuca (assembly GCF_002007445.2). Taxonomy (NCBI): domain Eukaryota; kingdom Metazoa; phylum Chordata; class Mammalia; order Carnivora; family Ursidae; genus Ailuropoda; species Ailuropoda melanoleuca. The sequence goes on along the minus strand of NC_048228.1, from coordinate 25,304,223 downwards.
CTGAGATTGCTGAATAGCGAAAACAGGTGGTGGTTTTGGTTCACAAAAGGTAAGTTAACTTGCCAAAACTTGCCAAAACAGGTTAGACATAAATAACTAGAACATAAGTACATTAATATAAAAAATACACAAAGAATCAATACAAAAATAACACATAACCATAAATATGCATGTTTTATCATTGAGGTTTTTTCCCGTTATGACTTTGCTTACGTGCAAGTCATGAGAAAATTATATGCACGTATCATGTTAAGAATCACCTAAAGATCTTAGTAAAAACATAGATTCCAGGAGCCAACCTTCAGAGAAATAATTTAGTAGATATTTGTGGAGTCTCAAATATGCACTTTCAATAAGTATAGAGGATTTTGGAGACCATTCTTCAGATACGTTGTCTTACAGGAAATATTGTAAAACAGTGGTTTATTTGAATTAACCTTTTGTTAATTCACTCAAAAATAATGATTACTAGGTACTGTTTATTGATATACCAGGTATGACAGGCATTGGAGATACAGTTGAAAATAAGAGATAAACATATATATTGTAAATATATATAATATAAAATAAATACACATTTACACATAAATATAATAAATATTAATATACTTATATTAATATTATATATTAAATATTTAATAAAATACATTTTATATATAAAATAAAAAACATATATAAAATAAAATATATACAATGCATTCCATGAAGGAAAATTAGAATGCTTGATGAATAAGGAGCTGTGACTAAGCAATTGAGGGCTTTGTTCAACTGAGAATTAATTGATATAACCTTATTTGTGGTAATTAATTCAACTAAATACACATATGTTGAGAACACACTATTTCTAAGGCATTGAATTAGGTCCTGGGGGTCGAGCGATAAGAATGGTTCTTTCCTCAGTGTACCCATAAACTACTAGAGAAGAAAATATGCTATTATTTTATTTATTAAGAAGTTATATTGTATGGTGACTAACATAATATAATAAAAAATCATTAAAAAAAAAGAAGTTACATCAACCATTATGCTAAGCAGTGAGGACACAAAAATGAGTAAGACACAGTTCTTATTCTTTAGGATTTCTTCTAATAAAGGAAATGAAGGCAGGTATAGAGAACTTAAGGTAGAAGTATGTATGTGGTATTCCTAAAACTAAAAGAAATCTAAATCTAAAACTAAAAGAAAACTATGAGGGAATGATCCTGATGGAAGAACTTGGTAAAGTAGGAAGGGAAAGATCATGCAGGGCCTTGTAGATAGGAGTCTTGATAAGAATTTGGTTAAAAAAGATTATGTTGAGGGTGGGCCAGAATCCAATACAGCTGGTGTCCTGAAAAGGGAAATGAGAAATTTGGATACACAGACAGACATTCAGAGGGAAGTTAATGAGGGACAAGATGGCCACGTGACTGGAACGATGCATTTACAAGACAAGGAACACGAGGGACTATTGGCAAATACCAGAAACTAGAAGAGGCAAAGAAAGATTCTCCCCATGAGCCATCAGAGAGTACATGGATCTTCCAACATCTTGATTTTGAACATTTAGTCCCCAGGAGTGAAAGATGATGAATTACTGTTGCTTTACGTAAAATAATAATAATAATAGTAATAATAATAATAATAATAATAAAAGATTATGCTAGTTTAAGTCTGAAGAATAGAGAGGAACAAGAATGTAAACAGGAAATTATTGTTAGGAAAGCATGTAAGAGGTGACAGCAAACTTGACTAAAATGATGTCATGAGAGATAGAGGGAAGTGAGCAATATTTACAAATAGGGCTTTTTGACTGACTGAATTTGGAAGAAAAGGCAGGAGTTAAGTATGAATCTTGTTACTGACTTGAATAAGTAGGGGAATGATAATGGTGGTTACTGATACAGATTGCTGGAGGAGGAGCAGCTTTAAGGGGAAAAAAGAAATTCGGTTTTGGATATGTTCAATTAGAGGTTACTTGTAAAACATCCAAGTGGAGTGTTGAGTAGGCACTGGATGTATGGGTCTTCTAGGGCTAACAAGAGAAGCTTGAGCTGGACCTAATATCTGGAAGCCATGGTAACTACATGATGTAAGTATAGAATACTGTGTAATATTTTTCTTGTGAGGAACAGAAGGAGGCCTACACAGAACCCTGAGGAATGCCATATTTAATGACATAAAAGGACAGGTGGAGACAGTGAAAAATAATGAGTAGAAGTAACAGAAAACAAGGAGATCGGGGTGTACGAAAAAATTCAGGAAAAACAATGTTTGAAAACTGGGAAGAGTTAACTGTCCTAAAGGTTCTTAAGAGCTCAGGGCTGAAAAAAATAATTTGTGACTTTTGTCAGGGGGATGGAGAAGGTAGAGCATAAAGCGAAGTGAGTATAAGAATAAGTGTCAGGGCGCCTGGGTGTCTCAGTTGGTTAAGTGTCTGCCTTCAGCTCAGGTCATGATCTCAGGGTCCTGGGATTGAGCCCTGCATGGGGCTCCCTGACCAGCGGGGAGCCTGCTTCTCCTTCTCCTTCTGCTGCTCCCTGTCTCCTGCTTATGCTCTCTCTCTCTCAAATAAAGAATAAGATAGGTGTCATAGAGGGTAAGATATATACATTCTCTGTGTCTCTAGATAATGGAAAAATTAAGCCATGTAGATAAAAAACTACTGAAGAACGGTGATATTCTTTATCTTTAGATCTACATGTATGTAATTGAGACAATAATGTGATTAATCTTGCAATCATTATTCCTTTTTTAAGGATGTGAGGAATTTATCACCAAGAATTTAAGAATTTGCCCAGGCATTTTAATTCAGCTCTCCAGTATAAATAGTTAATTGAATAATAACTGAGTAATCTGGTAATATCCTGATTATGGTAAATGGATTAAAATATAATGACAGATTTTTATAAATGATAAACAGAAGATTAATTATATGTAAAGAAAAAAATCAGCTATACTATTAAATACTGAGAAATAACAAATAGCATAGATTTCAAAAATAGCAAGGCTTTATCCATTAAACTTAATATGATGGTAATACATATAGCTTTTCCATGTAGCTTTAACTCAAACAGTCCTTGATGAAGTGTCAGATTCTGACAGACTACTCAATGTCAGTTGTTCACTTCCTTAACTTCAGAAACAAGTTCTCATTAGCTCTATCCAACTTGGAGGAGTTCCCTCTTTGACTAACAGAAATAAAACCCGACTTAGTTTAGAGAGAGATCAAAGAAATTCTCTCTCTGATGATTAGCTCTGCTTAGGGATGACTGTTCATATCAAGATTCTCTTTTAAACATTAGACAGACTTCAGAAATCTTGCTGGTGGAATTACTGTCCTCTCAACTAAGGCATTTCTTGCCAAAGACTAAGAGCTTCCACTAACACCATTCTTCTCAGTATAAGGGGTCAAAATTAGTTAAAATACAGAACTAATAAAATCAACTGAAGTTCATAGAGTACAAGGATATGTCTCCCTTCTTTTGATCTTCACTTCTCCTTCAGCAACTTATATAGCTTTATTTTATAAACATGAAATTATACACTTTTCCTATGATATTTATGACAGAGTAGAACATATTTTTGAAATGGCAAAACTCATCATTTAAATAAAATGTAATAAAAATTAAATACAACTTGCACACATAACATGATGATGTCACTAACAAGGAGAAATGATTTCTGGTAGGCTTAGATTACAGAATTCAAGAAAGGTATAGTCAAAGCAAAAGACTGTTGGATGCATGATTAGAATAACTACAGTAAGTTATTAAAAATATAATTTCAGGTCTGTGTATTTAAGTTAAAAATCTTCATTCCCCCTTCTGATCAATGAAGCATGAGAGACTATGGAGAAACAAACTGAGGGCTTCAGAGGGGAGGGGGGTGGGGGAATGGGATAGGCTGGTGATGGGTAGTAAGGAGGGCACGTATTGCATGGTGCACTGGGTGTTATACGCAACTAATGAATCATCGAACTTTACATCAAAAACCAGGGATGTACTGTATGGTGACTAACATAATATAATAAAAAATATTATTATAATAAAAAAACAAAGTTAAAAATCTTGTATTATTGTAAAATCTTGGCCCCTATATACCAAATACACCAGAACATTAACAGAACTCCATGTGTTGCAAATTCTCTTGTTAGCAGAGGAAATGTGACCTATCCCAGCGAATGGGCTCTTTTACCAAAGTTCAGTATGCATTACAAAGAATAAGTAAAATAAAATTAGATAAATAGGCAATACTATTTTTATTTTCCATATACCCTTTATTAGAGTGGTTTGAGATTGCTCATGGTGATGAAAAAGGAATTCTTGATGTCCTTTACTTACATAAACTCTACCTTTCAAAGGCTCATTGAAATAAAATGAGTTGACAAGAACGACTGATAAATATCTAGTATGTGTAAGGCATTATGTGTTAAGAAAAATGCCCACTTACATGAACCCCATAGGTTCTGATATGTAGGGTTCTCCTATTATTTTCTAGATAATCTAGAACTTTCATTTGGAATTTCTTCCTTATCTGAAGAATCAAGAACGTGTTTAAATTTTTTTTTAGTTTATTTTTAATTTCTAAGCCATAAGAAGTTATTTTTATTTTTATTGCTTTCTAGTTTCACTAAATAATGATCTGAGGAATGTTGTCTGTATTATTTCCACTTATTAAAATTTATTGAAATTTACTCGTGGCCTAAAATGTGGTGTTTTTTTTTGTTTGTTTGGTTTTTTGGCCAAAGCCAAAAAAATGATCACTTGAACAGATTTATTTCTGAGTACAGATGTATAACAATATCTTAAAAATAACATTTGTCCAATTAGTATTATACAGATACAGCAACAGGAATGTCTTTTCATCACGCATCGGTGGTAGTCATATGAAGACTTAAGAAGAATTGGACTCAGATCTCTTTTGTAAAAGCTGCTGATTCTATGATATTTTAAATCTCAAAATGACAATGGAAGACAGTAGGTAAAAGTCCAATGCAGTAGCTGTCACTGTGGTGATGCTATGTACTCTCAAAAATAATCTAATTCTGACAAAAAAAAGTATATGTAACCAAACAGAAAATAACAAATTAAATGATAAAAGTGGTCTTTAAAAACACAGTCACTCACATTCAAAATACTTATATTGGATTCAAGAGACCTAATGTCTCTGATATACTTTTTCTTTAATAGTCTATAAATTTCTTCAAGAGCTGAAAATTGCACATGCAATCCTATTGCTTTTTAAAGTTAATCTTGAGATTGAATCAGTAGTAGTTTTTTGTTTTTGTTTTTTAAATAAATTCATCAACAATTCAATGGTAGTGATGAGGCATGGCCAAGTATCTCAATGGAAGGATTCTAAGAATTTCCTACCTTCCCCAAATCTTTTAATTTTTTTTTTTAAGATTTTATTTATTTATTTGACAGAGAGAGAGACAGCCAATGAGAGAGGGAACACAAGCAGGGGGAGTGGGAGAGGAAGAAGCAGGCTCCCAGCGGAGCAGGGAGCCCGATGTGGGGCTCAATCCCAGGACCCTGGGATCACGCCCTGGGCTGAAGGCAACTGCTTAATGACTAAGCCACCCAGGCGCCCCTACCTTCTCCAAATCTTACAGTCAAAGCACCAAGTTATAATGGTGACTTTCCTTCCAATCATTCCACTTAATGTTTAAACATTCATCTGAATAGATGGGGGCATAAATATGTATATTTATATATATTAAATGAACATAGCAGAGCCTTGGTAAATAATTCATCTCAGAATTAAGACAAGTAAAAAAAACAAAACAAAAACAAAAACCATTCAGCTTGGCTCAGCCATGCTTCACTCTCACTTGGGTGTATATCTTCAAGCATGGACATACTGAAAATAAAGACCAAAGAACAACTAAGGAATGAAATTTGCTCTTTTAAAATGTAGATTAGGGAAAGGATAAGAAGAAAAGGTTGGTAAAGGACATCAATAATTACATAAATTATTGATATACCCTACAAAGACTTTGGTGGTGAGAGACAGAAGTTTTGTTACAAACTGAGAATCACTATATATATACTGTACCTCTACTAGCAGAGAAAATAGTTGTTGAGATTAATTTTCATAGCTTGTATCACAAAAATTTTCCCCAGTAAAGAAAATTATTAATTTATTGCACAGTATATATTTTTCAAACCTTAAATGTTCCCTTGAGTGTGTAATTTTCCATTCCTTTCCCATTCCTCTCCCTATCCCAATTCCCTTAAAGCTTAAGCTAATCTTTAATGTAACATGTCACTAATCCATCTATTTTCAACCTACTAGTTCATTTATCTATTATAAGTAGGAATTTCAAAATATATTCAGTTTTAATAAATCCATTTCATTCTATTCATCAGTTACATAACTTATACAAATACATATATATATTTATATTTATACACATCTACCTATCTATCTACCTATATATTTTTTAAATTAATAAGCTGTGGTTGGAATTGTGAAGCAGAATCTTAGCTATTTAAGGAAAAGCTGATGGGAAAGACATTGGCACTAGATGAAATAATTCTTTGGCAGTTCTTTAGTAGTTTCCAGATCAAAATAGCATTAAAACTAAGAAGTAAAGGTTAAAGTGAAATCTTAAACTTAAATTACTGAGGTAAAACTGCCAGAAAGATTCCTTCTTTGGAGAGCCAGTCTCCCTCACCCTACTCCCCTTACTGTTTGTAGTGACTTCTAAATGTAAAGTAATAGTAATAAAGCTAGCATAGCTGAGCAGAAAGGGATACCAGGACATCTCTTCTTTTGTACATATTATTTAGATATAGAAGATTGTCATAAAATTCTTGGGTAGTTTTCAAAGTTGAGACCTTTAATCTTTAATTACTAAACATATAATAATAATGTTACCATTTTTGAGGGCTTATTTCGTATTAGATACTGAACTAGGTACTTTACATATATCATTCTTAAAACAATTCTGCAAGGTAGGAATTATTATAATTATGCCTGCTTTTACAAACAGGAAACTAGAGCAGTTATAAAGATTATAAGATTATAAAACCAAAGGAGCAGGGTGAATTTTAAAATCAAGTCCATGTAACAGCAAAGCTCATGCTTTTTCTACAAAATGGGTCTACTTCAGGGAATAAATATGTACATGCATGTATAAATTAATGTTAATTAGAGTTCTCTCATAGCTGTTTTCAAGCTTCCATTCTACTCGTCAGAGTGCAGTTTATGTTTCAATTTTAAAAAGCCATTTTTTATCTGTTTAAAATTTGACATGGATATATAGTATATAAATCTGAATTGTGATTATCCTAAATGTAATGAATATGCTTTTATAGTATGTGCATACATTTTTTTTAGTATCTGCTTTTTATTATATTAAACATTTAAATCTGAACCAAGAAAGCTCCAAACAAACAGAAGGATGGAAGAGGGGGACAAAATTTCAGATAAAATGTAAATAAAATAAAATAAAATATTTTGAAAAAATAATTCTATAAATATAAAATTCTGACAAAATAGATACTTTAAAAAAGAATTCTATTAAATAAGTATGGTATTTAAATGGATAATTTTAAGAAACCCATAAAGTTACAAAAATTGACTTAAGAAGAATGATCAAATATCTCCCTAATTAAAAGACAAGAGGCTCAGATGGTTTTATAGACAAGTTTTACTCAATCTGTAAGAAACAGATAATTCCTCTTATGCAAACTGATTGGACAGTAGAAATGCAATCTTTTTTCTTTCTTCAAGATTTTATTTATTTATTTGAAAGAGAGCACAAAAGTGGGGGGAGGGGGAGAGGAAGAGGGAGAAGCAGTCTCTCCACTGAACAAGGAGTCCGCCCTGAGGCTTGATCCCAGGACACTGGGATCATGACCTGAGCCAAAGACAGATGCTTAACTGACTGAGCCACTCAGGCACCCCAGAGAAATACAAGAAAAGACTGACAAGGACATACAGAAAGACTGACATGGACAGATAAGAAAATTATAAATTTATTTCACCTATGAACACAGATGTAGAAATTCAGTATTAGCAAATACTAGCAAATAAAATATAGTCAATATTTTTTGTTGTTGTTGTGACCTAGCAGAGTCAATCTCAGGAATGCACTTAATATCAGAAATTTTAATAATGTTACACATTATCATATTAAAGGAGGAAAATGGATGATCCTAATCAATCCTTACCAGTTGAATAAGCATTTGATAAAATTCAACACTCACTCATGATAATCACTCTACTAAGAGAAAAAGGGAAAAATTTCTATATAAAAAATTACCCATCACCCATATAAAGTATTTATCAAAAACATCAAACCTAGTGGTGAAACTAGAAGCATTTTCATTAAATTTAGGTACAAACAAATCTATCCACTCTTATAACTTCTAGGTTTATTTTCTACTAGAGATCTTGTCCAATGCAATAAGACAAAAAAATCAAAGATGTAATCATGTAACTAGAAAGATATTTTATATGTATTTATATGATTGCATTAGTTTCATAAACATCCAAAAGAATCCACAATCTATTAGATTTAAAAAGAGAATCAGTTCAAAATACTTGGTATTTACTCAAAGGAGTTGAAAACTTTTGTCTACACAAAAATCGCACATGGACGTTAATGAAGCTCTATTTATAATTGCTAAATTTAGAAGAATTAAGATGTCCTTCAGGAGGTGAATGGTTAAAAAACTTGTACATCCATGTCTTGACAGTCAAAATACCATCAACATTTCTCACAGAGCTAGAACAAACATGCTAGACATGTTTCCAAAGGGAACGGCAAGAAAGGCAAAAATCAACTATTGGGATTTCATCAAGATAAAAAGCTTTTGCACAGCAAAGGAAAGAGTCGATACAACCAAAAGACAACCAACAGAATGGGAGAAGATATTTGCAAACAACATATCAGATAAAGGGATAGTATCCAAAATCTATAAGGAACTTATCAAACACCCAAAGAACAAATAATCCAGTCAAGAAATGAGCAGAAGACATGAACAGACATTTCTCCAAAGAAGACATACAAATGGCCAACAGACACATGAAAAAAATCCTCAACATTAGTCAGCATCAGGAAAATACAAATCAAAACCACAATAAGATACCACCTCACACCAGTCAGAATGGCTAAAATTGACAAGTCAGGAAATGACAGATGCTGGCAAGGATGCAGGGAAAGGGGAACCCTCTCACACTGTTGGTGGACATGCAAGCTGGTGTAGCCACTCTGGAAAACAGTATGGAGGTTCCTCAAAAAGCTGAAAATAGAGCTACCCTATGACCCAGCAATTGTACTACTGGGTATTTACCCCAAAGATACAAATGTAGTGATCCAAAGGGGCACCTGTACCCCAATGTTTATGGCAGCAATGTCCACAATAGCCAAATTATGGAAAGAGCCCAGATGTCCATGGATAAAGATGTGGTAAATATATAGAACGGAATACTACTCAGCCATCAAAAAATGTTATCTTGCCATTTGCAATGATGTGGATGGAACTAGAGGGTATTATGCTAAATGAAATAAGTAAATCAGAGAAAGACAATTATCATATGATTCTCAATCATATGTGGAATTTAAGAAACAAAACAGAGGATCATAGGGAAAAGGAGGGAAAAATAAAACAAGACATAATCCGAGAGGGGGACAAACCATAAGAGACTCTTAACCATAGAAAACAAACTGAAGGTTCTTGGAGGGGAAGGGAGTGGGGAGTTGGCGTAACTGAGTAATGGGCATTAAGGAAGGATGTGATGTAATGAGTACTGGGTGTTATATGAAACTGATGAATCACTGAACACTACCTCTGAAACTAATAATATACTATGTTAGTTAAATTTTAATTTTAAAAATTGAGAGACAAAAAAATAATAAAATAAATAAATGTAAAAAAAGATGTCTGCTTTTGTTTGTCTGTCTATCTATCTATTTGAGAGGGAGAGAGAGAGAATGAGCACAGGAGCACGGGGAGGGGAAGAAGGAGAAGCAGACACCACCCGTCCCCCAAGCAGGGAACCTTACACGGTCTTGATCCCAGGACCTTAGGATAATGATCTGAGCCTAAGGCAGACACTTAACTACCTGAGCCACTGAGTTGCCTCTTTCTCTGTTTTTGTAATTCTTCCTTTGCTTCTGTAATTCTTTTAGCGTATGACTAGTTGAGATACTACAATTACATAGACAAAATGTGAAACTTGCTACCTGAAGAAATATATCAAACAATCTTCTTAATTGTAAAACTAAATAGACATAAATGTTTTCCAAAGGTGCATAAACACAATCACATATTAGAAAAGTTATGTTAAAAGGACATAAGTGATAACATTATTTTGAGCAATAATTATGCTGCACTTCATTTTCACATCTGTCTTCCTTCAGAGTTTGTAAAATAAATCTGCAGATACATACCAAATCTGTTTTTGGAGGATCTGGGCACTCAGTGGAGAAAAAAGGCGTCGAACTTCTGACTCCACTGCTATCAGCAGCTGGCTTTGGAGGTTGAGCATGCTGTCTGTAAGTAGCACTTTTAGGAGTCCAACAAAACAGGTTGATTGATTCTCGCACACAGCGTTCGATGTCAATTTCTAGATAGAAATTTTTTTTCAAAGCAAATATTTAGAATTTGAATTGCTATGTTCATGTAAAAAACACTATCTTTCCTAAATGCATATATCCAATAGGGCTAAGATGATAACCAATTAGAAAAGATGTCAGTGAAGTATAATGTAGATATTAATCAGCATATATATGACTACAATGATGGCAGTATTTTATATTATTATATACCTACATATAGACATACATTTACATATGTGAATATATACATAGATTTTTATGTGTATTTTGTTATTATCTACATATCTACACACATACATATATACATATGCACAGTAGATATGTTTGGATATTTCAGTATATCATTATTTAAACATCATGGATTATAACACATCTTATTTAAGAATCTGCCTCATTTACTCTGATACTATGTTCACTTTTTCAAAGTAAAATAGAGGTTGGGGAGGGCAAGGCTAGAATTTGGGAGTGGACAGGCAAAAGATCCAGTCCACCGTGACTTCTAGTAAAGTGTACTTAAAGTTTTCTTTTCACCTATCAAAGGAGATATAAAATAAATAGGGCAAATTTTATTAAAGTATCAATTCTCAATTTTTAAAATAATTTCCTGAATTAAGTTTCACATATAGAAAAATTGCATGCACTTGGTTAAAATGATTTTTAAAAAAGGTCTATTTATTTGAGCAATGGTAAATATAGTGAAATGTATTTTTTAAAAAGCTCTATAACATTATCAACTTGATACTCTACAAAGAGAAGAACCCAGACACCAACTAGAAGAAAAATCAAAGTTCAAGATGCGTTTTCTACTCCACTTAAAGAAGGAAGAAATGTGTTCAATTCATTTTTAAAAGTTCCAATTAATATGGTTATGGTAAAAATTTGATGCTAAAGAGAGAAAACTCTGTCACTTAAAACAAAGTTGATCCATTTAACACTGTTAATCTCCAAAGAAAGAATTTCAGACCATAGATCTTGCATCTGCAGGGCTGAAATCAGTCTGACACATCTGTCACCCAGTAAAAGCTTGAGTCAAGTCAATGATCCACATCAGAGGTTGTGGTTCAGTCATTAAATCACTAGCATTGGAAAAGTCCATTGTATCTGCTTCCAAAACACCTACCAATGCCATAAAAGGTTTACAGTGAATCTTGAGAATTTACTGGCATCCACCCCAATTCCACCCTGATTATTAGTACTGGCAGATATCCCATTCTCCATTCACTTGACCCATGTCACCTCTCCATCTCAAAATCCTTCCAAAGTCCTTTATCATAACCAAAATATTATGCAAAAAGTACTTTGTAAATTGTACATTGAAATATGCAATTATTCTTAAAAAGTAATCTCATATCCTAGGGCACTACTGTTCTTTTAATTTCCACTATAATTTTGATTAATGCATTGTGAATAAAGCATGTACCCTGGATTATGGTTTCTTAGGTTTGATTCCAAGCTCCATGAAGGACTTTGTGACTGAAAGAAATAACTTCCCTAAATCCTGAGTTTTCTTTCTTTCTTTTTTTTTTTTTTTAAAGATTTTATTTATTTATTTGACAGAGAGACAGCCAGCCAGCGAAAGAGGGAACACAAGCAGGGGGAGTGGGAGAGGAAGAAGCAGGCTCCCAGCACGGAGCATGGAGCCTGATGTGGGGCTCGATCCCAGGACCCTGGGATCACACCCTGAGCCGAAGGCAGATGCTTAACGACTGAGCCACCCAGGCACCCCTAAATCCTGATTTCTTTATCCTCTTCCATTACTATCATATCTCTCAGAAAGAGTGAACTATTTCCAAAATAATAAAATACATCTCATACTTCATTTGGGCCAGAGTAGGTGAAAAATACTTCTCTGCTGAAGACTTCTGTTCTTTTGCTCTAATGGCTATGAACTGCTCCCAAGATCTAGTGAACAGCTGTTGTCCTGGCACTTCTCTTTACTATCATCTAATTCCCTTCATCTCCCCCCTATATTTGATCCCTCTTTTGAGAGACATTATTTACTCTTTCTTGATTTACTCCATCATTTTGGTGGAACGCATTTTCCAGCAGCTTCTATGAAAGGGTGCACAGAAGGCAAATTATTTTGAAATCTTCCATGTCTTTTAATATATTTATTCTGCCCTTGGGGCGCCTGGGTGGCACAGCGGTTAAGCGTCTGCCTTCGGCTCAGGGCGTGATCCTGGCGTTGTGGGATCGAGCCCCACANCCCACATCAGGCTCCTCTGCTATGAGCCTGCTTCTTCCTCTCCCACTCCCCCCTGCTTGTGTTCCCTCTCTCGCTGGCTGTCTCTGTCTCTGTCAAATAAATAAATAAAATCTTTAAAAAAAAAAAATATATTTATTCTGCCCTTGATTGACAGTTACAGTAGGCATAGCATTCTAGGGCTGAATTTTTTCCCTTCAGGGTTATGCAAAATACTGCTCCACTGTCTTCTTCTGAGAAGTCTGACATGATTCTGAATTGAAATCATTTGTATGTGATTTCCCATTTTCTGTAAACTTTTAGGATCCCTGGTGTTCTGAAATTTCATAATGATATATGTAAATATGTCACTTCATTATGCTAGGTATTTGGTGGTCCTTTTGTAATTCTCCACCTAACAGAGAAAGTTCTTGTTTGACGCATGAGGTAATGTTTTTTTCCTCTTCTCTCTTATTTTAAAAAATATCTTGAAAATCCTGCATTTGTTTTCTTTTTTTTTTTTAATTTTATTTTATTATATTATGTTAATCACCATACAGTACATCCCCAGATTCCGATGTAAAGTTTGATGCTTCATTAGTTGCGTGTAACACCCAGTGCACCATGCAATACGTGCCCTCCTTACTACCCATCACCAGTCTATCCCCTTCCCCCACCCCCTCCCCTCTGAAGTCTTCAGTTTGTTTCTCATAGTCCATAGTCTCTCATGTTTCATTCCCCCTTCTGATTACCCCCCTTTTCTTTATCCCTTTCTTCCCCTACCGATCCTCCTAGTTCTTATGTTCCATAGATGAGAGAAATCATATGATAATTGTCTTTCTCTGCTTGACTTATTTCACTTAGCATTATCTCCTCCAGTGCCGTCCCTGTTGCAGCAAATGTTGAGAATTCGTTCTTTCTGATAGCTGAGTAATATTCCATTGTATATATGGACCACAGCTTCTTAATCCAGTCATCTGTTGAAGGGCATCTCGGCTCCTTCCATGATTTGGCTATTGTGGACAACTGCATTTGTTTTCTAATAATTTTGCCTTTTCTTCTTACTTTTCATCTGTCTTTTTTGTTTTATTCTCAGACTTTTCTTAAACTTTATCATCTAACTCTTCTATTAGAAAGCTCACTGCATTTCCACATTTTTAATTTTCAGTAAATCTTCTTTGTTCTGTTACTTAAAAAAAGTCTGATTAGTCACAGTTGTAATATCTTCTCATAATTATCTTTCTGAGGATATTCCTTTATTCAGTTTGTGTTGGTCTGTGTGTTTTAGTTGGAGATTTTCCTTAGAGGTTTGGTGATCTATGAGCCTACCTATTTAAAAGAACAGCACTAAAAGTCAGATTGGAAGTTTTGTATATGTGAGCAGGTCTTGTTGAGTGGTAGATTTACTACTAGGTAGCTTGGAGACATGATCATTTGTTAGAAGGCCCCTAAATAAGGTATTTCTTCTCCTGGGGACATTCTATCTCTCCAGAGAATAATTCTCTAATCTGTCTAAACTAATCTTTTCCAGCATTGCCCATGGAGAGTTCCAGGGATTCTAACTACATACATCCCCTCATTTCTGCTCTCTGCTATGCTGCTGACTCTGAATTTCAAGATACTTCGATTCTATTACTCCAAAGAATATCCCTCCAAATTTATTGTGCTCATGGTCATTTTTTTTTTTTTTTGTAAAATCTGCAAAAGTAAGGATATTTGAGCCACAAACAGTGAAGACTTCTGTCTTTATACCAATTTTCCATCTATTACATTTCATCTTGTGCTAGGCAACATCATAGTGGCTGGGGATACTGAGATGTAACTAAGAATAAACTAAATTAGGAATAGATAATTAGTTTGATTTAATGGGATATATTTTTGTGATTTGAAGTCACTTCAGGGTATTGATAAAAGATTTTCTCCTTGATAAATCTCTAGCCAGATTCCTTTAAGCTTTTTTTTGACTATGCCTCAACTTTGGCTTATAAACACTTGAATAAAATGCTAGGATAGTCTTTAACAGTTCAAGGCCACATCCATAGGATGACTGTAGCCCCCACCCCTTAAAGTACCTGCTTGAGAAAAATCAAGACTTCCAAAATAATTTACTGTTTGTTCCAGTCAACATTTGAAGATAGGGTCTCTGTCTCCAAGCCTCTGTGGGAAGGTAGAAACCTAACTTCAGTAAGTGCCAGTTAGCAAACCTAGATAGGTTTCACACGGACAAATGCCTTCCTTCACGCTTTTTATAATTTTTCATTTCCTTGAATCTTTTGGGCCCCTCCTCATCCCCCAGTCCCCACCTATTCCCCCATTCTCTCTTACCCCTGTACGAATTGTTCATTCCTGGACTCTTTTCTATTTTAACAGTATATCACTGACTGAAACCTGTCGTTACCACTTTAACTAGTATCTGGCTTTGTTTATGTTTGACTGTACAGTATAGTTATTGCTCTAGAAATGACTTCCTGAAATACTCCCATCACCCACTATACAAGTGCAGAGGTTGTAATGTAACACGATGTATCCCAGCACCGAAGTTTATGGGTAGGAGAAACAGTTGAAATATACACAGCCAAAAGTCAGACTCAAAAATTCTTCCAAACTTTAAACACATAAAATGGTAAGCAGAGAATCTGGTTCTCACTGATGCCTGATCAAAAGAGAAATACTCTCCTTCTAGGAATATACTTGATAATGTTACATATACAGTTATAAGTGCATCATTAACTTTTTTTTCCTCTTATGATAGGAATTTCACAAAATAGCACTTTTGTGTTTGTATGACAGAAATCTGTAGCACCACCTGTGTTAAGTCATAGGGGTTATGCATTCCCACTACTACTAATAAAAAACAAACTTCAACTAACACTATCAATAGAAAAACCGATTATTTTTTGTATAGAAAATATGTGCAATTATTGTCATATGAAGAGATCATCAATGAGTATGAAGCAAAAAAGAAGGAAAAATATAGAGGTATCTGACACTTAATAATTAAAATATTACGTTATTTTTCTGTTTTGAAATTTGTTATGGTCTCCTTTCTCATTATCAATATTCTTTTAATGGTCTCATTTTGTAATGTAATTTAATCTTCTTAGAGAGGGTCACTTCTCCACAATTTTTAGGGTTTAGGCCCACGCAACCTGGATCTTCCCCTATCTTCCAGTCTTCTGCTAGGTGGCAGAGGAGTAGACACTTGGCTAGCAAGGTGGGTGCAAAGATCTACAGGGGTGGGAGAAATGAAACTACTCCTTATGCATGCACTGAACTCATTCTTCTGGTTTTTTTCTGCCTCATTTTCATTCACTTTCAATGCCTGAGACTTTCTGGTGCTCTGCATCAAGAATTGGCTTGCTTCTTGCTAGTATTCTCCTTTACAGAAAGGTTGCAATTGTCTTTACTTTTTATGGAGTGAGTTACTATTGATGTAATTGTGTTCTATCTTCTCAATTATTGTTGTTTCTTGTCTACTCGTGCTCTTCTTACATTCTCTTTGTTCTTAGGATTATACTTTTTTCATTACCTTACTGTTTCTCTTTAATGATGTTTCAGAAGGGAATAGGGATAGACATATGTGTACAATCTATCATTCTTAATTGGAAATGTTTCAAACTTTAAAGCTCTGGTTTAAAAGGGGTGGGAATGAATTCAGGGGTGGAAATGAGCATGGTGGGCTTGAACCCTTGCTCCCTTGGTCTAGCTCTTGGTCTAGTGGCATTTAAGGTATTTACTTAGAAAGTGGTATGATAATGGCATACTGGAAAGAGCATTAACCTGGGAGGCAGCATGATCTGGGCTTAAATTTCAATTCAGTTACTTACAAGTTGTATAGCTCTGGCCAAACTCATTTTTCTGCCTCTCTTCTCAATCATAAAATAGGGATAATGTTACCTAATTTCTGGGAGCATTATGAGGTATAAATAATATTATTTCAGCACATGGAAGGAACTCAGCGATATTGCAAACTTCCAGATATATAAAATGCATGAAAACTTTTGGCACTTCACCTGAAATTTTAAAAAGTATTAGCCTTAGATCCCAGTTAGTCTGCCTTCTTGCTTTAAACCCAGTTGAAATACAGGTTACATTTTAATTTTGCACTTGGTAGATTTCCATTTAGAAAGAGTTTGCCTTTTAAAAAATATTCTTTACTACCTTTCAAAATCCCAAAATTTGGAATGTTATTTAGTGATGAAAAGTAATGGGCTATCAAGTCATAAGCAGGCATGGAGGAAAAAGTCTGCAAAGCCTACATACTTTATGATTCCAACTATATGACATTCTAGAAAAGGCAAAGCTATCAAGACTGTAAAAAAATTTACTGATTGCCAGGGGTTGGTAGGGTGGGGAGACTGGGGAGAAGGACTGTATAGTTGTAGCACAGATTTTTTAGGGTAGTGAAACTGTTCCGTATAATACTATAATACATGACGCTACTCACTTGTCAAAACCCACAGAACTGCTCAAAAACAGAGTGAACCTTAATGTAAACTTAGTTAATGGATCTTAGTTAATAATAATGTATCAATACTGATTCAACAATTGTATCAAATATGACACATTCAGGCAAGATGTCAAAAACAGGGTAAATTATGAGCAGAGGAATGGAGAAATATGGGAATGCTGTATTACCTGTTCAATTTTTTCTGTAAACTTAAAACGGTCCTCTCAAGTAAAGTCTGTAATTAAAAAACCAAAGAGCAGCGACAGAAGTAATACCAGTAAAAATAGCAGAGTATATAACTCCAAGGGCACTTCTTCTCCATGGAGTTTTTTTGTTTTGTTTTGTTTTTAAAGAATATAGGGTGCCTGGGTGGCTTAGTCTCCTAGGCCTCTGACTCTTGGTTTTAGCTCAGGTCATGATCTCATGGGTCATGGGATCCAGCCCTGGGTCTCCTTGCTTTGTGGGGATTCTGCTTGAAGATTCTCTCCCTCTGCCCCTCCCCCTGCATACCCCCCACAACATGCTCTCTCTCAAATAAATAAATAAATCTTTTAAAAAATTAAAAAAATTAAGAACTAATGAAAGAAGTTAAAAATGTATAGTCATGTCATCCCTGTATTATATTATTTCTTGACTAGGGTAACAAATTATAACTTTTCAACCACATTCAAAACAAATTCCATTGCCAGAAAACATTAAGAAAAATCCCTTTGCATATTACTGGATGTAAAACAGAAATTCGATTTGCAAGAGTTAAAATATTAATAATTTTTTCCTAATCCTGCAATCAGATGACAAGAGGGGCCATTGAAGCTATTTTGGAATATCTTGATTTACACAGAACATTTAACATATTGGGCAATTTTAACCATTTCCTTCCCCACTCTGAAATTCTCATCTGTAGTTAACAACAGTATGGTTATTATTTCATCCCAACCTGTGTTTGAGATAATATGCTCAAAATTGTCTCTGTGAGGCAGCTAGAAAATTAAGTAGCCAGGAAAACTGCTAAGGATAGGAAATAAATAATTTTATATATCCAAACCACTACCGTAAAACATGGCTTGCTTAAATAAGAGCAGATGAATTGTAGAAATAATATTTCATATTTAAAATGAGTTTAAAATTTTATGAAGTTGAGTTTTTATTTGCTGTTCACTGAGAAAGGACTAACATGTAGAAAAAAAAGGAATGGCCAGTAGTTTGTCTAAGATCAGATTTTTATCTAACACCAGGTATTGTCATCACTATTGTTAAAAATGAGCTTCCTAGAAAGTTAGAACTAAACTTCTGAAGATACTAGATTGGACCATTTGAAATTGCTGATATGGAAACCTACTTTGTAAACAACACATTCCCCTATAATAGTAAAAAGAATTAGATTTGGACTCCAAATGCTAGTTACTAACTTATACGATAAGGAGCATTCCATAACATCACCGTGCCTCAGTGAGCAAAATGGAGCTAATAAGAAAATCATTTCAAGAGCAAAATGGAGATAATAAGAAAATCTACTTAACATAGCAGTGATATTTATACAAGATAAAAAATTATAAAAGCTTTGTAAACCCTAAGTGATTCACGTTATTATACAGATTATTTACATTGCCCAAATTTTCAATTTTGCTTTAGAAATGAAGCTTACTATAGGAGAATTAAAAATGTACAAACTTACGTTTTGGTTTAAATAATGTTCCTCTGTGCCACTGTGTCCATAAAGGCCACCCTGCTGTTTGTTTAATTGAATAGAACTAAAAGTGAGTTCTTACTATGTTCAAAGTATTGTATTAAGTGCTGAGGCATCATAAAGATGAGTAATTGCTGAGAGTGTTGGAGTGGTGGCCCAGGCAGGGTGAGAGTTCCCACTGAACACCTTGGGTATTCATTCAGTTAAGGACCTTGACATGTCACATTCTTGTGCTAAGTAAAAAATTAAGGACCCAGCAGTTATTTAACTGTCTAGCAAAATAAAACACTCTTAAAGGAAGATAAGAAAGTCCAGATTCCTTTCAATGTATCTTTATCAATATCCACTGTATAATAAACAATAACTACATATGCAAAGCAGAATAATGTGACCTATATCAAAAGAAACAGAAGTTCATACAAATAGACCTATAAGATGAGCTAGAATTGAAATTATTAGATGAGACTTTAAAGTAATTACTATAAAATTTATGTTCAATGACTTAAAAGGGAAATACTGTAAAGTGAATGGACAGAGAAATGCAAACAATAAGAAAAGTGAAATACAGGAACAGAAAAATACATTATTTGAAGTGGAAATTTACTGGAAGTTCTTAAAAGCAAGATAAAAATAAAAAGAACTATATTGGGGCACAACAAAATCTGCTAAAAACCAAAAAATAAAGAGGAAACACAAATCTACAAAAAGGAATGAAGAGCACAGATAATGGAAAAAAATGGTGGGTAAGATACAAAAAAATGATCTTTTAGCTTCTTTTAATATGGTTAAAAAGTAATTAGCTATTTAAAATCAGAATAATAACAGTTTATCGTGAAGTTTATTACAAATGTAAATGTCAAATATATTAAAACAATGCCAGAAAATATGGAAAGTAAATGGAATCACACTTTTGCAAAGTTTTTACATTTTCTATAAAACTGTAGAATGTTAACTCTGTGTAAACTATGGTAGGTTAAGGACACAGATCATAGTCCCTAGAGCAATAACCAAAAGCAATTTAAAATGCAAAATGAAAAGCCAACAAAAGTATTAAGATGAAATGTCAAAATTATTTAATTAAGTCAGAAAAGGAAGAGGAGAAACACAAGCAAATGGGACAACTAGAAATATGCCCAACCATATTAAAGACAAGTGGACTAAACACTCTATTTAAAAGGGAATAAATATCAGACTGGATAAACACTGCAAATAATAATTATATGCCTCAATTATATGTCTAGATAACTATATGTCCGAAAGTAATACATTTAAAATATTTTAAATATAGAATATTTAAATATTTAAATTTAAAGTAACAGAATATATTTTAAATATTTATTATATTATTATTAATATATTTTAAATATTTCTAAATTTAAATACTTAAAGTCACGGATGGGTTGAAAATAAAGCACAGAAAAAATACTATATAAGAACCAAGCATGAGAAAGTTCATGTGATTACATTAATATCAAACAAAACAGACTCTTAAGAAGTATTACTGAGATAAAGAGGCACATTTCATAATGATAAAAAGTTCATCCATCATGATGACATAACAATCCTAAGCATATATGCATTTCATAAGAGAGCTTTAAAATATAAAAGTAAAAACTGATAGAATTAAGGTGTAACAGATAAATCTGTAATAATAGAGAGTTTAATGCCTCCCTCCAGTAATTTATAGAACAAAGAGAGGAAGAGCCTAGTTAGGGTAAAGAAGACCCAAACATTATTTTTGACTTATTTGACATTTATAAAGTACTATGCTTAAAAATTTAAATAAACATGACCTTAATGTGCACATAAAACATTTAACAAGATAGGTAATAGGTGTTACATAAAGGTTCAACAAGTTTTTAAAATTGAAATTTCGACCAAAAAATATTTTTGACCAAAAAAATTACAAGGGAAATCAGTAACTATTCTTACAGCAATAATAATGAAAAGACAGTATAACAAAATTTATTGTATTCCTCAAAAGTACTTAGGAGCAGTTAAATTAGAAAAGATGAAAGTTATAAAATCAGTACTCTAAGTTTGATCTTCAAGAAGCAAGAAAGAGAGGGCACATTAAATTCAAAGAAGACAGATGAAAGAAGGGTTAAGACAAAAAAAAAAAAGGAAAATAGAAAAACAATAAAACAATAATAAAAGTTAAGTTAACAAGGAAAATATTAGTGAAATTGATAAACCCTAGCAGAATGATCAGGATAAGAAAGAGCAAATTATCAGTATACACAATGAAAATAGATATTACTACAGATACATCAGGCAGCAAAACCATAGCAATACAATATTATGAACAATTAAATACCAGTGAATTTGAAAGCAAATAAAATAGATAAATTCCTTGGAAAGCATAGTTTACCGCATACATAACTTGACACGAGAAGAAATAGGACAACTATGCAGTTACATATCTTTAAAGAATTCTTTTTTTTTTTTTTTAAGATTTTTAAAATTTATTTATTCGACAGAGATAGAGACAGCCAGCGAGAGAGGGAACAAGCAGGGAGAGTGGGAGAGGAAGAAGCAGGCTCATAGCGGAGGAGCCTGATGTGGGGCTCGATCCCATTACGCCGGGATCATGCCCTGAGCCGAAGGCAGATGCTTAACCGCTGTGCCACCCAGGTGCCCCTAAAGAAGTTAATTCTTAATGAAAGAATTCCCACAAAGAAAACTACAGGTGGAGATGGCTTCATTGGTGAAATTTATAAAATATTTAAAGAATTTCTAACAATCTTGCACAAATTCGTTCTGAAGACAGAAAAAGGGAATACTCCCACTTGTTTTAAGACTATAACTTTAAATAAACCTGATATAACAGTATAGCTCTGATACAAAAATCTGAGAAAAATATATGAAAATTAAAACCCAGTATTTCTCATGAACATAGACATAAAGTCCTTAACAAAATATTACTTGAGTGTGGTAGGAAGAATAATGACCCCCAAATATATATACATCCTAAGCCTCAGAACCTGTGAATACGTTCCGTTATGTGGCAAAAGAACCCTGAAATGTGATTAAGTTAAGGATATTGAGGTGGGCAGATAATCATGAATTATCCAGGAGGACCCAATGTAATCACAAGTAACCTTACAAGAGGAGCATGAGTTCAGAGGAAGTAGAAAGAGATGTGACAACATTATGCAGTGGGTGTTAAAGATGAAGGAAGGGGGGGGCGCCTGGGTGGCTCAGTCGTTAAGCATCTGCCTTTGGCTCAGGGCGTGATCCCGGCGTTATGGGATTGAGTTCCGCATCAGGCTCCTCCGCTATGAGCCTGCTTCTTCCTCTCCTACTCCCCCTGCTTGTGTTCCCTCTCTCTCTGGCTGTCTCTCTGTCAAATAAATAAATAAAATCTTAAAAAAAAAAAAAGATGAAGGAAGGGGCCACAGACAAAAGAATACATGTGGCCTCTAGAAGTTGGCAAAAAGGAAATGGATTTTCCCTTCAGAGCCTCCAGAAGGAACAAGCCCTCCCAACACCTTGACTTTTGTCCAGTCAGATTGATTTTTAATTTCTGATCTCCAGTGTATAAATCATAAATCTGTGTTGTTTGTGGTAGTCTTTTACAGGAGCAATAGGATAGTAATACACAAGGGTATACCCTAGGTGTAAACTATTTTTCCATTCACAATATTTCTTTCTTATTTTCTTTTTCTTTCCCTCCCTCCCTCCCTCCCTCCCTATAGCTTTTCAAATTAATGTCTTCAATTTCTTTGGGTAATACTCAGTAGTGGAATTACTGATCATATGGTATTTCTATTTTAATTTTTTGAGGAACCTCCATACTGTTTTCCACATTGGCTGTACTAATTTACATTCCTACCAGCAGTGCACTAGGGTCCTTTTTCTCTATATCCTTGCCAACACTCATTATTTCCCATCTTTTTAATTGCAGCCATTCTGACAGTGTAATGTGATAATCTCATTGTGGTTTTGATTTGCATTTCCCTGATGATTAGTGATGTTGAGCATGTTTTCATGCATTTATTTGCCATCTGTATGTCTTCTTTGGAGAAATGTCAATTCAGGTCCTTGGCACATGTGTTAATCAGATTGGGGTTTTTTGATGTTGTTTTGTATAAACATTCTTTATATAGTTTGGATATCAACCCCTTATTGTATATATCACTTGCAAATATCTTTTCCCATTCAGGAGGTTGCCTTTCAGTTTTGTTAATGGTTTCCTTTGTTGCGCAAAAGCTTTTTACTTTGGTGTAGTCCCAATAGTTTATTTTTTGCTTTTGTTTCCCTTGCCTGATGAGCATAATCTAAAAAAATGTTTCTATGGCCTATGTCAAAGAAATTATTGCCTATGTTTTCTTCTAGGCGTTTTACAGTTTCAGGTTTTACATTTAGGTCTTTAATCCATTTTGAGTTTGTTTTTGTGTATGATGTAACAAAGTGGCCCAGTTTTATTCTTTTGCATGTAGCTGTCCATTTTCCCAGCACCATTTATTGAAAAGACTGCCTTTTTCCCATTGTATATGCTTGCCTTTGTTGTAGATTAACTGGTACCATATAAGCATGGGTTTATTTCTTGGCTCTCTGTTCTGTTACATTGATTTATATGCGTATTTCTGTGCCAGTACCATGCTATAGCTTTGTAGCATATCTTGAAATCTGGGATTGTGATACCTCTGGCTTTATTCTTTTTTCTCAAGATTGCTTTTGCTATTTGAAGTCTTTTGTGGTTGCACACAAATTTTAGGATTATTTGTCCTAGCTCTGTGAAAAATGCTGTTGGTATTTTGATAGGGATTGCATTAAATCTGTAGATTGCTTTGGGTAGTATGGACATTTTAACAATATTAATTCTTCCAATCCATGAGCAGGGACTATCTTTCCATTTGGTTGTGTCGTCTTCAATTTCTTTAATTAATATTTATCATTTTCAGAGTACAGGTCTTTCACCTCTTTGGTTAAATTTATTCCTAGGTATTTTATTCTTTTTGGTGCAATTGTAAATGGGATTGTTTTCTTAATTTATCTTTCTGCTACTTCCTTATTTGTGTATAGAAATGCAATGGATTTCTGTGTATTAATTTTGTGTCCTGCAACTTTACTGAATTCGTTTATTACTTTTAGTATTTTTTTTGGTGGAGTCTTTAGGGTTTTCTGAGTATAATATCATGTTGTCTGCAAATAGCGACTGTTTAACTTCTTCCTTACCAATACAGCTGTCTCTTATATTTGTTTTTCTTGTCTGATTACTGTTTCTAGGACTTTCAATACTATGCTGAAAAAAAGTGTTGAGAGTGGACATCCTTGTCTTGTTTCTGATGTCAAAGGAAAAGTTCTATTTTTCATCAGTGAGTATGATGTTAGCTGTAGGCTTTTCATAAATGACCTTTATGATGTTGAGATATGGTCCCTTCCAACGTACTTTATTGAAAGTTTTTATCATGCATAGATGTTGAATTTTATCAAATACTTTTTCTGCATGTGTTGAGATGATCATATGGTATTTATCCTTCATTTTGCTAATGTATCATGTTGAATGATTTGTGAAAACTAAACCATCTTTGCATCCCTGAAATAAATCCCACTTGATTACGGTGAATGATCCTTTTAGTATATTGTTGAATGTGGTTTGTTAATATTTTGTTGAGAATTTTTGCATCTATGTTCATCAGGGCTATTAGTCTGTAGTTTTCTTTTTTCTTTTCTTTCTTTCTTTTTTTTTTTTGTGTGTGGTATCTTCGTCTACTTTTAGTATCAGGGTAATGCTGGCCTTGTAGAATGTATTTGGAAGATCTCCTTCCTCTTCTAATTTTTTGGATAGTTTGAGGAGAATAGGTATTAACTCTTCATTAAATGTTTGGTAGAATTCACCTGTGAATCCACCTGGTCCTGGACTTTTGTTCTTGGTAGTTTTTTTGTTTTGTTTTTTTGTTTTGAGAGACAGAATCTTAAGGAGGCTCTATACTTTGTGCAGAGTCTGATGTGGGGCTCAACCTCACGCCCCTGAGATCATGACTTGAGTCAAAATCAAGATTCAGACAGTTAACCAATTGAGCCACCCAGGTGTCTCTGTTGGTAGTTTTTTGATTAATAATTCAATTTTGTTACTAGTAACTGGTCTGTTCAGATTTTCTATTTCTCCCTGATTCCGTTTTGGAAGATTCAGTTTTTAGAAATTTATCTCTATTCACAATATTTCTGATAGACCAAACGTGAGGGATTTTCTCTTACACCAACAACCAATTCTCCAACTCTTTGGATACCAGCTGGATGTCCTACAATTTAATTCAATTCTGAACAGTGACTACCCAGAATTTGCACAGACCCCACAGGTAAAGGGCTCAGTCCCACAAGACTGCCTCCGTTTCAGATGCTGGTCACAAGTCCCAGGTTGTCACCTATACTTCTGACCAACTGGCTATAAATTGTGGTTCCCACCATCCATTTCTCAGGTTAATTTATTATAACAGTTCACAGAACTCAGGGAAACACTTTACCTAAGTTTACCAGTTTATTATAAAGGATACAAATGAATAGCCAGATGAAGAGCTATATAGGGCAATGTCCAAAAGGATCCCAAGTGTGGGAGCTTCTGTCCCTGTGAAGATGAGGTGAACCTCCCAGCAAGTGGCCATGTTCACCAACCAAGAATCTCTCTGAACTCTTTAGGTATTTTTATAAAGGCTTCATCACATAGGCTGAGTGATTACTAACTCAATTTCTAGTTCCTCTCCTGTCCTAGGAGGATAGGGGATAGGGTTGAAAGTTCCAAGTTTCTGATCATGGCTTGGTCTTTCTGATTACAGCTCTTATCCTGAAGCTCTCTAGGAGCTCACAAAGATTTATCTCATTAAAAACAAACACTGCTCCTATCACCTAAGAGATTCCAATGGACTTAGGACCTTTGAGTCATAACCAAAGTCAAGAACCAAATATTAGAATAAAAGATGCTCCTTAGTATCCCTGCCATTCAGGCAATTACAAATGTTTTAGGAACTTGTGTCAGGAAGTGGGGGAAGAAACCAAATATATAGTTCTTATTCTGTCACTCCTGGGAATTTGAGGTTGGCTTAACAAAATGGACTGTTAATTAATGTAACTCTTCAGATAAACAGGCTAAGGGAGGAATACTATATGATTAGCATAATAGATGCTGAGAAAAATGTGACAAAAATTCAATGCTCATTAATCATAAAAACTCTCAACAAACTAGGAAAAGAAGGGAACTTCCTCAAACTGATAAAGGGCATTTATAAAAAATCTACAGCTAACATAAAGCTTAATGGTGAAACATCAAATGCTTTTTTTTTTTCTCTCCTAATAGTGAACCAAGACAGGGATGTACTTTCATCAATTCTATTCAATGAATTGATGGAATGAAGGTCCTAGTCAGTGCAATGAAGCAAGAAAAATAAAAGAAAGGCATAAAAATGGGAAAGGAAGAAATGCAACTGTCTTTCTTCTCAGACAATATGTTTTTTTTTTACATTTAGGAAAAAACCCTAAGGAATCTACAAAACTATTAGAACTAATAAATGAATTTAGCAAGTTTGAAGGCTATCATGGTTCAAAACTCAGTTCATTTCTATATATTATTGACACATAATTGGATAATAAATTTTAAAATTTGATGACCAATAGAATGAAAAGCATAAAATATCTGGGAATACATTTAATAAAAAATAAGCAAAATATCACACTGAAAACTATAAGCATTGTTGAGAGACATTAAGGAAGACCTAAATAAATGGAGATACATCATGTTCATGGATTGAAAGATTCAGTATTGATAAAACTGCAATTGCTCCTAAATCTGATCTATAGATTCAAAGCAATCCTAATCAAACTATGACCAGGTTTGTTGCAGATTTTTTTTGACAAAAACTCAGGCAATTTAATGGGGAAAGGAAAGTCTTTTCAACAAAAGGAACTGAAATAACTGAATAAATATATGGGACAATAAATAAACCTCCATATCAAAATCATACCACACAATGAATTCATCTGGATAATAGACCAAAACATGAAAATTAAAATAAGCTTCTGGAAGAAAACTTAGAAGAATATCTTAATGATTTTGAAGTAGGCAAATATTTCTTAGGGAGGGTACACTATCTGAGGATTCTGGCTCCTGGATAAAAATCCATAAATGATTTTTCAGGCTCAACCATAGGCAATTACAAACGCTTTACCTGGAGGCCTCATGAGAGAAGGCTGCCCTCCTCACACCAGACTTCGTACATAGCCGATGCACTGTAGTCTCTGAAGGCAGTTGCTGTCGAGGACTCAGATCTCCTTGGCTGACCACGCCGTTAAACATATCTACATTCCTAGTCCAGGCCCCAACACAGAAGTCTTTTATAAGCTGCTTTTGGCAGAGGTCTTCTTCAGAGACCTTCAAAGACTTCTTTATCAGAGGAAGATGAACTTGAAGATATTTCCTCCACTCTAACTGAGTACTAACTACTTCTCTATTCCAATTTGTTTCTACTCCACCCTTCCCGGGCCTCCAGGTCCATTAGATTGCAGGAACCTTTTGCTCCAGGCTCCTTGTTAGTTAGACCTTCAGATCTGTGCTGATCCACCTGACCCTCCACTATTCCATGTGGAAAAATAAAAATAACACATGGAGGAGTTGGTGCTTTCTTCTGTTTAGCCTCTTGCATATTCTATTGCACTAAGTAATTATAGACTTGACTGTTAGTTTAATTTTGGTTTGTTGTCTTAATTGCCTATTACAACAGCTGGCTATCAGCCCGCTGGAGCTCAGTTCAGCCCCTGACAATATAACCATAAAAGAAAAAACTGATAAACTTCATTAAAATCAAAATTATCAACTTAACAAAAGACAGTTGAGAAAACAGAAATGCCAAGAACAGATAAAACTCACACACATTAATGGAACAGTGGTTGTTAATGGGGGAGTAGAGATTGACAGGAGAGTGACATCAAGGAATTTTCTGGGGTAATGCAAATATTCTATATCTTGATTGTTGGGACTTGTGACCGGCATCTGAAACGGAGGCAGTCTTGTGGGACTGAGCCCTTTACTTGTGGGGTCTGTGCAAATTCTGGGTAGTTACTTGTTATTTACATAGATATTTATTACTGTCAAGATGTATTGAATTGTACAATTGAGGCCTATATATTTCACTGTTTATAAATCTTATATCAATTAAAAATATGTTTAAATATTGAGAGAAACAGACAAGAGAAAGCACAAGGTCTTTGTATCTTCTTTTCCTATAAAGTTTTTTTGTGTAAAATTTTCAGTTGGACTAGAATGGAGAGGCTAGGTATGGAGTTATACTCCATTTGTTCAATTACATAGCATCATTTATTATCTATTAAAAACTCTAGAACATTTGAATAATTTTATTAACATCCAAAACCGTAAGGGTGATCTGCAACCCATTAATCTACCTATCTCAACCACAGATATTTTTGACACAAATTATTTGTAAGAAGGTGAGAAGAAGTATTGATGTTCTAAGACATGAAAACATCTCAACAATAATACAATAGAACTCTCACTGCTGAACAAACAACTATAAAGTTGCTTATCTTACTAACAGAAAACAAGGTGAATGGAATAAAATATGATTATTATGAAGCATTCTCTACAACATAAATCATAAGGACAGTACTCCCTGACATCCTCAGGCTGACGGAACTGCTATCACCATTTAATATACTGAGATGAAGTATATTATAGTGGGCAGAGAAACACAGATTCAAGACCCAATAATCTTGAGTAACTCACCGATTCACCTTTTAACATTGTAATGAGTATCATCTGTAGTCCAAAGAACACACAGATAGAATGTTATTACTAGATAAGAGAATTCTAAAACATAAGAAAATGCAGTGAGAGACCAATTTACTAAGATTTTGTAGGTGCTAAAGAGATAGCATCTGAAAATTCTCTCGGGACTTTGCCATGTAAATTATCATGGTATAAAGAGCAACAAGTACTCTTTTACCAGATTCTTGAACTTATCACTGGCCAGTTGCTCTCTTTTCATTCTTTGGAATCATAGCATTTTAGAAGTGTCCAATCCATTCTGCACGCTACACCCAGAATCATTTTTCTAAAATATAAATCTAATCATGTCATTTTTCTGTTTAAAACTTTCCAACTGAATATGGAATAAACCCCAAATTCCTCAGCATATTATAAGGTCCTCATAATCAGGACTCTATTTCATCAATTTCTGTCACCATTATCAGTGCTATTACCCCAGTCCATTCGCTCCAATGTCTTTATCTCTCATCCTACCCTCTGGTCACTCTATTAGTATCCTACTTAGAGTTAGATGGTCACACAGTTGCACACCTCCTATGCTACATTCTAAGCCTCCAGTGCTTTTTCCTCATCCTCCTATGGGGCTGTCTTATCCTTATGTTTATGGCCTCAATGCACAAAACTGTGTCTGTTATATAATTGTTTTTTTTTTTTTAAAGATTTTATTTATTTATTTGACAGAGATAGAGACAGCCAGCGAGAGAGGGAACACAAGCAGAGGGAGTGGGAGAGGAAGAAGCAGGCTCATAGCAGAAGAGCCTGATGTGGGGCTCGATCCCATAACACCGGGATCATGCCCTGAGCCGAAGGCAGACGCTTAACCGCTGTGCCACCCAGGCGCCCCTGTTATATAATTGTTTTTATTAGGACAAGTATTGAATGAATGACTTAACTTATCCTAAGTTCTCCCAGAAAGTGGTCAAAATTTCTTGACAACCAATTCATCCACTTTAGGTACTTCACACAGCTCAAAACCATTAAAGCAAAGTTGCTAAGTCTCATTGATCAATATCATTGAATGTTTCTAAAAGTAAGTCTACTCTTGCCTTTCCTTTTTGTTCTAAACACGGTATTTTTCACAAGCCCACATTTACTGCGGTTTAGCTTTACTGACATCATTATATACCTATATAATATTTCTGGATGATTTGGATTTGTTTTGTGCTCCTTTCACATTCTTAGTTCAATTCAGATGGACACTATAGCAGAACAATATCAGACAGGACAGAAAGAAGTCTGACAGACATCCTGTAATTGGGCTTAAAAGATAGTAACCTTGGAAACTGTATTCATAACACCAAGTGGCTAATAATCAGTATTGGATGCCACTATGAAAAACGCAGTATTTCTTCTAAAAATACCTTGCCACTATTTTTAGATTGTATAAGAAATGGCATGTAGACTGATTTACATTTATCTCCCCTAGTACTAAAATGACATATGTATCAACACATGTGAAGAATTTTAGCCACATTTTCTAGCATCATTTGTACTTCCTCAGAAGGTAACATCCCACTATATAATCTATTACAAGGGAATAGGATTTGGGAACAATTTTTGGCAAAAATATATCTTTCTGCTATGGTCTCTCTTCAAGAACTAAAGAGTTAGTATAAAGTGATGGAAAAGAGGGAGAAAGGAGAGGGAACTTATAGAGATTGAATGTTACATGTTCTTTAAGTGTTTTTAAAATATTAAATGCTACATATACTTTGAAAGAATAGTTATGGATATTGCGTACCCAGTACCGGATTTTGTATCAGGTGCATGATGCATGTTATCTTTAGTGCTCGTCATAACACTAAAGCAGAAATTAATGCGCCAGAACTGGGATGTGAACTTGCATCTATGTTATCTACAGACAGCTCTCAGTAGGAACACCCCCCTGAAAGTTTCTCAGTTCACACAGGTAGTGTGTGGTGGAGCTAGGACTTAAATCCTTATCTGTCTTGACTGCAAAGCCTGTGCTATCTACTATATTACACTGTCTCTGAGCAATGAAAGGAAATACTCTTCTTAGTCAGAATTACCTAAGAGTCAAGCCTTGACTTCTTAGGTAATTCCTCAATTGCTTTTGCTAACCTGGATATCTGTATGATTGATACCTACTTTAATAATTTATAGAAAGAGCCAAATGGGATGATTGCTGCATTTATACCACCAATAGAAAAGCCTGTCATGATAGAATGGAAAAGTGAAAAAAAGCATAATGATGATGATGACAATATTCATAAAAATAATCACTTACATAGCACTTGCTCTGTGCCAGGTACTGCTCTAAGTTGTTTCGATATATTTATTTTACACAACAACCCTATGAGGTAGGTAGTTTTATCATTCTCATGTAATCAGAGTTAAGGAAACAAGGTTAGGTCATGACCCTAAGGTCACGCAGCTATAACTGGTAGAGCCAGGATCTGAAACCCAGGTGAACTGGTTCCACATTCCATGCTCTTTAACAACTAGAGCTATTGAGTGTCTCTTTGTAGAAAGAAACAACTAGAAAGGACAATTAAAAAAAAATGCAATCCTATTTTTTGTTCACAAGGTTACCACCTGGGTAGTGTTTCCATCATGTTACTGTCAATAGATGTTCAGAAGCAATCGGCTTCAGCAAAGAATTTAGTTAAATTTGCTGTTTGCTTATGCTTTTAAACTTAGTTGAGTGGGGATTTCAGTAAAGTACAACATATTTATTGAGTTCAAACCAATGTTTTATCCTATCCTGTCTTCATCTACAAAGTCTGTCTCAAGAATTAAAGTGAAATATACAGTTAGCCTATCTATCCTTTTTCTGTAGACTTAGAAAGATTGCTTCTTTTACATATGTTCCAAGCTTATGTCACATAATATTTTCCTTAGAAAAGGCACGTTCAGTGTGTTTGTGTGTATTAATCTGGATTCACCTCTTAGGACTTCCCATGATCACTTCCAGTTCTTTCAAGCATCAAGTACAGTTAGGAAGCTCAACATGATGGAAAAAGAGATCTCTTTAGATCTATTTAAGAAAGACATCCCAAATAAGTCCTTTGATTAAAAATAAAACACAGGTATACTTTAGGGCAAGGTCTACATTTAGACCCTTTCTGGTTTTTTTAAGTCATATTTTTATTATAATCTCTTGGGGAATTATATACAGTGACCAAGCAAATAATGAGCCAGAATAATGGCACTAAGGATCAAGGCAATTCACATCAACAGAAGGCATCCTATTTTCAAAGTAGGTAGAGTTTACCTTTTCAACGAGTCAGGCTTAACAAATGTATTCTTACTTTCTGATTTCAGAAATAATAATTTTATTTTAATGGACAAGCAGAGTTACTGTTAATATTCCTATACAATCTGACAACAGATTCTTTTACCAGTGTTTAACGGTGCATTTATGTATGAAATTGGAAAGGCGTTTAATTTGCTTGATTTCAAAATGCACAATCAGCATTTCTGATTTTTTTTTTAGAAGTGACCAGAAAAATTCTCTTAATCCTAATCAAACATCCTCTGTTTACTTTGGCCTCTGTTTAAGTTGGGAATGAGAGGAAAACATCTGCAGGGTACAGACAGTGTTCCTAGTTCATGAAATCAGCTTCTTTATTACTATTCAACACCAAAAGAAAAAAAAAATAGATAATCTGATTTTCAAGAGGAATCTCCCAGAAACAAATAATATAAGAACTAAACTACTATTTGCTCATATAAAAAATAATTTAAGTTTGGTAAGTTAGAAAGATGATGGCGATACTTTGAATTTGGGGGAAAGACGGAAGGAGAAATTTTATAATAAATAAATAAATAAATAAATAAATAAATAAATAAATCCAAGCATTTTTGTTATTTTCCCAAAAGGATGAAGATTTTCAACAACAGAGAGATAGTGAAGTACTAAATATAGATCATTCACTAAAGATAAAAATCAGGGTACGTAGCAGTTTTCTTATTCCTCTTGAAATTGCTTAATAAATATGTAATCTTAAGGTAACTTTCTCTTTTTTTGAGTATTTTAAAATTTTTTTCTCATTTTTTAAAATTTAAATTCAATTAGTTGACATATACTGTATTATTAGTTTCAAGGGAGAGGTCAGTGATTCACCAGTCTTATATAATACCCAGTGCTCATTACATCACATGCCCTCCTTTCTTCTGTTCTTTGTTTTTTAGGCAAATTTATCTCTTGGATAACCTTAAGTGCATTTATTACCAGCAGTCACTTGTACCTGCCTAAAACTATGAACAACAATAAACTAAGCAGAAGGTTTGGAGTCAATGAAATGCTATTTGAAGAAAGTAGAATTTTTCTACCTGAAAAATGTTTTGGTTTCTGCAAAAACACAGTTTAGTTTTTCAGTTCCACAGAATGTTATAACCTAGGTAATCACATTACTTTCATCTTTGCAACCACAGCAGCAAAGCTTAGACCATAGTTGCATTCCCTATTTCCACACTTAGCACTTAACACCTAGATTTACAAACTCTTCACTTGTGAATATAATGTATAGCTTAACTTACTATCCCACATTATATGACATGGAATTTCCCAGGAGTGTTACATGCCCTCCCAAGGGCACAGTGTTTCCTTTCCTCAAACTGTCCAATGGTTAGTAAGCAGCTATGGATAGGAGAGAGCAAAGTTCCATGTGGATTACACCTTTGTGAAAATATAGATTCTCAAACACCTAACCAAGTAGCCCTTATTGACTCTCTATCAGCTGAAGATAAACTGGCCTGTCCTAAGATTAAGGCAAATATGTTACTGCCCCCAGGTCTTTTACCCTTCTGTTGGCATTACTGACTTGAAAGTAAACCACAGCCATCCAGTATGACCCAGCTTTGTACCTACAATGCTGGAACAGCAGATGTGGCAGTATATGAGCAAGAGAATCCAGAGAAGGAAGCTGAGGCTCAAGAAGAGATTCGGAAAACTTGGATGATTTTTTCGCAAATTGCTATTAGACTCATCATCTTATAATTACATTTCATTTCGTGATTCTATTTATTTATATCTATACCTGGTAAATCAGAGAAGAGAAGAATGCACTCATTAAAGCCATTAGCCAAAAGCCGGTCCCGTAGCTGCTGGAGAATTGCTACTCCAATACAGAATGGGAAAGAGGAATTCCCAAGGAGTAAGGTATCCCAGAGGTGGAAAATTTTGTGCAGTGGAAATACATCTGTAAAATAACAAAATATAAATACATTAATTTAAAAAAAACAAAATAACAAATTAAAACAATAACAAGCTGTTTTACTAGGCATATGACAAATGCCTTATGGTCAAAACTGTTTCAGAACAAACACTACCAACTTTTTATAAAATGTTTACTTGGTTTTATAAAATGTTTATACACACTATTTTTGGTTTGGTTTCATAAAATGTTTATAAAACTATTTTTCTATAATATTTATTGCTTCCTAAGGCATCTTTAAAAATTGATAATCAGACTGGTCAAATAGATGACATATTTTAACCTCCATCATCAATCCTGGTATAGTTGTTCCACTCATTATATTTCTTCCTAGAATTTTCTTGTTATACTATTCTCACAAGTTTATTTACCTGGATGAGATATAGTCTATTTTAGATTGAGTATTGTTACATTTTTATTGCGCATTCTAAATAATTTCTTTATTAAGCTCCCATAAAAATTTTATCCCATTTTTTGCAACTTTATTTTTTACATTTAATGATACTGCGGATATCTTTCCAGGCCAATGCATACAGATCTACTTTAAATATGGTATTCCATTTATCATTTGTACCCATTTAAACAGAATGTCCACTATATTAACACCTATAATTGATTAAACTATTATATATCCACATAATCTGTTTAATTTCTAGAAGAATCCTAGGTTTAGAAAAAGAAAAAATATTAGTTATTAGAGGATCTCTAAAAATTGAGTCTGATTTGGTTTGTAAAAGTTGCCTTTCAAAAAACTCAATGTAAATACTATAGTTAATGTTTATTTCTTTTTCAATAGAGGGCAGAGATTGTATGAATGTCACGACATGTAAGACAGGCATCCTATACATCACTATGGAACACTCATCCTATGCAATACTCTTTTGATATTCATCAGTCAAAACAATTCAAATTTCTCTCTACCCAACTCTACTGCATTAGAATTACGTAAGGATGCTTATGTAATTATATGTTTAATACCACTGTAGCTATAATATACCTGGGAAGAATGGAGCTGCCCTTTTACTAATACGATATTGAAAGAAAAGGGAAAATGATACTTACGAGTAAACATGGTGAGAAACCAAGGGATGGCATAGAGCTATGGGTGGTAGAGAATAGGGGTGCCGGGGATGGATAAAGAAGAAATAAAATATAATTACCATGATTACCAATAAACTGAATGGTAAAAAATATTCAATGCTTTGGTCTACCCCACTGATTAAAATAAGAGTGAATGTCAATAATTATAATTATTATCACAAATATTCTTTTAAATAATATTATCTCTTACAAATGCTACAGCTGACACTTTTACCAAGGATTATTTCACAGAATGTCTTCATTTCATCAAGGAAAATACTCAAGACAATGCCTAACCCAAACACAATACCAGCAAGCCAATTCCAAGGGTGTACTTACTTTCAGACTGCATAAAAATATTTCTGGGATTTTAATGGTCCTTATCAGTGTGGAGTTACCCTTAGTGTTTTTGAGAATTGATAAGATGATATTTGAAAAATGTCCAAAATGTCTCATAAAAAGTTACTATGAAGCATATGCTTTCTAGTACCACTCTCTAAATTAATAGGAAGCTTCATAACAGACTAAAAGTAATAAGGTCTAGAAATGAAATAATTTGGTCTTTAGCTGAGCGACAAATTTATTTTCCTAAGTTTACTGTCTAGGAATGAAAATAAATACACACACACACACACGTACACATACTTTCAATTAATTTTTTGACATTTTGAAAGTGAGAAATCATTCTTAATTTCTAAAAGTAGAGCAAAATCTCCTTTATCAGTAGCAAGTATCAAAACTGAATAATTTATAGAAAAATCTGAAAAAGCTCTAATTTTATTTTACTCTCTATATGAATGCAGTCTGCCATTAGACAAAGATTTCTGTACTATCTATAGGGTTTAAATAAATATTCTTTCAGCACCTATCAATTATGAATTTACGAGTAGAGTTGCATATGTCTTTGCGTAGCACACCATTGAGTATTTATGCTATCAAAATGCCAGTCAAGAACCCCAGGTACAATTATACACTACATCAAAATCTAAGTACTGTATGGGAAATAAAGCTCATTGTTCTCCACAAGATCATTTATATACATTGACACATAGTTCTTTCAGGCGACATTATAAAAGGGAAAACTGAAGAGTATAAAGGTATGTGACTTCACTGTAAAGAGTATAGGCTGTAGAAAACAATAAAATATAACAAAATCCAAACTCTTCAGCTTAGTTTAAGTTTAAAAATAGTAAATATTAGTTTCATCACTATTGTTTATCTTTTCTTTCTTTAAAGGACATGACATAAATTATATCAATACTTCTACCCTCCTGACCAAAGCCAATTATTTGCCATTAGGAATCTTAACTGAATTACTTCAGCAACAAGCTAACAATCTGTTTTCCCACATAGTGAAGAGGGCATTGTATGAGGAAACTATGCAAAGTAGGGAAGGAATCACTTCAAAAGATCGGAGGGAAAACTTGCCAGGCTCACACAAAGCCAGGGATAGTTCATCTTAATACCAGTAGGAAAAAAACCCCAACAAACTAATAAACAAACAAAAAGCCTGTAATAAACAAGTAATTGTGTAGAGTACTCAAAAGAATATTGCCTTAGTAATATTAGCAAAATTATACTCCCAAAGTATGCTGCTGTGGTCTTACTAAATAAATCGTAGAAACAAGCTTTCAAAGGATCAAATTGTTTCAATGTTAGTTAGCTAGATCCCAAAATAAAGCTCAAGAACATTTATAAGAATATAAAAACATCCAATACTGAATAAGGTAAAATTCACAGTGACTGGAATCTAATAAAAAAAAATACAAGTAGTAAAAAGTAGCAGAAAAAAGTGATCCATAATGAGGAGAAAAATAATTCAATCAAAATGCACACAGAACTGACATAAATGTTTGTAATACCAGGCAATGATATTAAAATACTTTTTATAACTGTATTTCATATGTTTAAAAAGCTAAGGATGTTTATATTAAGTAGAAACATGGCAGATACAAACACACACACACAAACAAAAAATTCAAACTTTTAGAGATGGAAAGTACACTATTTGAGATTAAAAAAACATACTGGATGGGATTAAGAGCAGATCAGACATTGATGATGAAAAAAGTAGTGAACTTGAAAACATCGAAATAGAAAGTACCCAAAATGAAACAAAGTCAGGAAAAAAAAAGGAAAAAAATAAAAACCCTAAGCATCAGTAAGCAACTTCAATCAGCTAAATATATATGTTATTGGAGATACGAAAAGATAGAGAAAAGATGAGAGGGGACAGAAAAAAAATATTTGAAGCAATAATACCTTGAATATTTTCCAAATTCGATGAAAACTATAAACTAATAGATTGAATAATCTTAAGATCACCAAACACAAGAACCATGAAGAAAACCACACCAAGGCACATCATACTCAAATTTTTCAAAATCAGTGGTAAAGAGAAAAATCTTACACCATAGCTAGAGGAAACACACACACACACACACACACACACACACACACACACACACACACACATTATGTAAGAGCAGCAATGAGAAAATTCTTCCAAAAAAATGTTTTCTTGTCAATGCCCAACAAATGACAGGGCAGTAACATTTTTAAAGTATAAAAAAATCTGTCTATGTAGAATTATATGCTCAGCAAAAATACCTTTCGAAGACAGAAGGTAAAATAAAGACTCTTTCACACACATAGAAACTGCAAAAGCTCATCACCAGCAGGCCTGTACTATAAGAAATGCTGACGGAGTCTTCCAGGCAGAAGGGAGATGATACAGATAGAAATCTGGGTCTACACAGAATGAAGAGAAACAGGGATTGTAAATGTGTATGTGGTTGAATATAAGGCTTTTATTTAAAAAAAAAATCTTTAAAAATAGTTGACCCTTTAAAGCAAAAATAGTAATTTATTGTGGGGTTTATAACATATGTAGAAATAAAATTTAGGACAGCTATAACATAAACACTGGGAGGGGAAAATGGAAGTATATATTATAAAGTATCGCACTATCTGTGAAGTGGTATAACGTTACTTGAAAGCAAACTGTGGAAAGTTAAAGAATTATAATAGAACCCAGAATTTCTTAACTTCATTACTAATCACATTTTAGGTTAGATAACTTTTGGTTGGGAATGTCCTTTGCATTTTCAAATTATTGCATCAATCCAGGCTCCAACCACTAGATGCCAGTAGTATTCACCCAGTTTTGTCAACAATGTCTTCAGACATTGCCAAAAATCCTCTGGGAGGCAAAAATGCCTGTTTGAGGACCACTGTATAAATCCTAAGGAAACCAGTAAGAAAACACACGAGAGTCATAGCTAACATGTCAACAAAGGAGATAAAATAAGATCATAAAAAAATCCAATTCAAAGAAGACAGATAAAAAGGAAAAAGAAAACAAAGAATTGATGAAATAAATAGAATAAAAATAGCAAATGGTAGATTTAAAGGCAACCATATCAGTAGTCACAAAAAAAGTCAATGGCTGTGATGGTTGATTTTATGTGTCAACTTGACTAATATGGGGTGTCCAGATATAAGTTAAACACTATTCTGGTTGTGTCTTTGAGGGTGTTTCTGGATAAGATCAACATGTGAATCAGTTGACCTAATAGTGAAAGCAGATTGCTCTCCCTAATGTGAGTGGGCCTCATGCAATTTGTTGGAGGTCTAAATAGAACAGAAGTAATACTTTTATTAGTAATACTAATAGAAGACAGGGTAAGGAAGAACTCACTCTTCACCTGACAGATGGGATATAGCAGTGAACAAAACATAGTTCCAGCCTGTACGGAGCTTACAGTTCATAAGGGCAGTAGATTTTCATTACATATTCTCAATTAATTCCATTTAGGTTCTTGCCTTGACCTCACCACCAAAACTGCTTTTAGCTTCATCATAAAAGATTTCCATGTTGCTAAATCTAATAGCCAATTTTCATTCTCAATTCTTCTTTACCAATCATCAGGGTTCGCCATAGTTAACTACTCTTACCTTCTCAACCCACCTCCCCCATTGACTTCTAAGATACCACCTTTATCTATTTCTTCTTACCTGACTGTTGCTCCATCTCCTTTGTTGGCTCTTCTTCAATCTTCCTGACTAAAATATTGGCATGCCCTATTTTCAGTTCTTGGACTTTTTCTCTTTTCTATTTTTCCCCGAATGACTATACATAGTGTGAGGACTCCCCCCCCATTTTTATAGCTCTACCCCTGACCTCTCCCCTGAATTCCAAAACCATGTCTAAACGCCAGCTTGACATTTCCACTTGTATGTCTAACAGATATACATAACATATCCCAAACTGAGCTCCTTAGACCACTTCAAAAATCTGTGCCTCCAAGTAGTCTTCCAAATCTCACTTAAGAGCAACTCTGTTCTAATTGCTCAGGTAAAAAGTTCTGGAATCATTCTTAACTTCTCTTTCTCCTACATTGTACATCTGTCATCAGCAATGCTGCTGGCTCTACCTTCAAAATTTATCGAAAGAATGTAAAAACTGCTTACCAACCCTACCACTAATTTCCTGATTCAAGCCCCTCTTGCCTAGATGACTACAATAGTGTATGACTAATCTTTTTAAATTCCATCTTTGTTCCTCCTTGGGTTTCTCTTACTATAACAGCCCAGAATGATCTTGTTAAGATGTTTAGGTGGGTACATATCATTCCTCTGGTCAACAGTATCCAGTGGCTTCCCACCACTGTAAAAGCTAAAGTCTTAACTATGCAATCTGGTTTGATGTAAAATCTTGTCCTCTTTGACTCTTATCTCCTTGTTTGTTGAGCTCCAGTCACACTGATCTCCGGGCTGCTTCTTCAACAGCCCTGGCATGCTTACACCTCAGGGCTTTAGCACTTGCTGTTGCTTCTGCTTCCATTGCTCTTTCCCTCAGTTCCTTAAGGCATTTATTCAAAAGTCACTTTTTCCATGAGGCTTTCCCTGACTTCCTTTTCTCCTTTCTTCCTCCCGTTCCTTCCCATCCCTTCCCTTCCTCCTTTACTTCCCTTTTCTGTTCTCCTTCCGTCCTCCCTCTCTACCTCCCTCCCTCCCTCCCTTCTTTCTCTCCCCACTCCCTTTCTCTCCTCTCTCTCTCTCAAGTTTTTAATTTCAGTTAGTTAAGTGTTATATTAGTTTCAGGTGCACAATATAGTGATTCAACACTTCCATGCCTCACCTGGTGCTCACCACAACAAGCATACTCCTTAACCCCCATCTTATTTAACCTATCCCCCCAACCCCCTCTCCTGACCATGTTATTTAAAAATTCAATTTCTTCTTCATCTGAGCACTTCACATTCATGTCCCTACGTTAGTTTTTTTTCCTCTTTAGTACTTACCACTGCCCAAACTATCACATAGTATATTTATCTTTTTTATTGTCCATCCCCCACTAGAATATAAATTCAATGAGGGCAAAGATTTTGTCTGTTTTTTTTTTTCCATTGACATACCCATGGCCTAGGAAAATGGGCAGCACATAATAGGCACTCAAATATTTGTTGAAAGATAGAATAAAATATATAGTGAAGATAACTGAAAGGGATAGATTAAAAGATCCAAATATGAGATTATACACTTGGAGAAGTTTTCAATAAATATGAAATAATGAGAGAATTAGCTAATATTCCTTGGGTAACATATATATATATATATCTCCTTCATATTAAATAGTGGAAAGTATTTAAACAACACTAAACTTAAAATTCTGAATTATATACTTATACTTTGACAACAATTATAAAAAGAGTTACTAGAAATAACTGAAATGAAGCATATTCTAGTAATATTTGAAAAGTAATAATTCAAGTTGAAAACATTTCTTTAGGTGCTCACCAGCACTAGTCATCTCTTACCAACTAAAATCAGGTAAATAAATAGGTAATATTTTCTGTGAAATGGTAGTGCCTGTTATTTATTCTTTCTTTATTTCTTCCTTTTAAAATTTTAACTGATATTTTAATCTTAAATAATTTCTTAGGCTATTGGTACATCTTCATAATACAGTCTAATACATGAGAAAGACAGCAGTATAACATAATTTTGAAAACTAGGCTGGTTCAGATTTTAATTTAAAAAATAGCAATTAAACAAAGAAATATTTT
This sequence comes from Ailuropoda melanoleuca, assembly GCF_002007445.2. Classification (NCBI taxonomy): domain Eukaryota; kingdom Metazoa; phylum Chordata; class Mammalia; order Carnivora; family Ursidae; genus Ailuropoda; species Ailuropoda melanoleuca. The sequence continues at coordinate 25,263,240 of NC_048228.1, read as the reverse complement.
ATTGCAAATATAAAAAAATACAAAATTAGTCTTGTTAAGTTAGAGATATTATTAGCTTTTCCTGATTTAAGGATGGAAACTGAAACCCAGTGGAAAAAAATCATACATGCTTTAGCTATTTTCTCCGGATCATTAAATTATTCTGCTTTTTTTGGCCTAGTGGTAGCTAAGAGTCAGCTGAGTAAATACTGCCCCCTAGCTATATCAAGAAAGAATAGTGATATTTAACATTTCAGGACATCTTTCCAAATGGCCTGGTAATATCAAAATTACAAATATCAATAGGAAAAACAAAGGCTGGATGATCATTAACTTGATTTTGAAAAGCAGAAAATTATGGCTTAAACAGTTGTAAATGTATACCAATGTAAAAGATTAAAAAAAGGATGAATCTTCTGTCAAATGTATATTTATTTACATACTGCAATTGTCTCTTCTCTCTATTAATATTTTTAATTTATATTTTTACTTATTTTATGTATTATAAAAATTGTTATTTTCATTATTATATTTTATACAATTATTATTGTATTATAAAAGGGAGTCCCTTCTAGGTGACTTCCTTAATCTACCTTCCTATGAGCATATTGTATTTTCTGTTTTCCTCAAGTCAGAAGTATGCTTACATTTAAGTTACCTCTATAAAATACACATTGACCATCAGTCTGATGCCTCGTAATAACTCTCTGCATTAGGGAAATAAATATCTTGCCGCTCAAGAAAGATTGCTTAAAAACTAGCAGGTTTTTGTTGTTGTGGCTGTTTAGCAAGGATAGAAGAGTGTCACAGATTTTCTTGAAACTAGACTTTGTGATCTGGTAGTTACATATCTCTTTAAGCCTTTAGGGTAGTTGTGAAGATTAGTTAATGGATCTAAAATATTGGCAGAGGTTGTATCAGACATCAATATAGGAATTACAATGATCATTCTTAGTAACAGTTCAGAAACTTTTGTAATAAAAAATGTATTTTAATAACCCCAAGGGCAGAGCTCTTCTGAAGTCATCTAATAAAAGATTCACACACTCTGGAGTAAGGAGGGCAGGAGTGGAAGGTAAGGAGAAGGGAACCGTAAGCACTGGGAACTGTACATGTTTTACAGGTTGGGGTAGACTCAATAAAGGTGAGGCATAGCCTAAGAAGGCTAAAGTATTTACCCTCCTGGGGCTCTCAGAATCAACAATCCTCAGTCCCACCATAGCTACTTTGAGTTCACAAAATTTCAAATTTTCTTGCCTCAATTCTGTTTCTTCTACTTTCCAAATTCTACAACATCCTTTGTTTTGTCTAAGTCTGACTTACTATCATCCTCTTAGCTACACAGAGTACAACAAAGCTTGCTACGAAAGAAAATCCTTGAAAATCAAGAAAATGCTCCGTAAGATTTATATTGTTTCATTGTGCCACTCATTTTCAAAAGATATTATCTCCTTCAACGATGAAAAAAATGATGCTTTATGCCAAATCAGGGTAAATTCAGTAAAATGGGAAATTCAGTGGAATGGGAAAGGGTTTCGCATAAACAAAAAATATATATACAGTAAAAGCAAAAGCAGTACTAAACAGTTCCTTCTTTAACAGTATTCCCCATCTTCTATCTTTTTAGAATTCTGGGGAAATATCTTCTAAGAACAAAACCTAGCTTTATTTCCATAACCACCTTTACAGAATAATCAAGAGATGAAAATTATAAATCTATAAGATAACGGAGTGATTCACAGAGTGCTCTTTAGGATACTTTAAATAGAAAAAAAATACATTCTGATATTTTTGTGAACCAGTAACCTTTAAGAAAAAGATTGTTCTTAAAATAAAGCAATCAGCATTACTGCATTCTTATATATCAAAACAACTGTGCTAGGTACTGTGGCAGACACAAAGAAATGTAAACACCTGGCTTATATATATGAAAAGATTAGATAAAACAAAATAGTATGGAACATGGTGCTATTGAATCAATACCATCTAGACTCCTTGCTAGGGCTTGAAATCAAACTTAACTTAAATTTCCAGGGTATGTATTCCCTGTTTTCTGACAATCTGAAAGTTTTATCTGTATCTAAATCATCTGGCATTCTTTGACAGATTATTGATGGTGGAGTCCCCCAATGATAATGCAAGTGTATTTATTTATTTTTAACTATCTGGTAATTTGTTTGGTTTGAGACTTGAAACTTACTAAGAATCCAAGTCTTCAGTCCTTATCTAACATGTGCTCACATTGCATCACCATTTTTTGTAAAGCATTTTCATAGATTTCAACTTATCTAAGGCTCACAAGAGTCTTATGCATAGTCAAGGTAGACATAATTTAGTTTTCCTAATTTATTAATCAGCCACCTGAGGCTTGAAGTGAGTCACTACGCCACAATCACATGTATATAACTTTTAAAGTAGGCACTAGACTCCAGGACTTCTGACCGCCAGTCTATCGTTCTTTATACTACACAAGGATGGTAGAGAAGACAAAAATAAGCTGGGTTATAGGTATTTTTTTCTACATAACTTATTAATATTACACTGTATACTCTAAATTGTGGGTAAATTACTTCCCATACTTACTGTGAACACAACTAAAAATTTGGATCATTTCAGATCCAGATCAGATCCTTCCAGAGGAACACTTACAGAACTTTCTGTGATGAAGGAAATGTTCTACAGTTCCTTAAAAAATTTTTTTAAGCCTCAAATACTAATACCCCCAAACAATAATTAATATATGATAAACATTACTCTTGATATATCTGTGTTTATATAAAATTTTAGAGAAAAATATTCATAGCAAAATCTGGATCATATTACACTTGCTACTTTATGAAGTACTAGCTATAACTACACTTAAACTTAGAAGTGAGTAAAACATAAAACTTGTTACTTCAAGAGATATTAGTTTCTGAAGATCTAGTTAAAGTTGATAAAAAAGGAACAGAAAAAAAACTTTTAGACTACATTTTCAAGCTTAAGAATTACCTATTGATAACCTGTTTTGAAAGATGACAAAATTATTATACTCTCTATCCCTTTTCTAACTTCTAACACCTCAATTTTTATATACTATTTTTACATTATTAAGGTTTATAACATTTAAATTCTATATCGTTACACAATTAATACAGTTGTTTAGTATTAGTCCTTCATTTAAATGCAGTAACCAGTTCAAGTTGCTAGTTTTATTTAACTCTTTCTTGGTTGGATTGCATCATCTATTTTCATTTTAATATCTCTAAAAGAATCTCTTGGGGATTGTATTTCCTAGATTCTTGGATGCTTAAGAATATATATATTGTACACCTAAAACCAATGGCACATTTTGTGTCAACTATACTCAAATAAAATTTTTTTAATTTTTAATTTTTTAGTTTTTTAAAAAGATTTTTTTTTTTAAAAAAGAGAGAGAGTATGAAGCACAAGCCAGAGGAGAGGCAGAGGGAGAGGGAGAAGCAGACTCCCTGCTGAGCAGAGACCTTAATGTGGGGCTGGATCCCAGGACCCTGGGATCATGACCTTAGCCAAAGGCAGAGACTTAACCTATTGAGCTACCCAGGCGCCCTTAGAATTTTTTTTTCAAACGCATGTCTGCTAAAAAAAAAATGCATGTCTGCTATATTTGTATTTGAAGGATGACTTGGCTATTACGAAATTTCTCAGTCAACTTTTGTTCTCTTGAAATTTTATACACAATTCTCCATGAGTGTTGCTATGAAATTTTACCTGAAATTCCCTTTGCAATTAGTAAGGTATATTTATCCTTTTCCATTTTATTCTGTATGATTTCCTCAAAACTATTTGTTATGTCATTAAGTGAGTTTATACTTTCATTCTAGTTTTCACTATTTTAATGAGACTCTTATTAATATAATATTCTCAAATTCCTCTGGGCTTCATCAGTTCACTTTTTATCTCCTTTTGTTAATCTGTATTTTTTGAGCTCTTTATTCTCTTGATTGAGCTCATTTTTATTTTTATTATATTTTTAAGTTTTTATTTAAATTCCAGTTAACATATAGTATAATATTAGTTTTAGGTGGCTCACTTTTTTTTAAGATTTATTTATTTGAGAGAGAGAGAGAGAGTATGTACACATGAAAGCAGGGGTGGGGTAGGGCCGGGGGGAGGGGCAGAGGGAGAGGGAAAGCAGCAGACTCCCTGCCGAGCGCAGAGCCCCATGACATCGGGCTCAATCCCACAACCCTGAGATCATGGCCTGAGCTGAAACCACAAGGCCCAACTGACTGAGCCACCCAGGCGCCCCAACAGGTGGCTCATTTTTAAAGTGAGATCAGACTTTAACAATAAGTAGAACAAGAACACCAATAATGGTTAACTCCTTAACACTGTCTACCTAGTTTGAATAGTTTGTATGTATTATCTCATTTAATCATCACAATGATCCTTTGACGTAAGATTTATTATAGTCAACATTAACAACAATAGGACTGTGTTTAGCTGGTAAGTTGAAGAGTCAGGATTAGAACCCTGGGCCATTTGACGCCAGTTTCTGAATGCTTTCTCTTTATATTGGTTTTCTCAAATTGTGTCACAGACTCTTGGGGATCTTCAACCCGTTAGGGGTCTACATACTCAAATCTGTTTTCACGACAATACTAAGGTATTTTTTGTTCTTTGCAAAGCCACTGGTGGATAAAACTGCTGGTACTTACTACAAATCAAGGTCACGGCACTAAAGTGTAATAGTCAGATTCTTGTGAAAGATTAAAATTAACAATTTTATTGAGTACCTTTTTAAATGTTTCATGAGACAAAATGGGAAGTATGCATAAAACACATATTGTGTACTGAACTGTAAAGACTGTTTTGAGAAAAAGCCCTTGGGCAATCATTTGAGAAGTGAGTCAAGGGAGGTGCTTTTTCTTTCTTTTTTTTTTTTTTTTTTCAAGAATACCATTTTTTTTTCCTTGCAAGCATGACATATAAACAATTATTTTTTCCAGGCTTTCATATTAGGCAGCTATTTCTCAAAAATGAATGAAGTGAGCCTAACACTTCCAGAAAAAATTCTAGCAGTCAGGTGAATATTAAAATTTTAGAAAACTTGTTTCTACCACTGTGAGCTTGGCAGCTTTCCAATACTTAATGATTTTTTTTGGATCAGATCAATGGTCATATTAATGCATGTGACTTGTTTATATTGTATAATGAAATGTTTTATGGTTGGAAGATCTGCATAATTCAGTGAATCACTATTTTAAATGACCAACACATGACATTACAAAATCATGTGTGGGTAAAAGCCAAAGTGCAAGACAGACTGATCGATTTAAATGGAACAGAGTATGAAAAGTTCATTGGTATGGTTTTAGACTGCACACTGCAACTAAGCTTTAAGAAACTACCACTGTCTGTAAAGGCCCTTTGCCAACTACATGTCTGTGTAAGTCCTAATTTTCTTCATACACTTCAACCAAAACAATGATTCACAATAGATTGAATTCAGAAGCAGATATGAGAATCTAGCTTTCTTCTGTTAAACAGAAACTGCAAAAATGTAAAATAATACCACTCTTCCATTATTTTTTTTGGAAAACAATTATTTTTCAGAAAAATATCTTATGTGGTTAACATGCAGTGGATTTGCTGTCATTTTTAAATAAATTAATATATAAATATTTTTTAAATGTCTTAGTAAGTATTGGTAGATATAACCCACATAAACAAAAACTCTTTGGTATCCTTGGTCCTTAAAGAGGTCTCAAGATCAAAAAGTTTGAAAACCACTGCATTATGCCATACTTCCTTTCACTTGTCTCTCAACCAGTAGAAGGCTACATTAGATTGGGAACAGAGTTGGGGAGATTCAAGTGAGGATTTACTATATATAGAGAAACTTGCTGGATATTTAACTTGTGTGTATCTGCTCTTAGCAAGAAGTTACCAAAGTATTACTTTATCATTTCCTGTGAAATTAATAAGTCTTTGATTTCTAAGATATGGGCCATATCTGAAAGGTAATTAAACTCTCCTGGGTAGTTAAACTCTCTTGGGAGACAGAGAGCTCAATAAGCCATTTGTATTCAGGGGTCTTAATGAATCCAACGTCAGTAGAATGGGATTAGTACTAATACTGAGGACATCATAGCAGTAGCCAGACAAAAGGGCACAGGCTAGCACTTTGCAGATGGACTAGAACAGGTCAGTGGGGACGCTTGTTATGGGAGAGTCTAAATAAGGTACACTTTCCTAATTTATCCTGTAACCACATCTTGATAAAACCTAAAAAGCTCATCACCAGTAGTCTCTTCTGTAAATTAAAATCTAAAATTTCTTTCTGTAGCATTAGCATGAAGAACAGGAATAAATGAAAGAACAAACAAATGAACAAAATAAATAAATACATAAGTATTTCTGAACAATCCTTTCATGCTTTCTGTTAGTACAAACTCAGCTGAATATAAATTTTGAAAAGGAAGGAGAAAATCAGTAGTAGTATAAGCATTCATTAAGATTGCAGTTAAATGACAATGGTTTTGCCAGCATACTTGCTTATCACTGAATTTCTTAGCTTTATCTTTAGCCGTGACAGTTGGTTCAAAAGGCACATATAGTACTGAAATACAGCCCTTATCATTTCTCTTAATGGCCACCTGACAACTTTTCATAATTTGCAAGCTGAATGCTATTCATAGCATTTCAGAAAAATAGTTTCCTTAAGAATGAAGAAACATATTTTTGTGTTCTTATTTCAAAGGCCTCATATATTTTCAGAAGCAGAAACATACACCAAGACAAAAATGATAAAAATCACCCTGGCCCCAATTTCGCGAAATACACATTACTTACCCTATTTATATGTAAATCACATAACTACCATGAGATATATAATCTAAGCATCACATCAGTGCACAATATTCCTAACTATTTAAGCTCCAACAGTGCTCAAAATTCAGAGTTCTGTGACCCACAGCAAATGGAAAGAAGCCAGAAATCACAATCTTTCCTGCAATGGGAGCCTGCATTTCAACGATGGAAGATTAATGAGAGCTTACTTTGATAGGATTAGTTATCGAGTAGGAAACTCAGTTCAGGATCTTATTACAAAAGTGCCCACCCCTGCCCTTGATGAACCTAGCCTGTATTGTTAGAGGTGCAGACAGTCGCCTAAGCAATTATTTTAAAGGTAGAACACTGAAGATAGTAAATTCAAGGAAAAAAAACAAAAACACACTGCACATACAAACTCCTGAAATGCAACTAAAAATATGTGATTATTAATAGAGTAAGAAAAATGTTAGAAAAATTCTCCATTTCATCACATGCTTTTCACCACTATTCACTGCCAACAATCTCTTCATTAAAAATATCATATCTGCTTTCAAAATGAAGTTCAAGAATAGTCTCCACATTTGCATATTATCTACAGATTGAGAAACAGGCCAACAAAATACAACAAACCAAAAAGAATCAAGATAAAAGATTTCAAAAATAACAATCTTCTTTTAACATTTTAACTTTGTTAAATACCTTTCATTTTGTTTTTCTCTGAGACAGGACAATAGCTGAACAAAGCAAATTTTCTCCAGGTTAAGATATATTCTACTTTCCCTCATTTTTCTTTGTTCACTCTGGGATTCTCAATAGTGAAAGAACTATTCTCTAGAGGCTGTCTGGAAATACACGTAGAGTCACTTTTCAGAAACATATGCCAGCATTTAATTGTCATCATAATTAGGACATTACTACAGGCAATCAGTGGATGGGGGCCAGTGAGGCTCAGCATTTGCCACGTACTAGACATTCTCATCACACAACGCACTGTCCACCATCCCACATGACTTACAGATATCTCATAAGATTAATCACAGTACATAAATAAATCAACATTACTTCATAATAATACCAGTATTAAAGAACTTTTACAAGAAATTACACAAAAATGCCCCATTAATTATAGGAGGGGGGTCATAATAAAGAGGGAAGCATAAATCAAAGATAGCATATATAAATTACTGAATTATCAAATAATTAACTCTATATAGTAGCACATTTAACAAACTCCAATGTACTCCCCATTCAGATTTAACAGAGATTAACACTTTGTGACAACTGTTTTGGAAATTTTTAAAATCAAAATAATACATTATCAATAGAATGGAAGGCCCCTTTGTACCACTCCTCAATTCTAATTTTCTTTTTTAAATATTATGTTTTGTACTTTCTGTAACTTCTGTAAAAATTCCTTCCTATATGTAAATAATGAATATGACACTCCATACTTAGGTCTTCTAGTCAATCTAGAAGTTATTTTATTTATTATTTTTTTTAAAGATTTTATTTATTTGACAGAGATAGAGACAGCCAGTGAGAGAGGGAACACAAGCAGGGGGAGTGGGAGAGGAAGAAGCAGGCTCATAGCGGAGGAGCCTGATGTGGGGCTCGATCCCATAACGCCAGGATCACGCCCTGAGCCGAAGGCAGACGCCCAACCGCTGTGCCACCCAGGCACCCCTAGAAGTTATTTTTATGTATCATATGAAGTTGGCTTTGATTCCCACCTCTCCTCCATGTAGTTACCCAATTGCATCAGGGCCATTTATTCAACAATCCATTCTTTTCTAATTGATTTATAGAGCCATTTCTGACACATACCAAAATCTACTTATAGGTAGGTCTGTTCTGTGGTTTTTGTTTTACTAGTTTATATTAATATCACTGCATTAGTTTTCTTTTGGTTAATATCTGCCTGACTTACATTTTTTATCTCCTTTTTTGACTAACATCCTTAATTTTTTATCTCTTATAAATAGCATACAGATGGATTTTTTTAAATGCCTGAAATCTTCCTTTATTAGGCAATCTAATTAGCTTACATTCTTTCTATGATCTTTTTATGTTTTTACAGGATTGGTTGACTTTTCTTTATTCCATACCCCTACACCCTCCAATGATTTAGAAGTTCTACATTCTCCTTCTATTCACTAAATCATTACCATTAAAATTTTAATATGCACCCTATATTTCTGCATTTCTTGTGAGTGGAGACACTGACTGCTCTTTGCTCTGGATTGTATTTCCCAAGGCTGTGTTTATACAAACACATTAGAAAGTGTATGCGTGGTTAGAAAACCAACACAAAGATGCTAGCGTTCCTGCTGCTTGCTGTGCTATGAGTGATAACCTCCTTTGTCTCTGACCCAGGAGTCTTGGGTTTTCTGCCAGCGCTCATGAAACCGTAACAGGCTCATTTATTAGCTTTTAAGTAAAGTGTAATCAAATCCCAGATCTGAAAAGATTCCTGACTTAATGCCCAAGCATAATGAATATATTTATTTCCCCCTCATATAACACAAAAACATTACAACACTTTCAAGCTGAGTTCTTACCTGCTCTTATCTTTTATAATATTGTTAGCTAAAATTTCATTTCCATTCAGCGATTAGCCTTTTCCAAATTAATTTTATGTATAAATATTTAATAGCCATTGTTTAATTAGATTTATAAGCTTGTGAAGATTAGATGAGTGGTTTATTTAAAAAGGGTGGGGCAGTGCTTGGCACACAGTAAGCACTTAATATATGTTTGCATTATTACGTTTTAACTATGTTTTTTGCTCGCCCTCCTATACATACTCATTTAGAGTTCAATTTTTCTGATTAAAGCAAATATGTTATATATTTTCTTTCTTAATACTATCTATATTTATGAATATGTCTAAAATTTTTATCAGTCTGTCTTGATAATTCCATACATATTTTTCTGCATAAATGTTTTTTGTCAATCTACAACACTGCCTGATCCAACGTCGTTTTCTGTTTACTACTGAGCACAACTAGGTGCTTTCAAGAGAGTTCTTTGAAAATAATTATCCCTTCTTTTAGTCCGTGTCTTAGCTATTAGCATTTTTTCCCTCAAATATCTTATTCCATTACCAAATTGTCAGTCAGCTCCTCTATAATTTTTTCAACTCCAGCCATAATATTTAATGTAGTTTTGTCTTATATCTCCCATAATGTGAAGCAAGAAAGATGGGGTTATATAAAAATGAATACTTAATATGATAATATGTATACTGGTTATTTTTTTTTTTTACAAGGTCTTTTATCTCCATATAATTATAGGGCTTGTCCTTATTTTGTTTCCCAATCTGTACAAATTCTTTTTGGAGCCCTCACTGAACAAACCACGTACTCAAATAAAGGGTATTTCTCCAGAAGCCTAGAAACAAACGGCACTGTAAATGTTAAGGATGGTTAGTTACTACAGGCCTGATCACATCACTGAGTTATATATAGCACAAAACAAAGAGCAGTGAACCAGGAGTAAGTACACCTATGTTTTAGTCTCTTATTCTCCCAATGGAAGATGAACTAGACTTGGGGCAGAGGGTTGTCAAATGATGTGGGTTAAAATTTTAGTTCTGTGACTAATTAGTTTTGTTATCTTCTCAAACACTATATTCCTCAATTAAATGCTGAAATTATCTGCTTCATATGCCTTGCAGGTTTGTTTTGAGAATCAAATGAAATAATGTTTACAAAAGTATTTTTAAACTTCAAAGCATTCTGCAAGTATTTAAACTATAAGTATTATTGTTAACACTTCAAATACATTAGTTGAGTGTTAATATAAACATTTTTCATCTTTAATCTTACCATCAATAAACTGGTCCCTGAATATGAGTCTTAAGCGGAAAGGCATGATCAGGAAACAAAGAAAGTTAAGATGGAATAAGGAGAACTCTATCTCAAAAATGTTTTTTGGGGGTTTATAAAAAGCTATGATACTGTACTCCAAAACACTTCTAAAAGAGGTTTGACTGCATGTCACACACCACAGATGAGTAACAGGCTAACCATGGCTAAACTTTAAGAGTCAACTCTGACTTTTGGGTTGACATGGACTATTAAGAAGCTAATGAAGTAATCCAAAATCTGGCAAAGCTTCTGAGGTTAATATATCAAGAAAAACACAGAAGCAGCTACTTAAAAATTCACTAAAGTTCAAATTTCCTACTTCTTCAAAACCAGGCCTGAATATCTTAAAATCCAAGTGAAAACCCTTACAGCACAGTTTAAAACAACACTCAAACTAAAGGGTTTTTCAAAAAATTTGATAGTGCCCAAAAAATAAAATAAAATTACATACCTCCCCTTTACTTAAGTGAGAATATGGAAGGTAATCACACAAACTTTATAAGAGAAGGCTATAATTAGTAACGGGAACTGGTTGATACATGGACTTCTTATGACAACACAACTTTAAAAACAGTACTTTTTTGCGCTACCAATTTTTGCTTTGCATTTTACCTCAGGTTCTATTAATGTACCAAGTACTTACATCTGGGATAAATCCAATCTCATTGAGATGATTGCTCAGCTCTGGATCATGGAATGCAATCATCTGTGAGAATACGGTCAGATACTCTGAAATGAAAATAAAGTTTAAGACAACTATCATTTTTACATAGTACTTGAAATAAAGACATTAAATTCATATATAAATCAGATTTTTTAAAAGTTTTTTTGGTTTGTTTTTTGTTTAATTTTATTTATTGGTCAGAGAGAGAGTGAGAGAGAGAGAGAGAGCACAAACAAGGGGACCGGCAGGCAGAGGGAGAAGCAGGCTCCCTGCTGAGCAAGGAGCCCAATGTGGGACTTGATCCCAGGACCATGACCTGAGCCAAAGGCAGACACCCAACTGACTGAGCCACTCAGACGTCCCTCATATAAATTGGTTTTATTTACATTTTGAATGATATTTAATTTCTTCATGAAGAAAATATACTTTAGTAGGTAATTTTCTGTTTTATTACCATTTTAATCACTTACTACTAATTGTTAAACATACCAAAAAGCTATGGCACAACTTATTTTCTACTTTCTGAACTATCAGTTGGTTCATTTCTTGAATTACAGATTACTCACATGACATTTTCCTATTAAATTCAACATACATTTTCTCATAATATTAAATCTGTCTTGCATTTATTGTATATTCAGAAAGTGGAATAGATACTTAAATAAGGGACAACACTTCATAAGCAATCACAAGTAGAATAATTATGCTTTAATTTTGTTTATATATACATATATAGGCATTTGTTCCAGTTCCAATGTATTTCCATCTAAGGCTCTACATTTACCATATTTAGGAAAAAGAATTAACAAAACCTTAATCAGAAAATAGGCACACAGTAGGCAATTAAAAATATCTGTTGTTGATTCTAATCTTATTGTAATTCACAAAGTTGAGTTAAAATATGAGGAATATTCCCTTATTTTTCCCATTTTTTCAACAAACTGCTTTTCTTGTCAATTTGCTATGTTCTAACCTGAACAAGATTCTGGCAACCATCAACTCAAGGGTAAGTAAACTATATTTTTACAAAGCAAAGAGACAAAATTAACACATGTTTTAGGGAGCTTAACTTTTTTTTTCTTTTTGAGATTAAAATGACAATAACTCGATAAAATGAATAGAATTCTGCCTTACTTAAATCTAATGGTTACTATGAAGATAAATAATAATAAAGGACTGAACAAATATGACTTATTTTTTGCAGTTAAGAACAGAGGGCTTGTGGAGGTTTCATGATGTATTTAGGATTATTCTCCAGTTTATGACATAGCCAGGCTCATAATTTAGGTTTTCAGATTCCTACTGGTGGTTTTTCTCCTGTGCCAAAAAGAAGCATATTTCAAAAGAGCAGAAAGTGTGAGTTGTAGGAATACTGGAGAATGTGGTAAGAAAAATTCCAAGTTATCTGTGTCTTTCTGAAGGAAGACAGACATTCATTATTTCCCAGGGATTCCCCTGGAAATGGTATGGAAGATGCTGAGGAATTCAGCATGATGACGGAATGAGGCATTTGTAATTCTGAGAAGAGAAAAATAGACAGATGGGAAATTTTTAAGCTTGTTTTCAACTGCAGTTTTGTTATGTGAATAAACTGTACCTCGTTTATATTTTGTTCAAAACAACAGTTCTTTTAAGAAAACAAGAACTACATAAAATCACATTTTAAAACTCTGGTAAATCAATCATCAAAACTGTTTTCCTTTATCAAATAAGGTCAATAGTTGAACTACTAATATTGCTATTTCTGAGCCATTTCCCCTATTCAAATCTACACTGTGGCTAGTACATCCAAAATCTTTTAAAAAAATGACAATGACCCAATGAACGTTTTCACTTAATAGCTTCAACCCCTTCTTCCAACAGAGTAGCAGATCAAAATTATTTGGTGAAAATAACCTCTAAAAATAATGTCTGCTTTTTTTTTTTTTTTTTAGTTTTTAAAGTACCTTATTTTTAATATTTCCAGAAATAGTACTAAGTCCTTGACAATCTGTTAGTATAAGCAGCCTTCCCTTCTTTTCCTCAATGACAACTTTGCTTCTGTTGAGTGTTTTATGTAAGTGATGAATCACTAAATTCTACTCCTGAAACTAATATCACAGTATGTGTTAACTAACTGGATGGAATTTAAGGAAAAACTTGAAACAAAAACAACAAAAAACAAAACTTTGCTTCTAATGACGACAATGTATTTTATAATTATTTACCTATAAGCAATGTTACATATTTTACAAAGAGGAGCACCGAGAAGCACCAAAAAGAAAAAACGAGGCAGTGCTGTATTCAAGACCATGATAAAGCTGAATTCTGGATCTAATTTGATCTTTTACCCATGGGTTTTGGGTAAAGAACAGGCATTTGATTAATACTTTTTTTTTTTTAAAGATTTTATTTATTTATTCGACAGAGATAGAGACAGCCAGCGAGAGAGGGAACACAAGCAGGGGGAGTGGGAGAGGAAGAAGCAGGCTCATAGCCGAGGAGCCTGATATGGGGCTCGATCCCATAACGCCGGGATCACGCCCCGAGCCGAAGGCAGACACTTAACCGCTTTGCCACCCAGGTGCCCCTAATACTTTTCTTGATTTGATGTTTACTCTATAGCAACAAAATTCATTCTATCTATCCACTGTCTCATCTTTTCCTCTAAGAACAAGAAAAATACAATTCACATCAGCTTTAAGAGTTACAGATTGACCTAGTTCTTATGTTCCATAGATGAGAGAAATCATATGATAATTGTCTTTCTCTGCTTGACTTATTTCACTTAGCATTATCTCCTCCAGTGCTGTCCATGTTGCAGCAAATGTTGAGAATTCGTTCTTTCTGATAGCTGAGTAATATTCCATTGTATATATGGACCACTCACTGTATCTATCACATATATCTAGTATTGCCCTCATAATGTCCTATTATGATTATTTATTTACAGTTCAATCATCTTATGGCCAGAAACCATGTCTTTTTAATGTTGTCTTCATAAGAAAGAAAGAAAGAAAGAAAGAAAGAAAGATGCTTCATAAAAAAAAAAAAAGAGTTACAGATTGAGGGGCGCCTGGGTGGCACAGCGGTTAAGCATCTGCCTTCGGCTCAGGGCATGATCCCGGCGTTATGGAATCGAGCCCCACATCAGGCTCCTCCGCTAGGAGCCTGCTTCTTCCTCTCCCACTCCCCACTGCTTGTGTTCCCTCTCTCGCTGGCTGTCTCTATCTCTGTCAAATAGATAAATAAAATCTTAAAAAAAAAAAAGAGTTACAGATTGAGGTGAAAGGTCTGATTGCAATGCCTCAGGGGGACTTCTGGGTTTAACTTTCATTTTTTTTCTACTTCTTATTAGCAATAGTATGTTTACAGTCCTAATTTACCTAGAAGCTAGAGGTATGTAACACCAGTAATCATAAGCATTCAACTATATGTTGATGAAAGCATATAGTTATTAACTTTTAAAAAGTGTACTTCATTTTAAACTAGAAAATCATGCCTCAGGCAGTTCCCCACAGCTATGCTCCAGTTTACTAAATATCCTTCTTATGTGAGCCTGATAAAAGATAATTACTATGTGATATTACATAGCTAAGTAAGGATGGACTGAAGAAACCTAATCCACACTGAAAACATATTCCTTACATTCTGTCAAAAATCCATAATGGATTTATGATACATGATATGTGTTGTGACTGCATATATATACATTTATATACATATATATACACATATAAAATACACACAGATACATATGTATTTTTATAAAATATACACAAATAAATATGCATTTATACATTATTATATATTACATATCATCTCATGGAAATATGTCATAAGGCTGGCAAAAGTTTTGGTTGCTCTGGACTGGCTTTGGAATGAGATATACTATGGTTTGTTATATTCAGACAAATTTCTTTAAAGGTGGGATATGGTGGAACTGATGAAGTCAGCGCTATGTGATACTTCAAGTTATTTAAAAAATGTACTTAAAAGTTCCCTAGAGTAAATTTTTAAAAATTGAAATGCATATGTCCT
The DNA here is from genome assembly GCF_002007445.2 of Ailuropoda melanoleuca. NCBI lineage: Eukaryota > Metazoa > Chordata > Mammalia > Carnivora > Ursidae > Ailuropoda > Ailuropoda melanoleuca. The sequence continues at coordinate 25,247,907 of NC_048228.1, read as the reverse complement.
TTGATTTATAAATCAACCTCAGATAATTTAGGATAGTACAGAAAAACAAACCAGTAGTCAATATAAAGCAAAGAATTTCAAGGATATTACTGCTGACTCCTAAAGTGTTCACAGAACATCTTAATTGTGATTGCTAATAATGAAGATATACATCTAGAGCCATAATATGACCCCTAAATAGTATTTTCTAACAAACAGGTGACTATGTAAGCATAAATGTTATCTTATTCTTTAAAAAGAAAATCAAGATATTTATGAAAATTCCCCTTAGACTTCAAGTGAAGTTTAACATTGCACTACTGCACAAAATCATGTCTAATATATATATTTTTGTGTTTTAATGAAACTTTATACCTTCTAATTTTTTGCAATGAGATATAAAATAAAAATAGTCTTTTTCCCTTTTAATCCCTCCAAATCAAAAATTCTTATACCTCTCCTATAAAACAATTTCTTAATTTATTACATACATTGAAATGACAGTGTAAGGATTTTGTATGACACTATCATATTTTTGTGCAGCTGTTTATAAATAAGTCATCTGTTTGTTTTCAAAAACAACTTCATAAAATGGATACAATATGAAATTTCAGAAAGTTCCCACACGTGGGTATCCTTATTTTTTCCTTTCTGGCTAGTCTTTCTTCTTTGTCTTAAATGGGATAAGGAGAAGATGAAGAATGATAGGGGACAGATTTAAAGCAAAAGATTTCCTCTGCTCACAAATCAAAAATGGCATTCTCAGTTCTGAAAGTTCTACAACTATTTGTTATTTTCCGTTAGGCTGCTAGTTTACCTTGAAGATGCTAAGTGTAGATAAATATGCAGTCATAAATCTCTTGTCAACTAAAATGTGCCCGAGATAATTCACCTGGTGACATTTTGACTCAGAGCACTCAAAAGAAGCCAAAGTTATTTTACTGCAAATGAACCCAAATTAGATTATCTCCCATTACAAAGTTTGCCAGTTGTAAAATTTGGCCTGCTGTCTAAAACCACAAGAACAAGCATCAACCTTTATGTTGAAAAGAAAAGAGGTGGGTCCAAAAGAAGAGAAAGATAATTTTTAGGCCTACACTTGTCAGCTATTTTCTTTTTGGCTCACATACCCTGCTCTGGTAAATCTACAAACAAACTCACTCAACAGTTTTCATAATATTTCTAGTAAAGGCAGAACATTTTCAGTCTCAGGAAAAATATCCTTAGTCACATGATGTAAGACATTCTTGAAAACAGCAAGGCCGTAAGTTCAATGTATTTCCTACTATCTCCCAATATCCTATCATTAAAGCCATCCATGACAAAGATGTATATTCAACCCCAAACAAGCAATGCACTGTTTTTCCAAATGCATGACCCTTTTGGTGAAATTGCATATTCTCCCTCTCTCTTATTGTTTGATGAGAAAGGAGATTTATATTATACTCCCATTTTGACAGCTGGCCTTTAGTCTATCTTCCTTCCTTCTTCTCGCCTAAAAACGTATTGAATGTCTATGTGCAGTGTGACCATACATCCTGGTTACATGGAGAGTTCCAGTTGCCACCTGAAGGCTCAGTGTCTGGTGCAGTTAGTGTGTCTTTTAAACTCTGAAAAATATCCCAGTTTAGTTATATAGCCATCCAAGCTATGTGATGCATTACAATGCTAGAGACATTACAGAGAAGAAGGTATCATCCTTTTCCCAAAGGATTTAGAAACATTTACAGGAAAACAGAATACTGGGAGATTTTTCATGCAATTTTATTTCCTGGGTTTATATGGTATTTCTCTCTCCCTTTCCCTTTCTGACTTGTAGGAACCACATCTTCCAATGGTCCAAGTGTGAATATGCCTTAGTTTTATAAACAGTACAAGAATGTTTAAAGTTGTAGCAAAATTCCAATGGCTGTTTTGGTGAACAACACACAGCAGAATGACTTTGAAGTATAGTTTAAAAGTTTACAGGCCAGTTTTCTAGGTTATTCTTTCATAATTGCAAAATGACATAAAAGGTATAGTTGGGTTTTCCACAAAGGATTAGTCCCATTCTTAATAATTAAATGGCTGCCTCTCTTCACTGGCCTAAAGCTACCTTTTTTCTCTCTTCAATAGCCTTAAATGTCTGTCCTGCAAGTTATAAGCCTGTTTTCCAATATCTCTGCAACTCTAACCAATCTATCCCTTTCAGATCCCTCCACCTTTTTTAATCCAACTGGTACTCTAAGGCTCTAAGAGTAATTTTAAGAATCTTAATTCAGGGGTCCAACCCTGGGCTGTTTAACCAATCTATTTTTTTTTTTAAATTCCTGTGTATTGATTCTTTATCAACTCAATAGTAACATTACTGGGGATAATTTGACAGTGCCAAAAATGATAAAGAATATTCATTTAAGCTAGAAGTAAATTTTTTATCTTCTTAAAAATGTCTGCAGGTAACAAGTTAATAGGATCATGGTAAACAAATAAACAAAACAGGATATCTTGACTAAACAGATAATTTTTGTCTCTTCTGTAAAAGGCAAAGCATTTTAGAGTCTTATGAGTACGTAAATACTGTATTTTATGAAAAACTTTAAAATAAAAAACTTCCAAGTTCTATTAGTATATAATTAGAAAAACAAATATTTTTTTCCAAATAATATTTAAAATTGCCATCTAATATAGAAACTTTTGGTTTCTGTAGAGAGAATTCAGTGACTCAATGAATATGCAATTCTGTAATCAGCTGTTGAGCTGATTGGTTTCATGTGACATAGGACTACTCCAAATCTTGTGGGGGAGGGGAGGACAAACAAAGAAGAAAAACAATAAAACGAGAGCTGAATATTTCTCATTCTAAGCCTAAAATAAACATTTTGAAAAAAAATAAACCATTGTTCTTCCATAAACTTTAGTAACCAATAGTCAGCATACTGTTTCACCTCCTAATTTAGCTCTTATTATTGGGATTTCACGCATCAGATTTGACTACTGGTTATTTTATCAACCTATTTTGGACTTTTTTTTTTTTTACTGTAGTTCTCTTCCTTGTTCTGTCTTAAGGATATCTTTCTCCCTTTCTGTCAAGCAAATTCATCAATAAATATCCCCTCTTTCATGAAACCTTTCTAGACATGGTAGCTCTTCCCTTTGCTACCAAAAAGAAAATTTGAAAAAAACCCCCACAGAATAACTTCCCCAACTTCATCCTCTGTGCTAATATAGTTGTATGTATACTTATTTCATTGACTTATAAGTAGTTATTTTCATATTTATTTCCTATATTGGGCTATGAAATCCCTTGGAAAAGGACTGTTATTTACCTTAGGAACTTCTATTAAGTAGTGGCTGGCAGAGAGTCAGTGCTGAAAGACTACATTAACTGAAACTGCTTTTTTTTTCTTTTTCTTTTTTTTGAAACTGCTTTTTTTTTTTTCTTATACAACATATGGCCAATACAAAAATGTACAAATAGACACCTTGTTTATTGTTTCTTGGGAAAATATACATGCTACATTTTTCATCATAATATTAAAGAACAATTCATTGTAGCTTTGAAAAGTTTTAAAATTAGTTACCAGTTCAAGATTTCAAACACAAATCTACAGAAATTATAAGTGACAAAATTATTAATATTGACAAAAATAAGCTTTAAGTAATTTTATAGTATTTTAATTACAATATGAGAAAATTATTAACACAAAAATAAAATTTAAATAATTGTGTAGTCTTTTAATTACAATATTAAATATTAAAATATATTACTGATTAATCTAACAAACTAAGAGTGGTTTTGGCCTTTCTAAGTCCTTCCAAATTCATGTTGTGGATACTATGGTTTCTCTTGTACTTATATGAAACAAGATCTTGTCTTGTTTATTAGTATAATAAGCCTTTTTAAAGTGTATTTAAAAAGTTTGCAGCTAAAAAGTATAAAAACCTCATTTTTTTCAAGTTGGAAATTCATTATCAATATAAAATATACACACTCATCTGTATTATAAAACAATTACTAGAAAAATGAAACTAAATTTCCAGCGGTAAATCATTTCTGTATTTTGAAACAGGAATCAATGCAGAACCAAAAGGAAGGTGAACGTAATAGAAGGTAAGTAATACAGCCCTCTGACAGCTAGCCAATTCATCTTATAGGTTCTGTTTTAGTTGCTTTTTTTTGAGGATTCTCCAAACATCTTCATCTTTCTTAAAGTATAAGAATCTGGCTAGGCACTGTGCTTTAATAGAGGCCTGATAAATTTGGGAAAAGATTATTTCCAGGCTTTATATACGAAAGTTCAGTTAATATTATGGGTTCATGTTACCTTTAAAATAACAGCATTATTTCTGACTTCATTAAGATTAAAGAATCACTCTTTTTGATGCACAAATACTTATCTGAATATTTTCTACCTTTCATCTTTTCAGTTTGTTTTGGTCACTATTTGACAAATTATTTGCATCGTATAGTATCTGAAATCTCTTGGTATCAATCAAGGTGCTATTAAATCCACTCATTTTGGATTTTGCTGGAATCTTAAAGAGTATACTGCTAAGTCTATAATACACATCACTGATAAAGGTAATAGGGAAACTATGAATAAGTATGGATTACATCTCAATAAGATACAAGATACACTCTTACAATACCTAACTTCATAAATTCTCAGAAGTTGACATTACATGACTCTTGAAGTTGGATGGCTTTACTAAATTAACATAAAAGCAAAAAGGAACCTCCTTCCTATAAAATATATTTGTCTTTGGTTATAGTAGTCATTAGAAAAATACCATAATTCTTTATGGACTTGGAAGAAACACTAAACCTAATGGTCTCTTATCGGATTTTAGTGATGGGTTATTATCATATTATATTGGGTCCCAATCATAAATTTAATTTAGTATTGGTTACTTTTGACATAAGCACTTTCTCTGTAAAAAGACAAATAAAGACATTTGCTTACCTTGTATTACATGTGAGTTGTCTTTCAAGAAGAAGTTATACAGGTATTTGGGGATAAAAGCAGACATACATGCATAAGCCAAGGCTAAGAACGAATAAGGCAAAGATAAACAGCAAATTAGTTAATGGGGTAAATGGTCAGAAGTCACTCTGCACATAATCCTTGAATCTACTATTAAACAAGAGTCATGTTAACAATTGATAGAAACACAGAATTAACCGGGAAAGAACCCTCTTATCCTTTAAAACAGAAAATATTTTGGACCACAAAAGATAACCATCCTAGTAATTTTTCAGTTTCGAGTAAGTGTGGCAATCATTATCCCACAACAATAAAAACTTTTATTAGCAGAACTTTATACTTAAAAAAATCTAAATTTGGTCATTATTTTTTTTAAAGATTTTATTTATTTATTTGACAGAGATAGAGACAGCCAGCGAGAGAGGGAACACAAGCAGGGAGAGTGGGAGAGGAAGAAGCAGGCTCCCAGCCAAGGAGCCCGATGTGGGACTCAATCCCAGAACGCCGGGATCACGCCCTAAGCCGAAGGCAGACGCTTAACGACTGCGCTACCCAGGCGCCCCTAAATTTTGTCATTATTAATGAGCCATACAGACCTCAAGATCCTTAATTTTTGTTGATACAAACAAAAGAGTCTGAGAACTTTGGATTTAGGAGCTCTGGTCATATATTGTTCTTTCAAACACAGATCTCTTTTTATTCTTGGATCAGTGTGTGTAATAATAGACTATGCTTAACTAAACATAGCAAAATCTCTAGTCTAGATTAATGAGTATTGATGTCAGACAACAGTGCATTTTAAAAATCACTCAAATAGTGAATTTTTAGCTCTCTGGGATTATGCTATCTCTACTCAATTCCTGAAATCTTTGTAAATTCTGACATGAAATAGAATTTGAAAATGATGGAGATCCAAGATGGAGATTTCTAGAGATTCATGCTAAATAGGGCAGCAGTCTCTAGATGTGATATCATTAGTGATTAGAGTCAATTAAATTTAACAATTTTTTTTTAAAAACCTACTATAAAAGAGGCATTATAAGAGGGGGACAGAAAATAAAAAACCTGTCATTAAAAAAAGCTACTAACCAAAGAAAGGGTTACTATGTTAGTATACAAATAACTAAAATATAAAACATACACAAGATAAATTTCCAGAAATACAAGGTGCTGTATGGGTTCAACAGGGAGAATAAGAAAAGTCTTCATTAAGGAATGATTAAAATGATCAGCTTTGGAGATACAAGACCACTGTTTAGAAAGAACAAATAGACTAAAGCTAGTCTCTAAAGAAGTCAAAATTTTTTTCAAAGTTTCATTAAATGATCACCAAAGAAGATGAACTCATATTCAGATTCTCCCTAAATTTCTAGACACTGCCTCATTACAACTGAAACTCTAGTAATAAATTAATCTTTTACATCCTCTAAAATGTGTCTAACAGATTATTTCACAGAAATTTACAGACTAGGAAGAGATCAAGAACCTTAAAACAAAAACTAAAACCTTCCTTGTTTGAAAATAATATTTTAGAAAAATATGTACAATGATTATTTAAATGATAAATAGGCTTACCTTCATTATTGAAATTTAAATATAGGAATGGAGCACAAAGTGAATCAAGACCTGATGGGAAGAGGTTGTGGGGAAAGAATTCAGTAAATATAAATCAGTATAAGTGTATATACATTCAGTTCCCTGCATTACTTCTATATAGATTAAGTACTACAAATATTACTCATCCAGAAATATATTACATCAAGGGGGTAGTGTGAGGAGTAATTGATAATGACTGGCACATAGTAAATGCCCAATACAAATCAGGTTTGTTATTATTATCAATATTATTATGAGTTCAAGAGAGAAAAAGAGTAATCGAAAAATGTAAAATTGATAGAAGGCTTGGACTATAGTCTCATCTCTGACCCTGTGTGATCTTGGCAATCATTTTAACATCTCCAAGCATGTTTCCTTATCCTGGAGATGGAAATTTGTCTTACAAGTTTCTCTGGGATGATGAAAAGCAATCTTTCAAAAATTGTAAAGTAAAATACAAATATGTTACATATTTCTTTTACTGATAACAATCCTATTCATATGTTGTCATGTTGAAGGAAGGTACATAAATCTATCTATAATTGTTAGGAAGATATGGAACTCTAAAAGGGACAAGGCTATGAAAAATAATAGCTTCGTTTTAAGTTTGGCCAGAAATTGAGATTTAAAACATAAAAAGTCCCGTCATAACAGCAAATTAAAAAATAGAACTGGGAAGAATGGGCATCTCATTCATGAATTTATCAGCGACTACAAAAATAATAATGAGAAGGGCTAAAAATCAAGGATATGGAACACTAAAGTTATTTAATAAAAGAGAGATAATAAAAATATGCAGTTTAGGGTGGTATCCCATTCTCCAATTCCTAATAGCCATGATAACCAAGTTGTAAATCATTAAATGACAAGAATATCAACTAGCCCCAAATTATTTATGGTACAATACTATTTTATTATTTGCATAAGCATTAAAAAAGGTATCCCCAAAGATTACAACAGCCAACATATTCTTCCTACTTTCCTAATCAACATTATGGTAAATTGTTTCATTAAATATCATGCATTTAAATGACGTCCACTAGGCATTTAGACAAAGTTTAAAAAATGTTCTCTCAAAAAATGGATAACCAATAACAGCTTTCCTCAAAGCCAAGGATATTTTGATATTTCATTTTAATTTTTTAAATTGTTAGTCAAGCAATATGCTCCTAATACTTCACAAAGAATCTTAATAATTGGGGGAAAAATGTTACCTTGCCAATACACAAGATCAGGATGAGACACGACCCAGGCTTTTAATACACGCCGAAATTTTGCATGACCTTCTGGTGATGATAACAGTTCATCATACTGATGGCACCGAGGAATATCCACTTCTATCTGTAAAACAGCAGAACACTAAGGTGGAACTGGAACAGAGTGACCTCCAATAAAGCTCAGGATAAGGAAAAGGAAAGAGTGTATCTTGGATTTCAGAATAGACCATCGACATAATCCTTGTGTCTGAAGTGTTTAAATTTTATATTAGTCATCTGGAAACACCAAAAAAGTTGTATGTATACTTAAACAAAAAAGCAGACCATTTCTATTGAAAAGGTATATATTAATATAGTTTTCAAAAAACCTTCTTTTGCAACCTGGTCTAAATAAAGGGAAAACTCTTCAAATAAAAAAGTACAATTATTACAAAAAGTTACTTGATCTAAACTCCTTTAAGGAACAATTCTAACTAACTTGTGAGTAAAATAAGAGTTATGCTTACTCTAATACCATATACATGTTTCATGATCAAGAAAATTCCTCCTGCCTTTCTAAAATTTAAAGATTTGGCAGAATTATCTTAGGCTGTTTAAGAAAATCTAAATCATACTTGTCTATCTGTAGGAATTGGAGTATCTTTATCAATTGCATCATACTTGGCATGAATAGCCCCCTGCAAAAAATAAGAGAAGATATATTAATTTATCATATCCTTAATAAATTATTGACTTAGACAAAATAACAGTTCTTAGAAACATCTATCTTGAAAACACACCCAATTATAGACAGGAATATTCAAACCCAAAGCATGCTCTTAGAAAAATTCTTCACATCTTTGACAATTTGTGATGAAAGTCTGTGACAATTTACCATTTTGCTAAGGCAGTTATTTGATTACATGCACAGGAAGACAAATATGTGAAAAGAGTCACTTAGCTAATGAGTATGCTTAGTTAATCTCGCAGCCCCCACAACACAACACAACACAACACAGCCTTGTTGTGCTCTATTCATTGTTATCTTACACATAGTAAGTTTCATGAAGAAATTAAAAAAAATGGGGGGTCATCTCTTGAGAAATTTTCCTGTTAAATTGGAAATGAAAGCAAAAATAAAATAAAATTGTTTAAAGGAGTTCAGCACCAGGAGGAAGAGGTTTGGGATAAATTAAAGAATGAAATTCCATGTGAAATCCCTGATGGAATCATTAAGGGATTAAAGAGATCATCTACATTTTTCATTTATACCACTACAGAAGGAATGACTGAATAAACTACTTCAAATTTTGATCATGTTCTATAGGATCAAGCATAGAACAGTTCTTAATTCTCTGGTTTACGGTAATGGTAGAGAAAGAGCTAGGAATTTGGAGTCAATCTCTGATATTACACGCTATTATCAACATCTCTGGTACTTCTACTCTATGAGACATTTGGACAACCTGACCTTGGAAGTCCTCTTGAATTTTAGCATTATATGGTTCTATAATTCTTTATTATCATATGGTAGGAATAATAGGCATTCTTATTAAGCAACCAACCAAACTCAAAGATAGTTATAGACTTCCACCAAAGAAATCAGTAATAAAGGAAAGGAATTCTTTCAGTAGAGAGTTAAAAGGAATAAAAATACTTGGGAGAATTCATACACAAAAAAATTGGTGATGGATATCCATAAGATATCTATAAGAGAATATAGGAAGGCAGGATGACAAAGAAATTGACAGAAAATGAAAAAAAATTGGCAATGATTTGGCCCATTATCATGATTGCTGTCACCAAAGTCTCTGTTAGTACTGCAAGTCACTCTACTAATGTGACACCTTGCCTCTTCTCACTGCCACAGATAAGGTATTATAGAAGACAAAGCAGAGATTTCTCCTGGCAGCATGGCTCTGGTAAGATAGATGTGCCAAAAGGCACTAAATTATATTAATGATTTTTGACAAGGTTCAAATTAGAGTGGAATACTTCTCCTTATAAATAAGCAGTCCTATTTCTAAATGAACATACTTTATAAGCAGGGCTATATACTTATAACTGATATATATTAAAATATTCCTATTTTAAAATGAATAATCAAGATAATTTCTGAGTCCCATTAAATGAAATTTTAAATAGCATAAATCTAACAAGACTTCAATTATATTTTTTTATTCTATTTGTCCATTCCTTTCCTCTATTTCTTTCACTAAAAATTGGCAAATAATCTTAATACTCAAATTTTACACAACACAATTGTTGTTTTCTAACAACTTTGAAAATATATATTCAGAAAGTACTTTCCTTCCTTCTTAACACTACTGAACGTTCTTAACCTCTTTTCATTCTTACCTCAACTCCCAGAAGGGCAGCCCAGGTTAAACCTCTCATAAGAGGAGGAATGTCAACTCTTGCTTCTTTCCAGATTTGATTTTTTTTATATGGATAAGCCTATAGGTAAAAAAAGATATGAAAAATATATCAAATTACCAAGTGTATTCTTTTAATCTAAACAGTTATGAATATACCAGTAATAAAGTTGAAGGTGACCTGCCATACATTTCCAAGTACCTGAAATTATTTTACCTAATGTTATTAATACATATTAAGTTAGTAATGGAATAGTTCCCTAGCCTCTATTAATCTTATAATCAAAGAGAGGAGCTGAATCTACTGTTTTTATCATTCCTCTCTATTTTGTGGTCTGGAAGAATTATGAATGAATCCATGGAGAATAATATTACAAACCTCGTGTGGGTTAAATAACATATAAAACTTTGTAAAATATCTAGTGATATAGAAAGTATCCAATAAATGTAAGTTACTGTTATGGTTACTTCTGTAAGCTTGCATGTAAATTTGTCTTTTTATAAATTTATGCTTTAGGAGGGATTTCTAGAAGAGAATTAAAAGGACACAAGGTACAGATGTTGTTAAAGGCTCTTAATACAAAATTTAAAATAGCTTTATAGAATGTTTTAACCAATTTACACTTACTCCAGGAGAATGAGAGTTCCAATCTCAATATACATTTACTCACTTTGCTAATTCAATATGGAAAAAAAGTGTATTTCTTTCAATCCTAGTAAGGATACATATTTTGAATAGATTTACTGACTAGTTGTATTTCTATTATGTTTTTTACCCATTTCTCTGTTTCAGTGATAGTCCTTTTCCCTATTGATTTTTAAGTGTTTTTTAAATGGCAAGGATATTAAATATCTTTTGTCTAATGTGATTTTGCATAGATTCCTTCATCTTGTTTTTACTTTTTAATTTTATTTATTATTAACATGTATCATTTTTATTATTAATCAGATAAAATAGGTCATAAGAATTAATGTTCTCATGACATCAAGATTCCCTAAGAATTACCAATGAAATTAAAAAAAAAAAAAAGATCATATATGGACTCTTTACACCTTACACTTTAGAATCCTACCTTTAGCAGCCTGTCAAAGAGAATGATTCTGTTTAGCTGGTACTCTGTGTCCCTCTCTCGGATGATTAAAGGGAGAGTGGCAGCTGCAGACAACTCATTATTGCTGTTTGAATGAGGTAAATTGGACTGGCTATAAAAGAAAAACAAAAGCAGAAAAACTGAAAAAAAATGTATAAAATTTTTAAAAAACCCACATTTTTGTATTCTATTTAGGAAACAATTTTCAAAAAAAATATGCAAGCTTCTTATGTATCCAATAGAAACAGAAAAGAAAAATAATGGTAAAAAGAATATATATATCTATATATACTCACTCATCTTCAAGTAGTGGGTAAAATGCTTCTCCACCAACATCTTTTAATCTCTGAATTTAAAGAGAAAATATTTATGATATTTAAGATCTGAGACAGAAACACTAATCTTTATTTAAAAGGAAAAATGATGTAAAATTATATATTTATAAAGATACTAAGAAAACTACAAAATAGAATTTAAAATTCATTTATTGCAAACATGCAAATACACCATGCATCCAGTGATTAAGCTTAGCTGTAAAGAATATTCTGTTTTTTTGATTTTTTATCTTCAGGCATTTCTCATAAACGTTAGGCACCTATTATGATAGTTTACCAACCACAATGCATAATTTCTAAAATTAGTATAAAATTGAATAAATGGATAAAACATTTTTAAATTATGTGAGGATTATATTTAAAAAGTACTTTTTAATACATATCCCTTAATTTAAAACTTCAGTCCAATTTATTTTTGCCTTGACATTAATACAAACTAAGACAAAAGTAAGGTGCTAAGACAAAACTAAGACATTAAGACAAATTAAGACAAAATAAAAGGATTCAAAATAATTTCTCACATACTTTGAGCATGCACAACTCAAATAGCTGGTAAATCAGCTGACAAAATTCAACTTTCTTCATTATTTTTTTCACAAACTTATTATAATAAATGCTACTCCAAATAATAACATTGCCAGGATTATAGATATTCTTCAAAAACATAAGAAGGTAGGCAATAGTAGAGTAAAATCTTAGATATGTCCTAAGTAGGGTGATTAAAGTTAATGCCATCTTGCCTGCTGCTCTGCTCTTCAGTTCAATTTCCAACTTGAAGGCACAGTATCTGCTCCTGTGAGGACTGACACAGAAGTTCAAGCTCTGTGTGTAGCCAGCATTGATCTTCTGTTGATTAGAGTTATTGTGTACTCACCCGTGTGAGTTAGCCTCAGAATTTTTATTTTTATTTACTTATTTATTTTTTAAAGATTTTATTTATTTATTCAACAGAGATAGAGACAGCCAGCGAGAGAGGGAACACAAGCAGGGGGAGTGGGAGAGGAAGAAGCAGGCTCCCAGCGGAGGAGCCTGATGTGGGGCTCGATCCCATAACGCCGGGATCACGCCCTGAGCCAAAGGCAGACGCTCAACCGCTGTGCCACCCAGGCGCCCCTAGCCTCAGAATTTTTAAAAGCCAAAGAAAAATCTTTTACCCATAACTGAGAATTTGGTAAACACTGATTCTATGCCTGGCTTTTCTCTAAAATTTGATGTGCTCTAGATTTATCCCACTTTGACTCTAAACTTTAAAGTGTTTCTTTTATGGATTAAAATTCTAAGTAGAAAAATAAGATTTTCTCAAATTTTACCTCATTATTAATATGCACATTGTTTTAAAATTTGGGTTTTACTGTCCCAAAAGTCATAGATATTATAAGTAACTTTTCTGCTTTTTTTTGAATTAAAAATTTAGCATATTAAAAGTACAAAAAGGGTAAAAATACAGAGAAGTAGAAGGAAAAAATATTATTTGGTTTCCCTGTTATTTTAAAAATCAGCAACATTAACATTTTTTTCTTAATAATTATAGCAAAAAGTATTTTAAATTTCAAAAGTGAAAATGTAAGGTCATTGAGAAAGTAAAATTGAAGCCTTGTATTCACTTAACTTATGTTCATATTCTTTGGATTATATTTAAGTTAAAGAAGCAAATTAAGGGGCGCCTGGGTGGCACAGCGGTTTAAGCGTCTGCCTTCAGCTCAGGGCGTGGTCCCGGCGTTATGGGATCGAGCCCCATCAGGCTCCTCCTCTATGAGCCTGCTTCTTCCTCTCCCACTCCCCCCTGCTTGTGTTCCCTCTCTCGCTGGCTGTCTCTATCTCTGTCAAATAAATAAATA